>NW_012114933.1:805628-846823 GCF_000951035.1 Colobus angolensis palliatus | reverse complement strand
CCAGCTACTAGAGAGGCTGAGGTGAGAGGATTGTTTGAGCTGGGAGGTTGAGGCTGCAGTGAGCTATGGTTGTGCCACTGTACTGCAGCCTGGGCAACAGAGCGAGACCCTGTCTCAAAAAAAAAAAGGAAGAAGGAAAAGAAGGAAAAGAAGGAAAAGGAATATGAAATGGGACTTCATAATAAAGTTAGACCTTATTTGTGGTTAGAATGGAGAACTATGCCCATCGCCTCTTTACGTCATCTGCTTTACCACTCTGGCTAAGTAGTGAGCAGATACTTGTGATTGACTGACCTTTAAGGGGTTTCAGCATGAAATATTTGAGACCCTTTCTGGGTTTTAGTTCTGAAGAATCAGATGTGCATCACCCAGACACTTTAGCAGAGGAGGCTGTGATTATTGGTATCAGCAGAAAAATGTGTTGGGAAGGGACCAATTAAAGGTAAAGTATCTCAAAGGAAACAGGAAAAAATTGTAAACAGCAACAGAACATGATGTTTTCACTTTGTTAATTCTGATCAAGAATCACAACACAATATAGCACTTAAACGTTCCATGGTTACATCAACACTCATATTAATATCTTTTAGTAAAATAAAGTATCAATCATATGACAAATACAGTTTTTAATCATAAGAGGTAATTATTTTTAAGGTTACAGAGAGACTGAACATTTCAAAGACACAAGCACTGACGCTGTTTACACCCCATACCTCATTTATGACAGCAACTTCAGAACTGGCTTATCTGGGCTATGCGTCCCAGCCTTTTGAATTTTTTCCTAGTAAATAAGCACAGTTTGATTAAGGGACTTGCTTTGAAGTCTTGCTGGTATTTGAGATTTTCACAGTATTCTTGGCAACTTGGTTCCAAAAATGTTATGTTTTATGATTACTTAAAAAATTTTGGGCCGGGCGCGGTGGCTCAAGCCTGTAATCCCAGCACTTTGGGAGGCCGAGACGGGTGGATCATGAGGTCAGGAGATCGAGACCATCCTGGTCTACACGGTGAAACCCCGTCTCTACTAAAAAATACAAAAAACTAGCCGGGCGAGGTGGCGGGCGCCTGTAGTCCCAGCTACTCGGGAGGCTGAGGCAGGAGAATGACGTAAACCCGGGAGGCGGAGCTTGCAGTGAGCCGAGATCGCGCCACTGCACTCCAGCCTGGGCGACAGAGTGAGACTCCGTCTCAAAAAAAAAAAAAAAAAAAAATTATCTGTGAAAAGAGTTCATAAATAATTTGCTTTCATTTTATGGTAGTTTACATGATAATGTGACATATAGAAGAGAATGTGCTGGAGCGAGTACAGGCGTGTGTATAGTAATAGTAGTGGCGGTAGCACACACATGTTGGGGTAACTGACCACTTCATGACAACTGCTGTGAGAACTCTGCCTCCTGCCACAGACCTGAACCTGGGCAGCCAGATTTTTACTGCGCAACCAATCTAACTACCATTATCTCTACCTTCTCTCTGCCCACAACTGACTGGAAAGGGATGAATCTCTTTTACAAGGATTTGGAGAAATCAAAGTCTCTCTCCCAGCACTTTGGGAGGCTGAGGTGGGCGGATCACCTGAGGTCAGCAGTTTGAGACCAGCCTGGTCAACATAGTGAAACTCTGTGAAACATAGTGAAACTAAGAATACAAAAATTAGTTGGGCGTAGTGGCACTTGCCTGTAATCCTAACTACTCAGGAGACTGAGGCAGGAGAATCACTTGAACCTGGGAGGCCGGAGGTTGCAGTGAGCCGCTGTCCCTGCCACTGTACTCCAACCTGGGTGAAAGAGCTGAACTCTATCTCAAAAAAAAAAAAAAAAAGGAAAGAAAGAAAGAAAAGGAATATGCAATTGGAATTCAAATAAAGTTAGACTTTATTTGTGGTTAGAATGGAGCACTGTGCCCATCGCCATGTTTACATCATCTGCTACGTACTACTGTTTAGCATCAGTCCTTGGTCTTACCGAGGTAATCTTCCTAGGCATTTTGTCTCCATCTAAACATAGAACTTTACTTTACGATGGCATTTGGAGACCAGTTGTTATAATTCCAGAATCTAAAATTATTCTGCCATGTGCGTTTCTTTCTATCAGTTACTTATTTTGACTATGTTGGAGGAATATTCAACTCCATCTAATTATTCACTGATGTAGTTGGGCATCAAGTAAAACAGATAATATCACAGCCAAGATGTACAGAACTAAGTTGCAGTCTTTTTCAAAACCTGATTTACTAAGATCATTGCTTTGGTTTCCTCAGGAACCTAGAGGCTGGTCTTAATGTTGAATTATCTCTGTTATCTGCATATAGGTAGATTCCCCTGGATTATAATTACTCACAGGTAGGCACATTTTCCCTTTTCCCAGAAACCTACCCTTCCAACAAATTAAGGCTCATCCTTTTCCTTATATTTTCATCCTTCTTATTTTGGGGTTTTTTATCAAAAGATCCAGATGCTCTGTCCTGTCTCATTTGTCCCATGCTATTGTCTCATTCTCAAAGAGCCATTCATGCTGAATGAGGCTTTAATGTTTTATTTACATATATCTTTCTTTCTCTGAAGGATGTTAATATTCTTCCATTAGTATTTCTTCTGAGCCAAGAGACAGATAACCTCCAACTGGCATATTTCCATACTAGACTGAGTGATAATTTTATAATAAATGTTGCATGTCTTTTCTTATTATAAAAGTCTCTCGTCAGATACTTGCCCATTTTATAAGAGGATTAGTTGGGCTTTGCTGTGGGATACTTGTGCTTTTGATAAGCTTTTTCAATCCTTTCATTTAGTGGAAAGGTGATTAAAATGACAGAAAAGCATTTAAACTTAGTTATCATGGTCAACCTTCCCAATAGCTTTCTTGTTCTATCATGTGCTTTAGTCAGAGGTAAGAGAGCAATCATCTTTGAATGCCTTCTCTACCTGCACCCCACCAAAATAAGTTTTCTAGAATTTTCTCAGATATTCTATTGTGTTTCTTATAGTATCTTTGCTGCCACCTGCTGTTCAGCCTACATTTATGAAAGCTGTCAATGCTATCCATCGTTTATGGTGTATTTTCTAACGTAAGAAGTGGGTAAAGATAACAAAACTGATGCATTGCCGGATCCTGTCACATGATCGCACTTAAACATGACCTTCAAACGGGTAGCTGCATTTAATATTTGTAGAAGTTTACTTCCTTTGTCACACTCTGTCTTTTAAATTAGTAGTATAATAACCTAAGAAACCCTATTTCTTTCTCCTTTCAAGAACAGCAGCAGGCTGGTCACTGAGGAAATCAGTCTTTAAATTGTTGAGGCCAGAATTGTAAGCTGGAGCCACCCTGTGTAATTGCAGTCCACTAACGAATTAATAACATTTATTTGTACTCCATGCTTCCAGGTGCCCAATCTCCACTTTGCTATCTTGGTTGCTTGTATACCACACTCTTATCTTTCTGCCACACTCACTGTCAGGAGAGTTGGGCTGCAGCAAATGTTGCTTCCTGTTTCTTTACTCCCTTTGTTCTCCTTTACTACTGAGCAGGCTCAGTTCTCTAACTTTGGAGTTATAAACTGGGTTCACAATACAGATTAAATGTATGTTGTTCCTCAGTCCTTTATGTGAATGCTAGGTGATTAAGTGCACAAAATGTTACCTTTTTCTTATAAGTGTGCCCATCTCTGTAATTCATTTAGCAGGGAGGTCTCTCCCTAATATTGCTGGAGCATCTGCTAACATTTTAGTTCATTTTCTAGAGGCAACGCCTTAATGGCAGAAGTTGCATAAGCTAAATGACTTTTGTTTGTGACACTTTACAATTGTAACTAGAAAGAAATTCAACACAGCACTGGGTAAAAAAACGCAGAGAATGATCTCTTGCTTTCTTCTTAAGCTCACCATCTTTCTCTATCAAACTCAGCAGCAGCGGGAAGGTTACAGTTACTTTTGAGAACACTGCGGCTGATTCTTCTTGTACAAATGTTCACTTTCTTCATGACAGAATTCTTTTCCCAAATTTACATTGAGGCCCAGATAAGTCATCCAGCTCAACCATGCATTTCAAAACCACCTGGTATCCTTAAATGTTCTTGTGACCAGGCTTCTAAAATCCTGTAGGGCAAAAATCTAACAAAGAGAAGTCATCCACAAAGGTCACTGCTTCCAAGTTCATCTTCGGCAGGATGTAGCTCTGTGCCGACATTTTAAAAAATGTATCTAAAGTACAAGATATAGTTCTCTTTTGTGCAACATTTCCAAATCTGATTTGGCTTTCAAATTTATTGTAACCTTTAAAGGAGTGGTTTTGGCATTGTTCTGGGGGTAGGGGAGATAACAGTCGCAAAGCTGTGGAAATGATTTAATGGTTCATGGCTTTGAAGTGCCTATGAAAGACATTTAACTAACTTCATATTTCTCCCTACATTTTCCCCAAAACGTGTATGTGTGGAAATTTTCCAAATTGTTTTTCCTTAAAGCACAGAGAACATCATTTTAGGGTTGGAGTGGAGAAATTTATCACTTTACAAGCTCCTTGCTTGCATGTGTTTTTCTTCAGAGCTCACTCAAGTTACTTTTCCATCTTTTGCTAACAAACTGAAAAACTTCTTCTAGTTTCTTCTTTGATATGTTATGAAGGCAGCCCCCCACCCTTCCTCTATAAATCTTCCAGGTACTTTTAGTGCAGCAGCAGGATATATGAGTCTAACTTGGGGAGTTAGGAAGGGAGGGAGGGAGGAAGAATTAACATGTTAATCACTTATCTGATGCTAAGCACTAAGTGAGATCCTTCATGTCAAATACATTTGCTCATTGAAATCATGAATTCATTTGATAAATACTTATTAAGAATGTACTAAGGTGGCTCAAAACTGTAAACCCAGCACTTTGGGAGGTGAGGCAGGAGAAATCCCTTGAGCCCAGGAGTTTGAGACCAGCCTGCTCAACACAGGGAGACCTTATGTTTACAAAAAACTTAAAAATTAGCGAGGTGTAGTGGTGTGTGCCTTTCGTCCCAGCTACTAGAGAGGCTGAGGTGAGAGGATTGTTTGAGCTGGGAGGTTGAGGCTGCAGTGAGCTATGGTTGTGCCACTGTACTGCAGCCTGGGCCACAGAGCGAGACCCTCTCTCAGACCAAAAGGAGAAAAATAACACACACACACACACACATACACACACACACACACACAGACTAAGAGCTGGGCATTCTTGGGACTGAGCGCTAACCATAAACTAATTTGCTATCCAGTAAGAGAAACATACAAGTAAAAAGTCAAGGTTGATGCAGTATCAAATCCTTTTGAGAGGCAGTTACAACACAGTGACTGGAAATACGGACTTTGAAGGCAGCCTGTTTGGGTTGAATACCAATTCTGCCATTTGCTAGCCCTGTAATCTTATGTAAGTTGCTTCACCCTTGGACCTTTGTCATCTCATCTGTAAAGTAGGAATAAGAAGAGCATTTACTTCAATAAGTTGTTGTGAGGATAAAATGAATTAATACACTCGGAGTGCTTATAAGGGTGCCTGGTATTTACATTATATACCTAGCTACTTCTCAATATCCAGATTTCAGCTCAAATGTCATGTCCTTGACTGGAATTTTCCCATTGGTCTTTTTTATATATTTGTTTTGAGACTCATTGGCCTTTTAAAACCAGGCTCTCCTCAAGAGTCAGTCTCATTCCTACCATGTTCTTTAATTCCTTATGGGCCTATCACTCTGTGGAATTACTATTCATCTTATTTGCTTGCTTATGAATTGTCTATTTTGCCTACTAGAAAGTTCAAAACACAAGGGCAGAGACCTCTCCAATTTTATTCGTTGCTTTGTTTCCAGACCCTAAGAGAGTGCCTGGCACATACTCATTTTTTTTGCTAGAATTAATGAAATGAATTGCTGGATGTTAAGAGTTATGATGAGTGTAAGCACAGAGCTTTATTTGGAAGCACATAGGAGAGATAGCTGACCCAGTCTTTGATGGCATGTCATATGGTTTCCAGGAGGAACTGACATCCTTCAGCACCAGCAGACTGTTCATCATTAGGAAAAGGGGTAGAAAGATAGGAGTTCAGGGAAGCAAGAGGGAGGGAAAATATGCATTTAATCCTCACAATGGCGGTCTAAGATGGGCATTTTTATCCCCATTATCTGAGGTGAGAAAAAGAAACTGAGAGTGAACTATGCGAACTTGCTCAGAGTCCCAGAGTTAGTACATGTCAGAGATAAGATTAAATCATTCCACTGCACTTACCTGCAAAGAATAGGACTATAGGGGGCTCAAAACCAGAAATGATATCTAGTGCTTGAAATTGTTCTTCATAGACCTCATACACTTAGAAATGTTGCTGTGATGTTTTTCCTGTGCTATGAAGAGTATCACAACGTGTCACTCTTCACTGCAGATCACGAGGAACCTTCTTGGATTCCACTTCACTGTCTTTTCATGATCTAACCTTATATCTAGCTTCCTTGGTACAAACACAGGTCATACGTTCCAAACTTCATGGAAAATAGAAAAGCGATTATCTACACTTGAATATGCACATAGGAAAACCCAGCCATTTTTGTGAAGATGAGATTGCTTAATTCTGTGACTGTTGCCCTATCCTGGTCATGCTCACTAGGCAGACACCACCAAGCTGGCTTTGGCGGAGCAGCCTCATCTCTGAATGTCTCTCCCAGCCAGTGGATCAACAGCTCACTCCTCCTTCAGAAACACTGGAAAGAGGCTTTCGTCAAGAGATTTAACGTGTTTTTTTTTTTTTTTTTTAAATATTTGAAGAGATTTATTCTGAGCCAAATATGAGTGACCATGACCTGTGATACAGTCCTTAGGAGGTCCTGAGAACATGTGCCCAAGGTGGTCAGGGTGCGGCTTGGTTTAATACATTTTAGGGAGGCATGCTACTTCAATCAAATACATTTAAGAAATATGTTGGTTCTGTTCAGAAAGATGGAACAACTTGAAGCTGGGCAGGGGACAGGAGGCAGACGGGTGGTGGGGGAGGTGGCTTCCAAGTTATAGGTGAATTTACAATTTTTCTGGGCCAGGCACAGTGGGATCACGCCTGTAATCCCAGCACTTTGGGAGGCCGAGGTGGGTGGATCACAAAGTCAAGAGATGGAGACCAGCCTGGCCAATATGGTGAAACCCCATTTCTACTAAAAATACAAAAATTAGCTGGGTGTGGTGGCGCATCTGTAGTCCCAGCTACTCAGGAGGCTGAGGCAGGAGAATCGCTTGAACCCGGGAGGCAGAGGTTGCAGTGAGCCGAGATCACGTCATAGGACTCCAGCCTGGCAACAGAGTGACACTCCATCTCAAAATAAATAAATAAATAAACAAACAAACAAATAATTTCTGGCTTGAGTTTATCTGAATACCTGGGATCAATTGAAAGGAAGTGTCTGGGTTAAAGGATTGTGAAGATCACAGTTCTTATCATGCGGAGGAAGCCTTCAAGCATCAGGCTTCAGAGAGAATCTATTGTAAATGCTTCAAATGCTTCTTATCAGACTTAAGGGCTGTGTTGATGCTATTGCCGGAGAGGTATAATGAGGCATATCCGACACCCACGACCCCATCATGGCCTCAACCAGTCTTCCAGTCTTTTAGGTTAAATTTTAAGAGTACCTCGGCTGAGGAGGAAGTCCATTCAGATGGTTGGGGGGCCTTAGCATTTTGTTTTTAGACCCACCCCTGGAATCAGATAGGTCTCAAGATTTAGACCCACCCCTGGAATCAGATAGGTCAGCAACCATTATGATTATCCATATGGATTGTACTACAAGAGCTGAATTTTGAATCTGTGGGATATGGCCCTGGCACCAGGTACAAGGTAGTAAAAAAGAATGTAATATTATTGTAACCAGTAGCCCTGGAGGGCCTCACTCTTTCTTTCTGCATTAAGGTAGAGAATTGTTGTTTCTCTGTGAGACTTCATGCTGGAGGGTATCTGTTGACTGAATTTGTGCCACCTGCTCCAGGAACTCCAAAAGCATTCTTTTGTTGCTGTTGTTGTTGTTGTTGTTGTTTTTGGAAAATTTCACCTGGACTTTTTATTTTTCTTCAACTTTTAAGTTTTGGGGTACATGTGCAGGATGTGCAGATTTGTTACATAGGTAAACATGTGCCATGGTGGTTTGCTGCACAGGTCATCCCATCACCTAGGTATTAAGCCCAGCATCTATTAGCTATGCTTCCTGATGCTCTGCCTCCCCCTCCCCCCAGTGTGTGTTGTTCCCCTCCATGTGTCCATGTAACATAGTCTTTTCTTAGTGTGCTTGAGGAATGGGGATAATGGAAAGAAAGTTGAATAAGACCATTCTTAGGAGATCGTGATCAATCAGGGTTCAAAGTGAGACATGATTGGGCCACTGGACTCCAGCCAGGGTGACAGAGCGAGACCCTGACTCAAAAAGAAGAGAAGAGAAGAGAAGAGGGGAGGGGAGGGGAGGGGAGAGGAAGGGAGGGGAGGGGAGGTGAAAGAGAAGAAAATAATGTTGAAAATTGAGTGCCATCACTGTGACTGTGGCAGTTTTTAAAAATGGCTGCAAATTCTTTGGGCATCCTCATTGAAAGGAAGTGGTCTTTGTCCCCTCCCCTTGAATCTGGGTGGGCTGGTAACTATTTTTACAAGTCACCGTGTGACTTTCGGGTCTAGTCATAAAAGCCACGTAGCTTCTGCTTGGATCTGTTGGCATACTTGTTCTTCCAGTGTCTTCTCTCAGAATCCAGACCCGTCCCTGATAGAAGCCCAAGCCCCTGAGAAAACCAAGTGTGGGTATCTGGTCAATAGCTCCAGTGGAGCTCAGCCTTCAAGTCATCCCAGCCCAGGAGCCTGACATATGAGTGAAGCAGCCTCCAGATAATTCCAGTGCCCCCTGTGATAAAAGTCAGTCTCAACCATGTGCTTTATTGTATCAAATGAGACCCCAGACACTGTGGAGCAGAGAAGCAGAGAGACAAGCTGTGCCCACTGTACCCTTTTGAATTGCTGCACAACAGAATACAGAACCATAAGAAAAGTTACTGTTTTTGCCACCAAGTTTGGGGTGGTTTGTTACACAGCTAGAATAACGAGTGGTTATCCTCTCTCTACCTTTCCCCAGAATCTGTGTTATGAGGATCTCTCTAAGGGAAGGTGCAACTTCTTAAGTAGTATTATTGCAGATTCTGTTAAATTGGCTCAATCAACACCCATTCCAACCCCCATCCAACCTATATCATCTTTTCCAATAAGGCTAAAAAATAGAATTCTCAAGTTCCCAGCCTTTCTTGCAGTTGGAGGTGGCTTTGTGATACGATTCTGGTCAATAAGATGGAGACAACAATTCCTGGACAGAGGTTTCATTCCCTAATGTAGGCTCAATGGGGAAAAATCTCTTCTCTCCCCCATTCCTCCTACCTGGAATGTGGGTGTTTTACTTGGAAATGCAACCATCTTGAGATGCTGCTGGAGCATGTTTGATTTTTTTCTTTATTCATAAGTAATTATTCTAGTCTTTTGAGAAGTATTGTTCAATGCTTCACATTTCAAGTTGCTTATTATATTACAAAAATTAATAACTGTCACAAAATAACCAGCAGTTATGCACATTTACTATTTTATGAAGCCAAACAGATGGTAATTAACAGGTTTTAGAACATGCCACACCATGGCAGAGCATAAAGAAAGAAGCAATCTGGGTCTCCCATGACTTTCTTGAGCAGCTACACTCACCCTATGTTGACTTTCTCCAAAATGATTGTTACAGAATAAAATGAATTTAACTTTTTAGAAGCCATTGTTAACCAGATATTATATAATTCCTTGGTGAATATTCAACTATGCATGATATTGTACATGATATATATTACATTACATATGCCTACCTATGTAATATTTATTCATTTGAACTAAAAGTAAGAAGAGGGACATTTATTTGTCCCTCAACCGAAAGAGAAAAAAAGGAAGAAGAAAGTATTCTTCAATTGAATATCTCTTTATTGTGGGACACCCTAAAATCCATACATAAGGTTCACATGCAGAATGTTTGATGACTAAGCTTCATTTCCTATACCAGCAATTCTGATGCTGTTATGCTCATCCATAGGCAAGCAAGTTTCTTGTGTTAAGTAGCAACAGTCAAGTATTTTGTGGTCTTAAATTCTCCAATATAATTTTCTCCCTTGAGCAAATCTTTATTTCATATTACAATCATGGATAACATTTTTTTTAAGTTCTTATTTTTGTTTTAAACAGAAGACATCAAGTTTTCTAATTCACTTTGTATTAAAATGCTTAGTGTTGTTTGAGGTAAATTCCTCTTAAGCCTTCAATAAAGACAATTTTTATATTTGTTATTTATATTTTTTAACATATCCATATGCATCTCTTAATTATCATTGTTTCTTTCATCCAGCACAATTAAAACCACTACAACTGAGTAATGTGATGATTTACATACAGTGATTAATATTAGGAAAATACATCTAAAAATAAAATCACCAGTGTTCTAAACCTGTTAATTGCCATCTCTTTGGCTTCAAAAAATAGTAAATGCACTTAACTGCTGGTTAATTTGTGTGACAGTTATTAACTTTTGTATTATAATAAACAACCTGAAATGTGAAGCATAAAACAATAATCCTAAAGGTGAAAGACTAGAATTATTACATATGGATAAAGAAAAAACATCAAAGAACAAAGAGCATTTTGAATCTCTCCATACTCCCTAGAGTACCATCTCAGATTGTAATTCATTTTAAGGGTACAGTGCTTCAAATGCATTTACTCTATCAAAGGCACTCAACTCCTAATTCTTTAAAATCTGCAAGTAGATCTTGTAGTGCAACCATTCAGGCTTACATTAAGTAGCTTGAATTACATGCTGTGGGACAAAGTGATCTTCACAAGTCAGGAATGCCACAAATCCTCTCCCAAGTGAATAGTCTTTATTTTAAAACTTTTCTAGAAAAGCTGGCCCTAAAATCTTAGCTGTTTTATGAGTACCTGCTCTTCTTTGTTATATTATGTGTTTTCTAAGAGTCATATAAGGCTTTATTCATCTTTCTTCCCCAATATCACTATGCTTGGCTCATTCATTCATTCATATGAGGCATCGAATGCCTAATGTGTTAGGCACTGTGATAGGTAGTAAACAAAATATATTTGATCCTCACCCTTTGGAATATACATTTCTTAAGCAAAAACACACCATTAAAATGTAATTACATAAGTAAATATTTCAGGACAGTCTTGATAAATGCAACAAAGGGAGAATGTAGAATAAAAGAAGTATAATGGGGAACTAATCTGAGACCTTAAGGATGATGATCAGGAATCGTAAGACACAGTGGGCAGGAACAGGAGGAAAACATTTCAGGTAAAGGGAATGCCCTAGGTTGGACAAATGCTGCTGCTTATTCAATACTTAGTTATTCCAGTAACGATGGAGACTGAGAGGTATGTTCACTTTCAATTTATTTTTAAAGTCCCAGTTCAAGTTTCAGCCCATTCTTCATTGATCATCAAACTTTTTTGCAGGGGGGAATACTTACAACAATCCTAAGTGTAAAACACAGCCTTAATATCAATACAATCAAGCACCACATAACATTATTTTGGCCAACAATGGACAGTTTATATAACCATGATCTCATAAGATTACACTAGAGATGAAAAAATCCAATGTTTTAGTGACATTGTAGCAGTTGTAACATCACAGGACAACACGATACTCACGTGTTTGTGGTGCAGCTGATGTGAACAAACCTGCACTGACAGTCATATGAAAGTAAGCACATACAAATATGTATAATACATAATACTCAATAATGATAATAAACAACTGTGTTATGGTTTACATTTATACTATACTTTTTATCATTGTTTTAGGGTGTACTTCTACTATACAGGTGTACCATTTTTTATCTAATACACTGTATTTTTACTGTAGCTTTTCTGTATTTAGATATGTTTAGATATGCAAATACTTCCCTTTCTTCTACAATTGCCTACGGTATTTAGTATAGTAACATACTATACAGATTTGCAGCCTGGAAGCAATAGACTATACCATATAGCCTAGGTGTGTAGTAGGCTACCCTATCTAAGTTTGTGTAAGCACACTCTGTGATGTTCATTTCACAGTGAAATTGCCTAAGGATGTGTTTCTCAGACTGTATGCCCACTGGTAAGCAACATATTACCATGTACTGTTTTCAACCAGTTGTAATTGTTTTCATTAATTTTCAACTTGTGTGTTCTTTGACCATAAGAACCATGTTTTTAAATCATCTATGTTCCAGTCTAAGACCTAACACTTTGACGAACAATATGTATTTGTAAATTGGGTCTTTGCTTGATATTTTCCTTTTATTTATTTATAGTTGTAATTTCTAATTATGTTAATTCAGGACTATGTCTGTAAATTAAATAACTTGTAAAGTTTAATTTGTGAAACTATATAGTTTCCAAATATGAAGTATGATATTGTCTCACATATATGTGATAACTGCAAATGTCATCATGGAATAGAAAATCAGTTTTGAAGCCAGGACAAGGACTAGCTCATTCCAAGTAGTCTAGGTAACATTTGGACACAGCTTTGTTCAGAGGCCCTTGAGTGTGTTTTATCAATCTTAACATTAATGAAGCATAAATAAGGAGCTATATTCATGTGCACCGCAATAAAGAAGTTAATACTTCTATTTTATTTAGCATAAAAACAGTTTAGATTGCATATATAGTTGGGCAAAAGCAAAGTTATTTCTTTCTGGCTAGTGTGAACATTAGTGATCTATAGTTACATCATTTTTAAACTGTGTTTGATTTAAATGCAATTATTTTCCTTAATAAAAGCAGATATCACTGTGAAATCTTTCCCAAATATATTAACTCTTTACATTATCAAGATGAGAAATAAAAATAACATAGTCATGAAAGGGCATTGACTGATAAATTTTCAGGGACCAAACAACCTTAACAACCTTTGCACATACTTGAAGTGATTCTTTCATTGACAGAAACAAATTCAAAATACTCATCTTTGTCATAATCATCTACTTCCAATAACTGAGCAACTACCATGTGCAGCATCTTTTCTTTAACCCTTGAAGTAAATTCAAGTAGCAACACACATTTGTTCTGCCCCCAAAGAACTTGTCCTCTTGGTCAAAATAGCAAGGACTCTGCATGACACAACTCCAAGGTGGTCATTTACATAGTGGTATCACCTAGAACTATGCACCTCATAGCCCTAGATGGAATATAACCCGGAAGATGACAACTATAAAAGCATATGTTAAGAAAAAAATGCTAACAAGTTATGCAGCACACATTAAGAACTCAGTAATCATCCATTAAATGAACTGTAGCAATTGTTAAAGAGACAAGTCATCATGAGTTTCTCAGTTGAGAGCCTTGAGAGGAAAATGGACTTCTGTGTTCTTTAGCAAGGAGCCCTGTGACAAACAATGATGCGGTGAGAGATGTTTGACTAAGACTTGGGTACCAAAGCCTGTGGCCAGAAAAGTATATCCTTTTGCACTCTTATTCACAACATCTTTCTGCAATTATGTCACTTCTCTTCTGTACCTTCTCAGAATGAAGCACATCTACAGACTGCATTAATTTTGGGGAGTCACTGATCCTGGCCCAGTGGTGGTCAGTGAATCATTTTTGAAATCCAGATCTACTGCAAATGACACATACTAAAAACAAAACAGT
The DNA here is from genome assembly GCF_000951035.1 of Colobus angolensis palliatus. NCBI lineage: Eukaryota > Metazoa > Chordata > Mammalia > Primates > Cercopithecidae > Colobus > Colobus angolensis. Next base: position 833,124 of record NW_012114933.1, on the reverse strand, counting down.
GGCTGCTGGCAAATACCTGCTCCTAAGAGCACACTTCAGTGCTCACACTCCGAGTTAGCTTGTATGTGTGTGTATTTCCCCCACAAAAAGGACCTGACATTTCATGGAAACTAGGACTGCCAGCAGTGGGTCCAGCTCTAAAAGTGCCCATGAGCAAAACCTTGACCTTTTCCCCAGCTTTCCCAGAAGAGTCTCCACATCCACCATCAGACTTCATCTTGTGCAGTTGCTTTATTTCTTCTTTCAATCTTCTCTCTCAGCAGGCTGGACACGGCTGCCAGCCAGCCTGCACTGAGAGGCCAGCATGCTGATTTGGTGCTACTGCGCTTTTGTTTTTGTACAGAATCGTCCACAGAGAATGGGTTTCATTTTGCTAACATAAAAGTGTGCTCCCCTACACCTAGGCTGTAGGTGTATTTGCACCCGCACATACATGCTTGAGCTGCTCCTGAGTGAAATATTTCCCCAACTATACTAGCTTGGAGTCATAGAATTTCCACATGATATCATTGTATCCCTCACCAACTGAGCTAAATAGATTTGTCTCTATGAAAATTTTTATTTTGAACTAATGTGCCATGGACCTGCAAAAATCAAAATCTGTTCATAAGTGTACAATTTTCATATTCAATAGCAATACATCAGCATCTTACATTATTTTGAGGGAGAGTAGGGATAAAACAGGTACTGTTTGTATCTGTTTAAATATCAGATCATCTAGATCTTTCAAAAATCAAAACAGTCTCTTGCTATAATATCAGATAATAATAATAACAATTGGCTTCCATGGTTATTTGATATTGGTTGTATGGTCATATTTCCATTAGCACTTAGTTATGCTGAAATGCCAAAAAATTAATGATGTCCTGAATATTTAGGAACTTGTCATTGAATTCATTATTTTGGATTTCTCTCTGAAGTGTGCATTGGTGGGTCATCTAAGGTAACTAGTTTTGCTTTTCTATAATGACACGGTAAATAAAATATTAATCATTGACATGAAGGAAGTTGATTTCTCTCTGGCAGTCATGCTGCAGGATATCATCAGCCTGTTGGGTATTAAGGATACTCATCACTGATCATTGAGATTGACTTAAGAGTACCCTGGCTTGACAATACCTAGCGGAACAAGTAACTGATAGGCCACCCCACACAACATATAGGCAGTAGCTGGGAGGTTCATACCCCAGTGATGGAGCAGGTAAGGAGATTCCTTCTCCCAGATGACCTACGACTTTGCTCAAATGGAAAGGAAAAAGCCTGTTCTTAAAGTAAAAATCTCGGCATAGACTATGCTATAATTGGAATGTGTCCCTCACAGTTTCTGTATTGGAAACTGTGTTAGTCTGTTATTTCACTGCTATAAAGGAATACCTGAGGATGAGTAATTTATAAAGAAAACGGTTTCTATTTTGGCTCACAGTTCTGCAGGGTGTATAGGAAACATGGCGGCAGTATCTGGTGAGGGCCCCAGGAAACTTCCAGCCACGGCAGAAGGCAAAGGGGGAGCAGGCATGTCACAGAGCAAGAGCAGGGGCAAGAGAGAGAGAGAAGGGGGAGGTTCCAGACTCTTTTAAACAACCAGTTCTCACATGAACTGAGTAAGAGCTCACTCATCACCACAGGGATGGTACTAAGCCATTCATGAGGGATTTGTCCTCACGATCCAATACCGGCCACTACTCCAAATCTTATGTTGGGAATTACATTTCAACATGAGATTTGGAGGAGAAAAACACCCAAATCACATCATTCCACCCAACCCCCTAAATATGTCCTCTTCACATTGCAAAATACAATCATCCTTTCCCAATAGCCCCACAAGGTATTAACTTGTTCCATCATCAAGTCCAAAGTCCTAAGTCTCATCTGAGACTTAACTCCTTCCACTTATGAGCCTGTGAAATCAAGGGCAAGTTATTTACTTCCAAAGCACAATGGTGATACAGGCATTGAGGAGATATTTTCATTCCAAGAGAGAGAAATTGAACAAAAGAAAGGGCCAGTAAGCCCTACGTAAGTCTGAAACCTAGCAGGGTAGTTATTACAACTTAAAGCCCCCAAATAATCCTTGACTCCATGTCCTGTGTTCAGGGAACACTGGTGTGAGGGATGGGCATCCAAAGCCTTGGCAGCTCCATCCCTGTGGCTTTGAAGGGTGAAGCCCCTGTGACTGCTCTGATGGATTAGGGTTGAGTGTCTGCAGCTTTTCCAGGCTCAGGATTGCAGCTGTCACTGGCTCTACCATTCTCAGGTGTTAAGAGCAATGGTCCCCTTCCCACAGTTCTGTTAGGCAGTGACCTGGTAGGGACTGGGGACTCTCTGTGGGGGATAAAACCCCAAATTTTCCCTTAGTATTGTCCTAGTAGAGATTCTTTGTGAGGGTTCTGCCTTATGGCAGGCTTCTGCCTGGGCACCCAGGCTTTCCCATACATCCTCTGAAATCTGGGTGGAAGTTTCCAAACCTCCTTCAGTATTGCATTGGTGACCCTGCAGAAGTAATACCACATAGAAGCCACCAAGGCTTACAGCTTGCACTCCCCCACCCCCAGAGTGGCAATCTAGGTGTATCTGGGGCCCTGTGAGCTGAGACTGAAGCTAGAGCTGCTGAAGCTCACGGGTTGCAGAGAGCAGTGTCCTGAGGATGAGTAGGGCAGCACAGCCCTGGCCCTGGCCCTGGACCCTCAAACCATTCTTACCTCCTGGCCTCTTGGCCTGTGATAGGAGGGGCTGCCTCAAAGATCTCTGAAATCCCTTTGAGGCCTTTTCCCCATTGTCTTGGATATTAGCAATTGGCTCCCTTTTAGCCATGCTAATCCTTCTAGCAAGTAGTTGCTTCCCAGTCTGTTTAGATTATTTCTGTATCACAGGGCCAGGCAGCCAAATTTCTAAACTTTTACACTCTTACTCCCTTTTAAATCTAAGTTTAGATTTTAAGTCATTTCTTTGCTTCTTTTATCTGACTATAGGTTATTAGAAGCAGCCAAGCCACATCTTGAATGCTTTGCTGCTTAGAAATTTCTCCTACCAGATACCCTAAGTCATCACTCTTAAGTTCAACCTTCCACAGATCCCTAGAACACAGACACAATGAAGCCAAGCTCTTTACTAGGGAGTAACATGGGTGACTTTTACTCCAGTTCCCATAACTTCCTTATTTCCATCTGAGACCTTGTCAGCCTGACCTTCACTGTCCATATTTCTTTTATTATTGTTATTATTATTCTATTTCAATAGTTTTGGGGAACAAGTGGCTTTTGGTTACATGGATAAGTTCTTTAGTGGTGATTTCTGAGATTATGGCATGCCCATCACCCTAGCAGTGTACACTGTACCTAATATGTAGTCTTTCATCCCTCACTCCCTCCCACCTACCCATCCCCACACCTAGTCCCCAAAGTCCATTCTATCATTTTTATGCTTTTGCATCCTCACAGCTTAGCTCCCAGTTACACATGAGAATATATGATATTTGGTTTTCCATTCCTGAGTTACTTCATTTAGAATAATGGCCTCTAACTCTGTCTAAGTTGCTATAAGGGCCATTATTTCATTCCATTTTATGGCTGAGTAGTATTCCATGGTGTATATATACCATATTTTCTTTGTCCACTTGTTGGTTGATAGGCATTTAGGTTGGTTCCATATTTTTGCAACTGTGAATTGTGCTGTATAAACATGCATGTGCCTGTCTTTTTCATATAATAACATTTTCCTCTGGGTAGATACACAGTAGTAGGATTGCTGGATCAAATGGTAGTTCTACTTTTAGTTATTTAAGGAATCTCCATGCTGTTTTTCACAGTGGTTGTACCAGTTTACCTTCCCACCAGCAGTGTAAAAGTGTTCTCTTTTCAACACATCCACACCAACATCTATTGATTTTTGATTTTTTAATTATGGCCATTTTTGCGGGGGTAAGGTGGTATCTTATTATGGTTTTAATTTGCATTTCCCTGATAACTAGTGATTTTGAGCATTTTCTCATATATTTGTTGGCTGTGTGTATATCTTCTTTTGAGAATTATCTATTCATATCCTTTGCCCACTTTTTGATGGGATTATTTGTTCTTTTTCTTGCTGATTTGTTTGAGTTCCTTGTAGATTCTGGATATTAATTTTTTGTTGGATGCATAGTTTGTGAATATTTTCTCTCACTCTGTGGGTAGTCTGTTTACCCTGCTGATTATTTATTTTGCTGTGCAGGAGCTTTTTAGTTTCATTAGGTCCCATTTATTTACTTTTGCTTTTATTGCAATTATTTTTAGGGTCTTAGTCATAATTTGATTGCCTAAACCAGTATCTAGAAGAGTTTTACTATTGTTATCTTCTAGAATTTTTATGGTTTCGGGTCTTAGATTTAAGTCTTTAACCATCTTGAGCTGATGTTTGTATACGGTGAGACATGAAGATCCAGTTTCATTCTTCTACATGTGGCTTGCCAGTTATTACAGCACCGTTTATTGAATAGGGTGTCCTTTTTTGTTCGTTTGTTTGTTTGAGATAGAGTCTCACTCTTGTTGCCCAGGCTGCAGTGCAATGGCATGATCTTGGCTCAATGTAACCTGTGGCTCCTGGGTTCAAGTGTTTCTTCTGCCTCAGCCTCCTGAGTATCTGGGATTACAGGCACCCACCACCATGCCTAGAGAATGTTTGAATTTTTAGTAGAGATGGGGTTTCACCATAGTTTCACTATGTTGGCCAGGTTGGCCTTGAATGGGGCTGATCCACCCACCTTGACCTGCCAAAGTGCTGGGATTATAAGTGTGAGCCACCACACCATGCCTGAATTTGGTGTCCTTTCTCCAGTTTATGTTTTTGTATGCTTTGTTGAATATCAGTTGGCTGTAAGTATTTGGCTTTATTTCTGGCTTCCCTATTCTGTTCCATTGGTCTACATGCTTATTTTTATACCAGTATCATGCTGTTTTGATAATGATAGCCTTGTAGTATACTTTGAGGTCAGGTAATGTGATGCCTCCAGATTTATCCTTTTTGCTTAGTATTTCTTTGGCTATGCAGGCTCTTTTTGGGTTCCATATGAATATTAGGATGGATTTTTTCTAGTTCTGTGAAGAATGATGATGGTATTTGGATTCTAAATGTGTTGAATCTGTAGATTGCTTTTTCCAGTATGGTCATTTTCACTATATTGATTCTAACTATTCATGAGCATGGGATGTATTTCCATCTGTTTGTGTCATCGATGATTTCTTTCAGCAGTGTTTTGTAGGTTTCCTTGTAAAGATCTTTTACCTCCTTGTGTAACTATAATTCTAAGTGTTTCATTTCTTTGCAGCTGTTGTAAAGGGATTCAGTTCTTGATTTGATTCTCAGCTTGGTCACTGTTGGTGTATAGCAGTGCTGCTGATTTATATACATTGATTTTGTATCCTTAAACTTTACTGAATTTGTTTGTCAGATTTAGGAGCTTTATGAATGAGTCTTTAGGGTTTTCTAGGTATACAATTATATCATTGCTAAACAGCAACTGTTTGATTTCCTCTGTTCCAATTTGGATGCCCTTTTTTTTTTCTCTTGTCTTATTCTTCTGGCTGGGACTTCAATACTATGTTGAATAGAAGTGAGGAAAGTGGATATCCTTGTCTTATTCCAGTTCTCAGGGGGAATGCTTTCAATGCTTCCCCATTCAGTAGGATGTTGGCTGTGGGTTTGTAACAGATAGCGGATTAGTCCATTTCCACACTGCTATAAAGTACTACCCTACACAGAGTAACTTATAAAGGAAAGAGGTTTAACTGACTCACAGTTTTGCATAGGTGAGGAGGCCTCAGGAAAGTTACAATCATGGCAGAAGGAGAAGCAGGAACTTCTTACATGGCAGCAAGTGAGAAAGAGTGAAGGAGGAACATTTATAAAACCATCAAATCTTATGAGAACTCACTCACTATCATGAGAACAGAATGAGGGAAACTGCCCCCGAGATCCAATCACCTCCCCCTCTTGGCACATGGGGATTACAAATCCCTCCCTCGACGTGTGGGGATTACAAATAGAGATGAGATTTGGGTGGGGACACAGAACAAAACCATATCAGATCTTTTATTACTTTGAGGTTTGTCCTTTTTATGCCAGTTTTATTGAGGGTTTTTATCAAAAACAGATGTTGTATTTTGTCAAATGTTTTTCCTGAATCTGTTGAGATGATCATATGATTTTTGTTTTCAATTTTGTTTATATGATGTATCACATTTATTGACTTGTGTATGTTAAATCATCTCTGTATCCCCGGCAGAAACCCATTTGATCTTTTTGATATGCTGCTGGATTCAGCTAGCTAATATTTTGTTGAGGATTTTTACATCTATGTTCATCAGGGATATTTGCCTGTAGGTTTTTTTTTTTATGTTATGCCTTTTCCTGGTTTTGGTATTAGGCTACTACCGGCTTCATAGAATGACTTAGGGAGGATTCCCTCTTTCTCTATCTTTTGGAATAATTTTAGCAGGATTAGTATCAGTTCTTTTTTGAATTTCTGATAGAATTCTGCTGCGACTCCATCTGGTCCTGAACTTTTTTTGTTGGCAGTTTTTAAATTACTAATTCATTCTTGCTGCTTGTTATTTGTTCAGAGTTTCTATTTCTTCCCGATTTAATCCAGGAAGGTTGCATATTTCCAGGAATTTATCCATCTCCTCTAGATTTTCTAGTTTGTGTGCATAAGGGTGTTCATAGTAGCCTTGAATGATCTTTTGTATTTCTATAATACAATTGTAATATCTCCCATTTCATTTCTAATTGAGATTACTTGGATTGTCTCTCTTCTTTTCTTGTTTAACCTCACTAATGGTCTATCAATTTTATCATTTCAAAGAATAGCCTTTTCGTTTTATTTGTCTTTTGCATTTTGCTATTTCAGTTTCATTTACTCCTGCTCTTATTTTTGTTATTTCTTTTCTTCTACTGGGTATAGGTTTATTGTTTTACTAGTTCCTTGAGGTGTGACATCAGGTTGTCTATTTGTGCTCTTTCAGACTTTTGGTTGCAGGCATTTAATGCTATGAACTTTCCTCTTAGCACCGCTTTTACTGTATCCCAGAGATTTTGATAAATTGTGTCACTATTAATCAGTTTAAAGAATTTTTCAACTTCCATTTTGATTTAATTGTTGACCCAAGGATCATTCAGGAGCAGATTATTTAATTTCCATGTATTTGTATGGTTTTGAGGGTTCCTTTTGGAGTCAGCTTCCAGTTTTATTCCACTGTGAACTGGAAAGATACTTAATATGATTCCAATTTTCCAAAATTTATTGAGACTTGTTTTGTGGCCTATCATATTATCTATCTTGGAGAATGTTCTATGTGCTGATGAATAGAATGTATATTCTACAGGTGTTGGGTAGAATGATCTATAAATATCTGCTAAGTTCATTTGTTCTAGGATGTAGTGTAAATCTGTTGTTTCTTTGTTGACTTTGTCTTGATGACCTGTCTAGTGCTGTTAGTGAAGTATTGAAGTTCCCCGCTATTATTGTGTTGCTGTCTATCTCATTTCTTAGGTCTAGTTGTAATTGTTTTATGAATGTGAGGGCTCAGTGTTAGGTGCATATGTATTTAGGATTGTAATATCTTCCTGATGGATTAACCCTTTTATCATTATATAATGTCCTTCTTTGCCTTTTTTCCCCCAGTATTTTATTTGAGTTGATGATTTGGGCTATAGGCAAATAAGGGAGGTATCCCAGGCTAGGAACTGGTTGTAGCTAAGGCAGGTGTATAGATTTAATACACCAATGGTGGAGTGAGGTCGCAGCCTTGATGAGGGTGGCTGGGGGAGCTCTCAATTAGATGTATTGAGTTTTGATGGGGTGAAGAGTGGGAGATACCTCAGCTTCCCAGACAGGCAAGAAGGAAAACTGTTTACTTAGCAGCCTTACTACTCTCCCAGTGTTTCAGCTATTCAGGTCAGACTGGCACCTCTTTTCATCTGTAGGAATGTTGATGTTCCAAGTAGGGAGGAATTGTGATGGTGCCTCCCATGCAGGCCTGAATCTGGGGTGTGCTCTTCTTGTGGGGCTGTGCTCACCCTAGATTTTTCTGGGAAAGCTGCCTATAGGTGCCTCCATGGTGTGTTCCTGTGAGGAAAGCCCCAAATGTGTCCAAAGTGGAGTGCCAGGGGTGAGCAAGGACTCCTTTGCCAAGCCCCTTCATGATCCCAGAGGCTGCTTGCCTGTTGGGGTGTAGGTGCAGACTTTCCCTACTGTGCCCAACACTGCAGTTGTGCCTCTGCTGTAAGCAACTTCCCACCAGTGAAAGGATCTGGAACGCAAGGCCTGCTGTTCAAATTCTTTTGTCCCATTGGGGTGATCCCTTGATGTGGTACTCTTCTCCTTCCACTAGGGATGGGGCTTCCTGAGAGCTAGAATGAAGTGATTGCTATTGTTTTTCTGGGCCTCACCACCCAGTGGGGCTGCCAGGCTCCAGGCTGGTGCGGGGAACGTCTGCAAAGAGTCCAATGATGTGATTAGTCTTTAGGTTTCCTAGCCATGGATATCAGCGCCGGCTCTGATGGAGGCAGCAGGGGAATTATGCAGATTCTGTGAGATTCCTCAGTTGTAGATAGGTTTAGTGTGCTGGCTTTCCCAAATGATGGTTATGCTAGCAGTGAAATTGTCATGTGGACAGACTCAGAACCTCTGGTTAGCCAGGGTGTTGCAGGCAGCGGTCTTACCTGCTGTTTTCTTTTTCCTGGGAGCAGGAAAAAATAAAGCATTATTCTGCCAAGAGTTACTGTAATGGCCTGAGTTGGTTGTCCTCCAGCCAGGAGGTGGTGCTTTCAAGAGACCACCAGCTGAGTTATTAGCAGTGGGATTTAAGTTTGCCCAAAATTGGCCAGGGTAAGTTTCTAGTTTCTCAGGTGACAGGTAGGGCCATAAAGCTCGCAAGAGTTTATGTCTTTTGTGTTTAGCAACCAGGGTGGATAGAGAAAGACCACTAGGTCGGGGTAGGGTTAGGCAGGGCTGAGCTCAGACTCTCCCTGGGTGGGCTTTTACCATAGCCACTGTGGGTGTGGGGATGTGGTTCTCAGGCCAACGAGGTTATTTTACAGAGGGGAGTATGGCTGCCTCTACTGTGCAATAAAGTCCACATGGGGAGTGGGGAATAACTGGTAGCTGTAGGCCTCACTCAGCTACCAAGCGGTTAGCAAGGCCAGTCTCACACCAACAGTGTCCTGCTAACAGTGCTGAGTTTAGACCCAGGCAGCCTTCACACAGAACCCAGACCTGTCCCAGGCCATAAGCTTCCCTGATGAAAAAGCAAGCATGGCCTTCAGACCCTGCCCCTCTTTGTCTGCCCATAATGACAGCATCCAGCTCCTGCACTTGTATCTGCAGCAGTTTCCATTTTCCCCCGGGTTCTGTTTAAGGGAATTCATGCCCACTCAAAATTATCACAAAATTTAGTTGGGAGCTTCTTTCACCCTGCAACCCCTCCCTAAGTTCACTGGCTGCCTTCCCCAAGGACCCCTGTGATATATAGTCAGGGATAGCTTCCCTGGGCTCCAGCCGGAGACTGGGAATACCTACAAGGCTATTCCCACTGATGCTTCTACTTTTTTATATTTCATGCCACTCTCTAATTCACTCCAGCTGTAGGTAAGGTTGAAACCTTCTCCTGTGATCTGGATTTTCAGATTCCTCAGTGGGGATGTATGTTCAAGGGTAGGCTCTCCCCATCTTCCACTCTGGGAACTCACAGTTTTTTGCCTGTCTCACAGAGTCTGCCATGGCATTCTCTTAAAGGACATGTGAATTCTTTCAGTTTTCCTGGAAAATTCCTGCAGTAGTTCTTGGAACAAAAGTTCACAGTGTGAATCTCTTCACGTTTCTTTCCTTCCAAGTAGGAGAGGCACTCTAGCACTGCCTCCTATCTACCATCTTGTGAAGAGAAAACACAATGTCCATATTTCTATCAGCACTTCAGCCCAAACCATTTAACCTCTCTCGAAGAAGTTTTAGACTTTCCCTGAACTTTCTGTCTTCTTCTGAGCCCTCCAAACTTCTGCCCCTTACTCAGTTTTAAAGCCATTTCCACATCTTTGGGAATCTTTGTAGCAATGCCTCTCTCTTCAGTATCAATTTTCTGGATTAGTCTATTCTTGCCTTGCTATAAAGGAATACCCAAAGCTGGGTAATCCATAGAAAAAGAGGTTCCTTTTTGGCTCATGGTTCTGGAGGCTGTACAGGAAGCATGGTGCTGGCATCTGCTTCTCATGAGGACCTCCGGAAGTTTACAGTCATAGTGCAAGGTGAAGGGGAGCCAGCATGCCACACGGCAAAAGAGAGAGGGCATGAGAGAGAGAACAGAGAGGTCCCAGACTCCTAAACAACCAGATCCCACATGAACTAACTGAGCAAGAACTCACTCGTCACCACGGGGACGGTGCTAAGCCATTCATGAGGAATGCATCCCCATGATCCAATACCTCCCACTAGGCCCCACCTCCAACATTGGGAATCACATTTCAACATGACATTTGGAGAGTACAAATATCAAAACCATATCCGAAACTTAATCCCAATGCAACAGTGTTGGGAGGTGGGCCTAATAAGAGGTTATCATGTCATGCGGTCTTTGCCCTCATGATGATTAATGTTGTTATTGTGGAAATGGGTTCCTGATAAAAGGATGAAGTTTGGTCCCCTTTCTCCTGCTTTCTCACCTTCTGCTATGGGATGATGCAGTGAGAAGGCCCTCACCAGAGTCTTGCCCTTGATCTTGGACTTCCCAAGCTCTACGCCACGAGTCAAACAAATTGCTTCTCTTTATAAATTACCCAGTCTGTAGTATTCTATTACAGCCACACAAAATGGAGTAAGACAGACTATTTCTTGCTTTCTTATTGTCTTATTTTAAATTTAGCTTATTATTTATTTTTATTTATACTTTGCCTTGAGGCCCTGTATGACTCTGACTCGGTAGTGGAAAAAGAAAGTGCATAGAATAAATATTTCAGGGCATTATCTGGCAACAATCCTACTCTCAGAAATGGATTTTTATATTCAAAAAAAAATACTTGCACTTTAATCTACATGTTTTATCTGACTATTCCCCTGTTTCTGCAGATGAAGTAGATACTGGGGAGGAAATTGGATCTCTGTCCTGAATTTATGTCTTCTACGATTTGTTCTCATTCACAAGCTACATTTGACTGTGAGAGCCATACTTTACTGTATTCCAAATGTAGAATAACTGGGGTTATGACTATCAGATGACCTTTTCACTAACTTGATCTGAGGTTAATTACTTCGTTCAAGGTTAACCATACAATCAGTGAGGTTTTTCTGTACCTCACCTCTTTGACTCAATCAAATTGAAACCCATGGAATTCTTGCCCAACATCAAGAAATAAGAAGAAAAAGCCATTGCATCATTTATGGTGGCCTTATTAGGCATATACTAGGAATGCTACAAGTGTTCCCCATCATAACTCTTAATGAAAAATTTCCTAACATTTTTAGGAGTTCTGTTAAACTTTGCTGTAAGGGAACTACTTAGACTTTTGCAAATAATCTTAACAGCAGGTGGCTTTCAAAATTCTATACTAGACTTGAGTGAATTCTCATTAGGAAAACAAGTGAAGTACCCATCGATTCATGTACTAAACAACAATGTTTGACTTCTGATCTCAAGTGTATACACTTGAACACAAGGAAAAAAACCAACAAAGGTGAATAGGAAAGAAAGAAAACCAATACTTGGGAAAAAGCAGGAATTTCATAGTGCAGAATCCTGTTGTGTTTTTCTTTTGAAAGTATCTGTGTGCAGAAAAAATCTACAATTTGGACTGATTTCAAATCTTTACTTAATCACATTAAAATCAAGGCTACAGTAGCTCTGCTAAAGAAATGTAATACTTAGGCAGATAAGGGATAGTCAGTTGAAGAAAGAAAGGGTCAGGTAATGAAAAGTCATCTTTAATCTCCCTCCTTTGACTCAACAGAGGGAAGCCCAATTCTATCATGAAAACTTGGGACATAAAATTGAGACCAGTAAACATTCTTAGCCAACACAGAAAGAAAATCCATAATTAATAATGTAGACATCAAGGCAGGAATCATGTGATCCTGAGGTACCCAGATCAGTTCAGCTATTTTTCTCTCAATTTAGAGACAACGGGAGAAAGGAAGGCCTGGAAAAAGCTAGGAGCCAGATTACAGCTCCTGTTGCCTTTGGGTAAAATACCACTCACCTCTCCCATTGTTAATACCCAATCCTTAAGAGGTTTCTTCCTGACTCTACAATTTTTCAGCTGCAAGGTAAATGGGCTCATTGCTGGGAAAGAATTAAGACTGTAGGATGTAACGACTTTTATGGCAGGGTACAGACTTTCACATTGATATCCAGAATTATCTGGTCATGTTTGAAGAAATCAGAGATGAGCAGAGAAATAGATCTGATTTAGAGACCTAAAATCCACCTTCTTGGAAATTTGATATGGGAAATTGGAAGTCTAATAGGAAAATAATAAAAAAGATAAAATATTTTGAAATACCTCCTGATATAGTTTGGATATTTTCCTCCTCCAATTCTCACTTTGAAATTTGATCCTCAGTGTTGGAAGGGGTCCTAGTAGGATTTGTTTGGGTCATAGAAGCAGATCCCTTGTGAATGGCTTGATGCTCTTCTGGAGGGGTTGAGTGAGCTCTCGCTCTTAGTTTCCATGAGATGTGGCTGCTAAAAAGAGTTTGGCACTTCCCTTCCTCCCCTTATCCTTTTTTCTTGCCATATGCCTGCTCCCCTCCACTTTTTACCATGTGTGGAAGATCCCTGAAGCCCTTACCAGAAGCAGATAATGGTGTTGTGCTTCTTGTATAGCCTACAAAATCATGATCCAAATAAACCATTCTTTATAAATTACTCAGTCTCAAGTGTTTTTATTGTTGTTGCATTTGAAAGAAAAAAGGAGGGTCTTGCTGTGTCACCTAGACTCGAGTGCAGTGGTGCAATCACAGTTCACTGCATCCTTGACCTCCTTGGCTCCAGAGATCCTCTTACCTCAGCGTCCTAAGTAGCTGGTACTAAAGGTATGCACAACTACACCTGGCTAATTTTTTTTATTTTTTGTGTAGAGATGGGGTTTTGCCATGTTGCCAAGGCTGGTCTTGAGTTCCTGGGCTCAAGTGATCTGCTTGCCTTGGCCTCCCAAAGTGCTGGGATGGGCCACTACATCTGGCCAGAATTTTTAAAAATAGCAATGCAAAGGGACTAAGACACCTCCGGATTTGGGCTCCTTTACCAATAAGTAAATTTCAATTCGATGTCTACATCGAACCTGGCATTAGATTTTTGTCACAAGGCTGAATCTGTGAACAAGGAAGGCAGGATCTAGAGAAGGTACAAGAGAAGTCTGTCCTTTCTGACCTTGAGAGATAAGGAACAAGACATGCAGGTTCTTTCTCTAGGTTTAAGCCCAGAGGTCACTGGAGAGGTTCAAGGGTGTCCAGAGTGCGAGCAAGATCCAAGGGAAGGCTGATTCCTGTGGGGTGCTCCACAAGGAAATAATGAAATCTAGAGAAAGATCAGCAAATGCCCAGACCTGAGCTAGGATACCAGCAGGACAAGCAGGATCCAGAAAGTCGTCACTACGGAGACCGAGAAAAGCACATGGCTCTCTGGACCTTTTCTTCTCTACTATGATATATCTGACGCTATCTTGCAGAGAGGCAGGGAAAAGAGTGGAACTCTGAGAAGCTGATTATTTTTATCAAAGGAAAGCAAGCATTACATAATGGACCATTTAAATTGCATTGGACTATAGTTACCAGGTTGATTTATTAGATTCACTTTTTGACTCATGAGGAAGATCAGAATAGTTTTTAGGAAACTGTTCAATTGCAAGTACTGTGGGAAAACTTAAAACATTAAAATGTGTGGACTGCTTACTATAGGCTATTGGTAACATCCATGTAAGACAGGTATTGTCACCTCATTTTACAGACAACGTTACTAGAACCTGGTAAGGTAAACTCACTTCCCCAAAGTTACATGCTCAGTAAGTAAAAGAGGCAGAAACTTAGCACAGGTTAATTTAATGTCAGATCTCACACTCAGCTACTATGCTATGCCATCTTCCTTGTATTGCACTGCGGAATATCCAGAACTATTCCTAAGCCACATCATGTATTGTTATCAAATGGCCTGTGAAGCAGATGCTCTTGCTGGGACAGTTTTTAAGACCTCTCTCTATTGAATTGGGACACTGCCTGGAAGTTGTTCAAACTCTGCCTTTGGAAAGAATATTGATGATTAAGAAAACTTGCCCTGAGTAAACTAATGTTAGGGCACAGGTAAGTGTAATAGGAAAATCAAGAGAGTGACTATGTAGGAAGTATTGAAGATTTTTTTTTTTTTCCCTACCCCTAGGAGGATTTTCAATGAGTAACTTGGAAGGGCTATTTTTAAGAGAATGTAGCCATTAAAGCCATTTCAAGAGCTCTAGAAGGGTCTTTTTGTTATTACTTCCAGATATAACTGAGAGTGATTCTGAGTTACCTAACTGGTTAGGGATTTAGCCAAGAACTGTCAGGTAGGGAGCAAGGGATGCCAGATACCCTGCACAGGCTGGCAGTGAAAGTAACTGCTAGGGAGGACCAAGAGCAGCAAACTCAATAGGTTTGACTGGTTCTCACTCATAAGAAATGGAGGAAGACTCAGGGATCAGGGTCATGGAATCTCACAGTCGAGGGAAGCTGACTCCAAGAGTAAACTACTAGTTTGAGAAGCTACGAAAAGCAGAGCTGCCACTGCCACAGACGGTTGCCCAGAGCTTCCTCTGGAAGCTGTAGGAGAAAAAACTGCTGAGAGTACAGATTGAAGATACCACTGATGAGAGGAATCACAGGGAGTAGCCAAGAGAAAGAGAGGTAAACCTATGCAAGTCCTCTCAGCCAAAGCTCTTTGAGGAAAACTAGCAAAGGGAAGGGTGAAAGGCAGCTCCCATTGTTGACTTGCTATTCACAGAGCAGGTTAAGGTTGTGATATTCACACTCAGCAGAAAGACAGAGTAATCATTTTACTTGCAAGGGCATCTAGTTGAACTGAAGATCCAGAAATTCTGGAGGTATTCTCCACGAAGAAGCCATAGAGAAAACAATTATAATTCAGCCACCTGACACTCTTAAGAGTGTCAACCTGGAAAAGAGAATTATAGATGATTATGTTTTAAGACAGACTTTGATTGTTATAACTATTTATCTATGACCATCACTGATATAACTGTATCCATAGAACTCTGCAATGGAGATTAGCATGAGTAGCACACTTTATAGGCAGAGAAATTATAGCATAGAGCATGGTGGGAGCCATATTGCAAATCAGGCTTCCAATTATTTACCAAGCCAAGAATAGACCCTTGCTGCTATTTACCAATGGAAACCAATCTCTGACAATGTCCAAAAGGTTATTAAAGTTTTCCTAGCCTTAGATAAATATATCACTGCAAAACTATCTCTCATTTCTGAAGAACTGTGATTTACTACAGTGACCAAAATTTGATATTTTCCGTTGATTTCCCAGATTAAGTAAAGAATAAAGATATTTAAACTCATATTCATTCAGCTTCCCTCAACAGTGAGATTTCAGGACCTTGATCCCTAGGTCTTCCTGCGTTTCTTATGAGCGAGAACTAATCAAACCTTCATCTTCACTTAGTTTGCATACAAGCCGCTCCTCTGTGATCAATTCCAGACTGGAATTAGATTACAATTTGAACACAGTGTGAATTGTTGTTTACAGGAAGAAGCAGCCCAGCTGGAGATTTTATTAACACGAAAACAAAATGTATTAATATTTTAACTTTAACCATTGCCTTTGAGAAGTTATGAACATTCTTACACAAATTTGCACTTTTTTTCTAATGAATATTATCCCAAATTTAGAAAACATTTTTGAAGGGGCAGGTGACTTAAAAATCTTACCACAAAATAATTTGGAAATGTATGACAAAAATTTGACAAATCTTACAGTTGAAAGGAACCTTAGAATTTATCTCATCCAACAACCCATGTCATAAATGAATCTCTTCTTCCTCTCCCCAAGGCCATGAGTGGACTGTACATGTCAGTAAATCCAATGCACACTATTGAATCTTGATTTATCACATGTGTTTGACATTTTGACTTCTTGCTACTTTTTAAGATACTCTTTTTTTTTTTTTTTGGTTTCTGGTATGTAATAGTTTTCTCCCTATGTGTCTGGGTGCTTCTCCTCAGACTTTTTTCCAAGTTAATTCCCTTTCTATCTAGGCATGAAGTAATGAAGTCTCTCAATATGTGGACCTCTTCTCTTTTCACCCCATGAATTGCATCATTCATTCCCACTGCTCTGATTTGTCTATAAGATTTGAATCACAAGCATTATCTTTGGTTTGGATTACTTCTCTAAGCTCCAGATGAGTACAAACAAATCCCTGCTCTGTATCTCTTCTTTGAACCTTTACAGGCACCTCAATACCAAGGTGTTTGGATCTAAACTCAAGATCTTCTTTCCCCATCCCCACCTTCAAACTTCATCTAACAGTCCCTCTTTGAAATCACAAGCACCTCTAATTTGCCCTTGAAGTCTTCCCACACCCTCATATCAACTCCAGCTCCAAAGTCTACTGATTCATGCCCTAAGTATTTTTCAAACCTATCCCCGTCTCTCCATCTCTACTGCCACCAGCCTAGTCCAAGCAGGCAACATCTTCCTCCTTGATTATTATAATATCCCAAACACTCTTCCCTTATGTATGTTTACTCCCTTTTAATGAATTATCTATCTCAGCATCAGCACAGTTATCTTTCCAGAACCCAAATCTGACCCATATTCTTCCTTAAAACACAAACAAAAAATGTTAAACAATGTCCTAGTGTTTTGGAATAAAAAAAAGAAAAACCTAAAACTAAATCTAAAACAAAAGCAAAATAATTCTTAACATAGCCTCTAGGTTTGTACAAAGCCTTGTCACTCATTGTCTTTCTCATTTTGCACTGTGCTCCTCTCACTGCCATGAAGACTGCTTCTGGTACAGTGTTTTTTTTTGTTTTTTGTTTTTTGTTTTAAGAGATAGGGTCTCTCTATTTTGCCCAGGCTGATCTCAAACTCCTGAGCTTAAGTGATCTTCCTACTTCAGCCTCCCCAGTTGCTGGGATTACCGGCGTGAGTCACTGCACCCAGCCAGAATGACTTCTTGCCACCGGAAAATGTGGTAGATCTGATGAGTTGATCTGAGAAGATAAGGACCATTATCTCTTTTGTGTGTTCCGCTTATAAATAACACTTAGAAAATTATTGAGAAATAGTCTTGGCTTAGTTTGCACACAAGCTGCTCCTCTGTAACCAAATTCCAGATAATTTAATTTCCCACATTTAAAAAAAATGGCGCTGACATGTGCCCTAGAACTTAAAGTATAATAAAAAATAAATAAATAAATAAATAAATAAATAAATAAATAAATAATCTAGTACCTAAGAGAAATCTATAATATAAAAGACAGGTAGTAAGTTAAATACATCATAAAATAATTATCCATTAGCAAAGAATTGAGATAACAACAAATTACAGGATAATAAAGAGCTCAACTTGAGTGTAGCCAAGTAAAAGATAAGAAATAGCTAAAATATTTTTATTTCCTTCACAGTTGAGAGAACCAAAGTTTCTTGCTTTAAAAGAAAGTGAAAATAGATAAAATTTATGGCATCGTGATTTTACAAAAGAATTTTAATTACATAAAACCTAAAAACATTATAACTTATTTGACAAAAATAAAAAAAAGATTTCTTAAATATTAGCCTTATAGCTATATTATACAGAGTAATTAGCCAGATAAAGCCAAGAAAATCAGTTAAATAATGTCTCAGAGATATTGTATGAAATGCATATGTAAAAAAAAAGCACTGTAAGAAAAATGTATTTTTAAGTTTTTGTAAATAAAATCATCTTATTTTGCCACTCAACTTATCTGCCACTAAAAATACTAGAATGTATTTCTATTTTATTCCTCCTTTCCTTAATTCTGCCCCACATTAAATAAACCTATTCTTCTATGTTACATTAGATGGATTTGGGGTGTCAATGTTTAGCAATGTTTGTTTTATGAAAATGACGAAACTTGTAAGCTGATTTTTTTTTGGCTACATCAGCACAAACCAATAAAATCAGCTCATAAGACACTATCTGCTTATGGTAGCAATTTTTATGGACCGTGAAACATCAACAAAATAAGATACTTTTGTCAAAAATGAACTTTAAAGGAATAAGAAATACAATCCTTTTTAAAATTCACAATTCCCAAATAATTTTGTGTATTAAAAAGAGCATACAATGTAAATATTTAAAATATTTTAAACATACATCTAACAATTTAAAACTTATAGACATTTTAGTTTAGCTTCTGCTAGAACACTAAATAAAGTTTGCAACCTGGAAATTATTTGGCTCTTTGCAAGTCTCAAAAGACTAACAAATTTTAGGGTAAATTTCTTTTCTGAATGTTTTAGTGAACTGGGAAAATATAAATGTAAGAATAGTGCTCTGCAATTTTGTTTTGAATTTCTTCTAAAATATTATGAAAAGCTAATAAGGTAAGGTTTACTCTTGAAATGCTTGCATAGATCTTTTCTTTTACTGAGAGCAACATATTTGACAAATACAAAGGCATCTTCTTCTTAAAGCAATCTTTGGCCTAAATTATCATAGGTACAGAAATGAATTCTTCACCTTCATTCATTTTGTTTGCTGTCAAAAATAAATTAAAATTTAGAAACAAAAAAAAAATGGTGCTGAAAACATATTCACGTTCTACCTTAAAAATCCCTTTTCTGCACTATAAAAAATTACCATTCTAGGAGTTTACTCGCTTATTTTATGAATGTATTCCCAACATTGATTAGCATTTGGTAGATCTAGAAATTGTGTGTTTAGAATTAAAGCATTCAAATGGACTTTTATGGTATCAGTCCTTTGTCTTCTTAAAATAATAACAAAAATCATATACCTAGAAAAAAATTAAAGAAAGCAAAATTTTGTTTTGCTGACTTTCTTCTCTCCTTTAACTGACTCCACAAACTAACCCCTTTCCTCTCTACTTCCCACATATTAAAACTCACACCAGGAGGGAATTATTAGATAAAAACAATAGAAATAGTAACTTTGTATGCTTACCAGTTTGATTTAAATTAGAAAAAGAGAATTCTCCATTTATGAAATGTATGGTATTCGGGAATAGAGAAAGTTGTGTGTTTGCAGGTAGAGTTGGAAAAACGATTTCCGGGGAGATACTGACCTGCAATAACATGATTTATCCTAATGTGTGCCAAGCATTGAGTTCTTAACAAGAAGATAAACTGCATTTAGCTTAACTTTAGACTTGTACTAGTTCAGAACATATAATTGGGACATTATCTTTTTTCCCTATAAACTTTAGGAAACACATGTATTAATATTCTCGAGTACTAAGTATCCTTTTCTTTTAAAAATCTTATTCAACACATTTAAATTGCTAAGTATATAAGGAGGCTAGACTTACACCGAATAAAGGCTATTGCTGAGGCAAGTCAAAGCTGCGTCTGCCTTGTTCACATGTTGAAAAAAAAACCAAATACCTTTTATACTTCAGTTTGAGCTGTAGTTATCATGGTCCTAATCATAGTGCTTATAATCAAGCTTATTTTTTTCTTTCTCCCTAATTTTCTCTTTTCCTCAGGAAAGCACCCTCACTTCAAGTCATGTTCGTTCCACAATCTCATATTTCAGATGTCAGGGTTGCAGGACGAGTGGTGTTGTGTTGAAGCTGAGAAGAGGCGGTGCCCATCAATCAGCAGTTCCTGCGTGCTAATCCTCACCCCAGTGAGCTGACTGGGTCCTCTGGATTCTGACCACTGTGATGGTCAATCAAACAGCTGTTCAATTCAGCCTCATCATCTCCCTATTCTTACAGATTATTGCATCATGGCCACCAAGACAAATAGGAAGAGAAAGGGGTTCAAAGTCATCAAAGCCATGTGTCCTGAAATAAATACTCAATGTGATGGGAATTTTTCATCAAATTTACTTGCTGTAAAAGACTATTTCTATCAATTAGCAATCAAATGGTAATGATTATAAGTAATCAAAAGCTGGATGTTGCTGTAATGGTGGTAGTTTCTCCAGTTTCCTCTGGTTTCTATTCAGAATGCATATAAATCTTTTCTTTTAATTTTGAGGCCATTTCTCTAACCCTTACAATTCTGTTATTTATTTAAACCTCATACTCAGAAAGCAATGATGTCAGAAACAATCAGTTGTTCTACTCATAGAAAATCCATCACAATATTTTTTACCCTGATTCTCACATTGATTCAATAACTTTGTAAAAATTATTTGTCACCTGCCAATTGACTCTATGGTAATGAGAATCATCTGGCATTTTGCTATGTTTATCAAATAACAAAGAAATATAGTAAAAAAATCACTTATTATAATTATCTTCACTACATTTGTGAAATATTTGTTAAACATTTTGATTCTTGTGACAGTGTCAGAAGTAATTGTTGCAACTATATTACCAAATTGAGCTGGTGACAATCAATTCTTATTATATATAATGAAGTGAAACAGTATTTCCTGTAGAAGAGTGGTATAGCCTTTTGAAATTGGCTTCCATGAAGAATTTATTTTTTGTCTCCTTATCTTGATAAAAAGATATTCCAGAGCTAAGTGAAAGTTTTGCTTACATTTTTTCTTTTTTTGTGATAAACTGAAACCTTACCCTGTAACGATAATTTTCTTTTTTTTCTTAAAGGCTCAGATTATTTATTCTTATTTATCTTTTTATTAAGATATAGGTGACAAATAAAAATTGTACATATATGGTATATAACGTGATATTTTTGTATAACATACATTGTGAAATGGTTAAATCAAGCTAATTGATATATCCATCACCTTACATACTTTTGTTGTTGTAAGAACATGTAAGATTTAATATCTCAGCAACTTTAAAGTATACAACTTATTGATATTAAATATAGTCACCGTGCTGTATAAGAGATCACTCTTATTTACCCTGTCTAACTGAAACTTTGTACCCTTTCACCAACATCTCCTCATTGCCCCACCTCCACTTTGGCTCCTGGCAACCACACTATGCTTCTATGAGTTTGACATTTTTAGATCCCACAAATAAATGACATCATGCAGTATTTATCTTTCTTTGTCTTTTTTCCCACTTAGTATAATGTCCTATAGGTTCATGTATGCTCTCTCAAATAATAAGATGTCTTTCTTTTTAAAACTGAATAGTATTTCATCATACATATAGCCCATTCATCCACTGATGAACACTCAGGTTGTTTTCATAGCTTGGCTATTTTGAAACATGCTTCAGCCAACGTGGGAGTACAGATATATCTTCAGCATACTGATTTCATTTCTTCTGGATACATATCCAAAAATGAGATAACTGGATCATATAGTAACTCTATTTTCAAATTTTTGAGGAACCCCCATAGTATTTTCCATAATGGCTGTACTAGTTTTCATTTCCATCAACAGTGTACAAGGATTCCCTTCTCTCCCTATCCTCGACAACACTTACCTTTTTCATAATCATCATTCTAACAGGTGTGAGGTGATATATCATTGTGGTTTTAATTTGCGTTTCCCGTATAATTAGTGACGTTCAGCATTTTTTCATATACCTTTTGGCCATTTGTCTTCTTTTGAAAAATATTCATTGAGATCCTTTACCAGTTTTAAATCAGGTTATTTGTTTTCTTTCTACTGCATCATTTGAATTTCTTATCTATTTTGCATATTATCCCCTTATCCGATGTATGATTTGCAGATATTTTCATCCATCCCATAGGTGATCCCTTCAGTCAGTTTATTGTTTCCTTTGCTGTGCAGAAGCTTTTTAGTTTGATGTAATCTCATTTGGGTTTTTTTGTTTGTTTGTTTTTTGTTTTTTGCTTTTATTTCCTGTACTTTTTGGGTCACATCCAAAAACATCAGTGCCCATAAAAATGATGTGGAGCTATTCTTTCATGTTTTTGTTTTTGTTTTTGTTTTCAGTAGTTTTACAGTTTCCAGTTTTACATTTATGTCTTTCTTTCATTTTGAGTTTATTTTTGTATGTATTATGAAATACGGATTGATTTCATTCTTCTGCATGTGGATTTCCAGTCTTCCCATCACTGTTTATGAGAGAGATTGCCCTTTCCCTCTTTGCATATTCTTGGCACCTTTGCTGAAGATCATTTGAGTGTAAATGCATGAATTTATTTCTGTGCTCTCTATTCTGTTGCTTTGGTCTATGAGTCTGTTTTTATGCCAATACTATGTAGTTTTGATACTACTGCTTCATAGTAGGTTTTGAAATCGGGTAGTGTGATGCTTGCAGCTTTGTTCTTATTGCTTAAGATTGCTTTGGCTATTCAGGATCTTTTGTAGTTCTACATGAATTTTGGATTTCTTTTCTATTTTTGTGGAAAAATCACTAGAATTTTGATAGTAATTACATTGAATCTGTAGATTGCTTTGGATATTACAGACATTTTTCTTTTTTTTATTTGTTAATTTTTGTGAGTACATAGTAAGCATATGTATTTTGGGGGTACATGAGATGTTTTAATACAGGCATGCAATGTGTACTAATCACTCTATGGAAAATGAGATATTCATTTCCTTAAACATCTATCCTTTGTGTTACAAACAGCCCAGTTTGTAAATAACTAAATAACTTTTAGTTATTTTAAAATGTATAACTAAATTATTATTGACTATAGTCTCCCTATTGTGCTGTGAAGTACTAAATCTTCTTCATATTTTATAATTACTTTTTGTACCCATTAACCATATCCACTTACCCCTATCCACTACCCTTTCCAGCCTCTGGCAACCATCCTTCTATTCTCTGTGTGTGTGTGTGTAATTGTTTTGATTTTTAGGTCCCACAAATAAGTGAGAACATGCAACATTTGTCTTTCTGTGCCTGTCAGTGCAGACATTTTAACAATATTAATTCATCCAATCCATGGACATAGGTTTTCTTTCCATTTATTTGTGTATTCATCAATTTTTAAATCAATGTTTTACAGTTTTCATTACACAGATATTTCTCCTCCTCAGTTAAATTTATTTGTATTTTTGTGAAGCTATTGAAAATAGCATTTTAAAAAATTTCTCTTTTGGGTAGTTCATTGGTACTATATAGAAACATAATCAAACACACTGTTGATTTTATATTGTACAACTTCACTGAATTTGTTAATTAGTTCTAACCATTTTATTGATGGGGTGTTAAGGTTTTCTATGTATAAGATTATATCATTTGCAAACAGAGACAACTTTACTTCTTTCCAATTTGGAGCATTTTGTTTCTTTTTCTTGGCTAATTGCTCTGGCTAGAACTTTCAGTACTTCGTTAAATAGAAGTGATAAGATTGGGCATCCCCATCTTGTTCCTTATCTTAGAGGAAAAGCTTTCATCTTTTCACCAATAATGTTCACAGCGGGCCTGTCATATATGGCCTCTGTTATGCTGAGGTACATTCCTTCTATACCTAATTTGTTAACAGTTTTTGTCATGAAAGGATGTTGAATTTTGTCAAATTTTTTTCTGTATCTATTAAGACCCTCATCAGATTTTTTCTTTATTCCATCAATATGGTACAATCATACTTATTGATTTGCATATATTAAAATATCCTTACATCCCAGAGAAAAATCCCACTTGATCATGGTGTATAATCCTTTTAATGTGCTGTTGAATTCAGTTTGCTAATATTTGGTTGAGGATTTTCGCAGGAATATTCCAATATTCATCAGGAATATTGGTCTGTAATTTTATTTTCTTGTGGTGTTTTTGTCTGGTTTTGATATCAGGATAATGAAGGCCTAACATAATGAGTTTGGAAGTGTTCCCTTCCTTTTAATTTTTTGGATGAGTTTTAGAAGGATTGATGTTATTTCTTCTTTAGCTGTTTGATAGAATTCACCAGTGAAGCCATGGATTCTGGGGCTTTTCTTTTTTGGAAGTTTTTGATTACTTAATTCCCTTACTCATCATTAGTCTGTTAAGATTTTCTTTTCCTTCATGATTCTTTCTTGGTAGCCTGTGTTTTTAAAAATTTACCCATTTCTTTTAGATTATCCAATTTATGGCATATACTTGTTCACAGTTGATTATAACCTTTTTACCATCTTTTGTATTTCTGTGAAATCAGCTGGATTGCCTCTTTTTAATTTTTTAACTTATTTCTTTGAATCTTCTCTCTTGTTTCTTAGTTTAGTTAAAGGTTTGCTAATTTTGTTTGTATTTTCAGAAAACATCTCAGTTTCACTGATCCATTATTTTTCTAGTCTCCGTTTAATTTATTTCTGCTCTGATATTTATGATTACTTTTTCTTTCTGGTGAATTTGAGCTTAGTTTTCTTTTCTAGTTCTTTAAGGTGTAAAGGTAAGTTGTTTATTTAAGATAGTTTTTTTTCTGTTTAAGATAGTTTTTTTCTGTTAATGTGGTCATTTATTGCTAAAGACTTACTTCTTAGATCTGTTTTTGCTGCACCACTTGAGTTTTGATATGCTGTGCTTCCGTTTTCGTCTCAAAAAATTTTTGTTTCATTTTTTGTTTCCTTTTTAATCTACTGTATATTAAAGACTGTGTAATTTAATTTTCATAAAGATAATTTCCAAACAAAAAGCAAAATTTTATTCTCCATCTCTTGATTTCACAGTGATGCATTTCATCATAATTGCAACTTCTGACAAGAAAACTTGGAAAATAACTTTCCTGTAAAGAATACTTAAAGAAAACAAATATTAATTAAGATTGTGATTTATTCATAGTCAGTCTGCTTTGTCTTCCCTTTATGTCTCTTTCTTTAGGAAGTTATGTTTCATGATCCAAAGGAGCTTGTAAAATATGAGATTTTTAAAGCATACGGAATCTACAAATAAAATAAGTTTTTGTTTGGTTTTGTTTTACAGATTTAAAATAAGTAGCATTCTCTTAAGTTCATGTTACTTGAAGGAATGCCACATAATTCTAGCTATGTACTTGTTAGGAATGTGAAAAAATAGGGAAGAATGCTTGGTCAGAGTTCTAATGGTGATTTTCCTATGCCTTAGTAGAAAAGAGCACATCAGATCTCTCCTAAGGAGAAGGTTTGAGAGTTAACAAGATGGCACAATCAAAAGGGCGGTAGACACTTGTAGGTTTAAGGAACACACTAAGAGAACATATAGATATGGAATGAGGTAGCTGTGATTTCTAAAGTTTACATTTTTATACAAGATTAACAAACCTAGATGGTCCTTGAAATTGATTAAATTCACATTTGAATTTACAAGCTTCTTTTTCTGTGTTTTTCTCATCACTACAACTCTGCTGTGGAAGGGTGTGTGTATTTATGACATCATTTCCTACGCCTACACATGTAGGAAAATATTCCCTCATTTTCCATAAAATGGACAGGGAGACTGAGTTCTGATCAACAGGATGTGAGTGGAGGTGATGCTCACCATTCTTTGCCAGAGGCCATGAATGTCACCTTTTTTTTTTTTTTTCCTGAGACAGAGTTTCACTCTTGTTGCCCAGGTTGGAGTGCAAAGGTGCCATCTCGGCTCACAGCAACTTCTGCCTCTGAGGTTTTAGTGATTTCCTGCCTCAGCCTCCCCAGTAGGTGGGATTACAGGTGCCCACCACCATGCCTGGCAAATTTTTGTATTTTTAGTAGAGACGGGGTTTCACCATGTTGACCAGGCTAGTCTTGAACTCCTGACCTCAGATGATCTACCCACCTTGGCCTCCCAAAGTGCTGGGATTACAGGTGTGAGCCACCGTGCCCAGCAGGGATTTCAGGATTTATTTATTACCACAGCATAGCTTATCCTATCCTGACTAACATAATTGCTTTCTGTTTTCTACTTCCTTATCCAGAATCTCATGTTTTTATTGATATAATGGTTCACTTCTTTTAAGAGGTATTTGCATTTCAGTAAGGTATTCGTGAGGAGCAACATATCATCAAACCCCAAAAGAAACGGATGTCTGATACAGAAAAAAAAATTGAATACTGTGATAAAAAACAAGGGAAACTCATGTACAGAGAGATACTTTCTGAGAGCCTCTCCAGCTATATCATTTACTTCAGTAGTATTTAGGCTGTGCTTTTAAAAGTCAAATTTGTTCTCCATGTTTTCGTTGTTGCTTTCTCTTAGTAAAATGCTATTTTAGCAGGGAACAATTGAAGGAGAAAAAATACCTTTTTTTTTGGTCTGAATCTTTTTGACAGTTGTAATTCTATCAAATGAAAAAATTATAAGGTGATTTATTCTAACAGATACATGCACCAAATAACTCAGTTTCTTAAAATAGTTCACATTCAAATTATTTAGATAGTGAGCATTGTAAGTTTGGCATTATGCTTAAGAATCCTTTTGTGCTTCTCTCTATGTCACATGGGTTCTTACAAACAAATTTTCTGACATCAAGTCACAGTCTTTGAATTTCATTCTCCATATCTCCATCTATTTCAACTGCACCCACAAATTTCCAAGTCTGTTTATTTTGTCATTAGAGACTATAAGTGTCACTGACTATGCAAGTGTGACATTTTAGGAAGAGTACAGATTTCAACATTAGACTTTGATTTAAATAACATTTCTGATGTTTACAAGCCATATAAGTTTCATGGAGTTGATCTAAAGAGTTCCAATTTCCTCCTATGTTAAAATAAGAAAAATTTATATACAAATTCCCATAAGGAACTGATAGGTTTAAAGGCACAAGCAGAATGCCTGGTATGCAATAGGAATCCAACATATGAGAGTCCATTTGAGAATCATTTTATATCGATATATAATTAACATGTAAAAAAATGCAGATTCTAAGATTTTGGTTATTCTATCCATCCATGAAAGCACCACCTGAAACAAGATGTAGAACATTTCCATAGCTCTAGGAAGTTCCTTCAAACTCCCTTCCAGTCCATTTTGCCATCCCTCTTCCCCTACACCACCTTTACACCACTTGGGCAAACTTTTTTAAATTTGTATTATTATAAACTTGCTTGACTTTAGCAAACTGAGTCAGAGAGTATGCACTTTTCTGTGCCTGGCATTCTTTGCTAAACATAATGTTTGTTTCTGAGATTTAATTTATGTTGTTGCATGTAGCAGGGAGTGCTTTTTTATCGCTGAATATCTTGTCATATGACTATACTATAATTTTTTATCCTTTAATATTTTAATGAACATTTGAGCGATCCATTTTTAGCTCTTATGAATAAAACTGCAATCAATATTCTTGTACAAGTTTTTTGTGATTTTATGTTTTCATTTCTCTTTAATAAATACCTAGAAGTAGAATTACTGGATCATAGAGTAGATGTACATTTAACTTTATAATAAACTATCAAACTGTTCTATACAACTGGACCATTTTATTTTTTTTAATTATTTTTATTTTTATTGTTTTTTGTGTTTGTGTGTGTGTGTGTGTTGTTT
>NW_012114933.1:799164-805578 GCF_000951035.1 Colobus angolensis palliatus | reverse complement strand
TTGAGACGGAGTCTCGCTCCATTGCCAGGCTGGAGTGGTGCAATGGCGTGATCTCAGCTCACTGCAACCTCTGCCTGCCGAGTTCAAGCAATTCTCCTACCTCAGCTTCCTGAGTAGCAGGGATTACAGGCATGCACCACCACACCCAGCTAATTTTTATATTTTTAGTAGAGACGGGGTTTCACCATGTTGGCCAGGATGGTCTCTATTTCTCGACCTTGTAATCCACCCACTTCACAGCCCAAAGTGCTGGTATGACAGGCGTGAGCCACTGTGCACAGCCACGACTGGATCGTTTTAAACTCCTACAAGCAATGTATAAGAATTTCAGTTGCCCTATAGCCTAGCCTATATAGGCATTCCTCATTTTATTACACATCATTTTCTTGCACTTTGCAGATAGTGTGTTTTTTTACAGATTGAAGATTTGTGGTAATGCTGTGCTGAGCAAGTCTATTGGTGTCATTGTTCCAATAGCATGTGCTCACTTCATGTCTCTGTGTTGCATTTTAAGACTTCTTGTAATATTTCAAATTTTTCATTATTATTATATCAGCTATGGTTGCCTGTGATCAATGTTCTTTATTGTTACTATTGAAATTACTTTGGGGTGCCTCAAATAGCGCCCATATAAGATGGTGAACTTAATTGATAAATGTTATATTTTCTGACTGCTCCACTTATCAGCCATTTTCCCATTTCTTTTTCCTCTTCTTGGGCCTCCCTATTCCCTGAGACACTGTAATACTGAAACGAAGCCATTTAGCAATGCTACAAAGACCTCTAAGTTTTCAAGTGAAAGCAACAGCCACATGTCTCTTACTTTAAATTAAAAGATAGAAATAATTAAGCTTAGCAAGGAAGGCATGTCAAAAGCCAAGATAGGCTGAAAGGTAATCTTGCACGAAACAGTCAAGTTGTGAAAGCAAAGAAAAAGCTCTTGAAGGAAATTAAAAGTGCCACTCCAGTGAACACACAAATGATGAGAAAACAAAAGAACCTTACTGCTGATATGGAGAAAGTTTGAGTGATCTGCATAGAAGATCAAACAAGCTACAACATTCCCTTGAGCCAAAGCTTAATCCAGAGCAAGGGCCTAACTCTCTTCAATTCTATGAAGGCTGAGAGACAGAAGCTGCAGAAGACAATTTTGAAGCTAGTTGAAGTGGGTTCATGAGATTTAAGGAAAGAAGCCATCTTCATAACATAAAAGTGCAAGATGAAGCAGCAAGTGTTAATGTACAACTCACAGCAAATTATCCAGAAGATTTAGATAAGATAATTGATGAAAGTGGCTATATAGAACAACAACTTTTCAATTTAGATAAAACAGGCTTATCATTGAAGAAGATGTCATCTAGGGCTTTCATAGCCGGAGAAGAGAAGTCAATGTCTGGCTCCAAAGCTACAAAGACCTGCTGAATCTCTTGTTAGGGGCTAATGCAGCTGGCAACTTAAGTCACTAATAAGCCAATGCTCATTTAGCATTTTGAAAATCCAATGACGTTTAAGAGTTATTTTAAATCTACTCAGCTCTACTAATGAAATACAAAATCTAATTACAACACATCTGTTTACAGCAGAGTTTACTGAGTATGTTAAGCCCGATGTTGA
This sequence comes from Colobus angolensis palliatus, assembly GCF_000951035.1. NCBI lineage: Eukaryota > Metazoa > Chordata > Mammalia > Primates > Cercopithecidae > Colobus > Colobus angolensis. Next base: position 803,964 of record NW_012114933.1, on the reverse strand, counting down.
GACTTGTTGCTCAGAAGAAAACAAAAAATTCTTTCAAAATGTTATTGCCCTTTGACAATTCTCCTGGTCACCTAAGGCCTCTGATAGAGATGTACAAGGAGATTAATGTTGGTTTTATGCCTGCTAACACAACATTTATTCTGCAGTTCATGGATCAATGAATAATTTTTACCTTGAAGTCTTATTATCTCAGAAATACATTTTGTAAGGTGATACCTGCCAGAAATTGTGATTCTGCTAATGAATCTAAGAAAAGTAAATTGAAAACTCTCTGGAAAAGATTCACCATTCTAATGCCATTAAGAGCATTTGTGACTTATGGGAGAAGGTCAAAATATCAACATTAACAGCAGTTTGGAAGAAGTTGATTTCAACCCTCATGGATGACTTTGAGTGTTTCAAGACTTCAGTGGGGGAAGTAAGTGCAGATGTGGTAGAAATAGCAAGAGAACCAGAATTAGAAGTGGATCCTGAAGATGTTACTGAATAGCTGCAAACTCACAGGAAAACTTGAATGGATGAGGAGTTACTTCTTACAGAAAAGCAAAGAAAGTGGTTTATTGAGTTGGAATCTATTCCTGGTGAAGATGCTGTGAATATTGTTGAAATGATAAATAAAAAGAGAATATTGCATAAACTTAGTTGATAAAGCAGTGGCAGGGTTTAAGATGATTGACTCTAATTCTGAAAGAAATTCTACTGTGGGTAAAATGCAACCAAAAAAACAGCATCACATGCTACAGGAAAATTTTTGTGGAAGAAAGAGTTCATCAATGTGGGAAAACTTCATTATTGTCTTATTTTAAGAAATTGCCCCAACCTTCAGCAATCACCGCTGATCAATCAGCATCTGTAAACATCAAGCAAGACCTTCCACCAGCAAAAAGGTTACAACTCTTTGAAGGCTGAGATGAATGTTAGCAATTTTTAGCAATAAAGTATTTTTAGTTAAGGTACATACATGTTTAGGCATAATTCTATTGCACACTTAATAGACTATAGTAAAGTGTAATCATAGCTTTTATATATACTAGGAAACCAAAAAAATTGTGTGACTTGCTTCATTGGGATATTTGCAAGTGACCTGGAGCTGAGCTTGCAATATCTCTGAGTTATGCTTGTATTAAGGATGATTTTTTTTTATTTAGTCATTCTACTGAGTGTGAAACAGTATCTAATTGTCATTTTATTTTGAATTTTCTTGGCAACTAATAGTGTTAAGCACCTTCTCATAGGCTTATTGGTATTTTGTATATGTTCTTTGTGAAGTATCTCTATTTCCATTCTTTTATTGAATTGTTTGTATTTTTATTGTTGACTTATAGGTTGGTTTTTTGTGTTTTAGACACAAGTCTTCTGCCATATATATGCTGCAAATAATTTCCCCAATCTATGGCTTGTCTATTTTCTTTGTGGTGACTTTTGATAAATCTATTCCGTTTCGATGAAATCCAATCTTTTGTTTTTGTTTTTGTTTTTGCTTTTATAGTATTGCTCTTAGTGCTCTGTCCAAGAAATTTCTACCTACCAAAAATTTCTTCTAAATGCATTACAGTACTGTTTTTGTTTTTTTTCTTTCTTTTTTTTTTTTTTTGTTTGTTTTTTCTGAGACAGAGTCTCACCCTGTCACCTAGGTTGGAGTGCAATGGTGCCATCTCAGCTCGACCTCCCAGATTCAAAGGATTCTCCTGCCTCAGTCTCCCAAGTAGCTGGGATCATAGGTCCCCACCACCATGCCCAGCTAATCTTTGTATTTTTAGAGGAGATGAGGTTTCACCATGTTGGCCAGGCTGGTCTCAAACTCCTGACCTCGTGATCTGCCTGCCTTGGCCTCCCAAAGTGCTGGGATTACAGGCGTGAGCCACCATGCCCAGCCGCATTACAGTCCTGTTTTATATTTAGGGCCATGATCCATTGTGAATTAACTTTGGGGTGTAGGTCCAGGTTTGGTGGCTCACACCTATAAGTCCAGCACTTTGGGAGACTGAGGCAGGCAGATGGCTTGACCTCAGCAGTTCAAGACCAGCCTGGGCAACATGGTGAAACCTGGTCTCTACCAAAAATACAAAATATTAGCCAGGCATGGTGGCACGAGCTTATGGTCCCAGCTACTTGGAAGGTGAGGCGGGAGGATCACCTGAGCCCAGAAAGCAGAAGTTGCAGTAAGTCAAGATCACACCACTGCCTTCCAGTCTAGGCAACAGAGCAAGATCCCATCTCAACAAAACAAAACAAAACAAAACAAAACAAAACTTTGGGGTATGGAGTGAGATAGAAATCAAGTTGTTCTATTTTTTTTTTTTTCATAGAGATAAGGATGATGATGATCTAACTTGACTTATAAGTTTGGCTTTAACTTTTGTGTTTCAGTAAAATCCTTTATTGAAAATGTTGTAACAGAACGATGTTTAAGTAAAATTTTTAAGTCAGTGACAATTTCCATGGAACTTGCATTTACTCCCCCACCCAATCCCAGTTTGGTTTTCCATCCGCAACCATTAGAGAAGGCTGACTTCAATTTTGAAAGAAATTCCACTGTGGATAAAATGTGACCAAACATCATTACATGCTACAGAGAAATCTTTTGTGATAGGAAGATTCAATCAATGTGGCAAACTTCATTGCTGTTTTATTTTAAGAAATTGCCACAGCCGTCCCAAACTTCACCAACCCCAAGGTCTCAAACAAGCACTGGGCACCCTTGTGCTGTATGATAATCTAAATCAGTTTTCCATTGGCAGGTCCTTATTCTATGTAATCAATATGTATTGATTATATATTTCATCACCTTATAGTCACTTTTCTATAGGCTACAACCCTGCAAAATAAAGGTCCTGTTACAGTGGCTAAGCCTATAAAGTTAAAATGAATTCAAAAATTGTTATCTCCTGATTGATTATTATGTGGTTAATGTGAACACATGGAAAGCCAATCTGGATAATTTTGTACCTGTGCCAGAAAAAGAATTTCCAAGGTTAGTCAACTTCAAAAATTCTGTGTGATGGGACCATTTTCTTTAAAATGCTCATATTTGTTGTCTGTGTAATGTAGATTCACTACATTGCTTATAACCCTACATAAATTTGCTGCTGGGTAAAAGTCACTAAAACCAACAATGTTATGCAAATACTAGTACTTAATATATTCCTGATGTGTTAATCCATTCTGCATTGCTATAAAAAACTACTTGAGATGGGGAAATTTATAAATAAAAAAAGTTTATTTGGTTCACAGGTCTGCAGGGTGTACAAACATGGTACCAGCATCTGCTCAACTTCTGGTGAGGCCTCAGGAAGCTTTTACTCATGGCAGAAGGCAAAGGAGGACTGGGCACATCACATAACAAGAGTGGGAGCAAGAGAGAGGGGATGCGGTGCCAGGCTCTTTTAAACAACCAGCTTTCTTATGGACTCATAGAGTGAGCACTCACTTATAACCGCAAGGATGGCACCAATCCACTCATGAAGGATCCACCCCATGACCCAAACATCTCCCACTAGACCCGTCTCCAACATTGGAGGTGACATTTCAACATGAAATTTGGAGGAGACAAACATCCAAACTATATAATCTTACTGAATTTCCAATTCCATCTTTCATTTTTTAGTTAGCAAATGATTTTATAACTTAGTGACTTTTTGCTGAGAACATTTTCCTCTTCATAAGCCAAAACCTTTCCAATTCTTCTGTTTATGCACATTTTCTATTACATTTTATTCTTCAAAAGAATAATCAGGCAGCCATTTCTTATCACCAGCCACTTTTTCCCATTATGGAAGATTCGAATGAATGCATCCATTTGTTTCACTGTTTCTGAGGAAAGACATTCTACATTGATTGGGCTTGCCTCCTGCAGTGTTCTAAGGAAATTTTTCATAAATCATGTTTTGCCACTGATTCCCTACACAAACCTTTTTGGAGTTACCTTTGCATCAAGGGAAGAACAAGAATGGCACTTCCAATATTTTCAGTCATTTGAATAAAATCCACTCAAATTTTAAAGTGACAGTGCTTATCTTTGTCAGTTTCCACACGTTCTTTCTTTGCCTCTTGCTCTGATTTTATTCTGGCTACAGAACCTGATTGAACACTCTGAGAATCTCATTGCTCCTGAATTTTACCATGTTCTTGCTACCAAGAAGGAAATTGACCTGATAAATTGATCCATACTATAATTTAATTTGGGTATTATTATTTCGGACACTGGAATGTTTACATTTTGTAAACTCTCATTTTAAGGGAGATCCTTTGGTGAAGAGACTTCTACATTCAGAGTCTTATGGTGAGCTTTTAGTTGTTGGGAGTTCTCTAAGCAAGACTCATGTAGATTGAGGTGGAGTGGGAGGGAGATTTTTTCTAGCAACCTCCAAATCATACCTATATAATGCTGGCTAGCCATCCTTAATGTATATCAACTATAAATGAACACAATTAGAATCTAATTTTATTATTATTACATTAATAAATGACACTGCTGACAATAATGATAATAACAATAATAATGGTGACTTACATTTACTGAACACTTAGGACATGTCAAAAGCTGTTCTGAGTGCTTTAGATATAGTCTATTTTTTCATCACAATAGCTCTATGGAGCAGTCATATAATTATCCCATTTTACAGATAAGAAAACTGAGGCACAGAGTGATTGAGTAATTTATCTAAGGTCACATAGATAAACAATAACAGGTTGGGCACAGTGGCTCATGTCTCTAATCCCAGCACTTTGGGAGGCCAAAGCAGGTGGGTCACCTGAGGTTAGGAGTGCGAGACCAGCCTGGCAACATGACGAAACCCC
>NW_012114933.1:777537-799014 GCF_000951035.1 Colobus angolensis palliatus | reverse complement strand
ATACTTTACTGTTATCATGCACTTTCTATAGGCACTGAAATTGGTGCTTTACAAGTATGATATCCTTTGCTCTTATAAACCCTATCAGCAGAGGAAATTTGGGCTTAGAGAGATTTAATCATTTGCCATGCATCACTTTAGAAAGTTGAAAAAACTGAAACTAGAAACCAGTTCTGTCTAGTACCTAAGTTTATTCTCTTAATTACTATGTTGTTTGTTTCACAATAATGCATGAAATTATTACACATAAATTTTGCTATTAAGGAAGAGGAAATGACAGTTTTATCTTGGCTCCTAAAAGACTATATGACAGGACCACTCTATGAAGCACATTCTTCCTCATTTCTCAACATGAATAGGCTTTGTGGATGCCATTGCAGTATCTTCTTGAAAATGCCACGTGCCTCAGTGAGCAGTTTTCTTTGGGGTAAGACAGCAGAGGTACAAGAGAGGAAGTGGCAACAAATGAAGAGGACTGGAGTCAAAGAATAGTAACCACTCCTCCTCCACAGCCACGGTTCTCTGGAGCTGCTTCATCTTTTATCTTTCTCCCAACTGACAAAAAGATAAAGATGTTTGCCCTCCTAGGACAAGAAATAATGAAATTTAGCTGAGGTTAGGGCCAGGAACTTAACCATATGACACTCGTATAAATAGATCATTTTGAAGAATTGAACATAAGGAAATTTTTCTATCAAGGCTGAAGCCTGTTATCTGAAGAAAAATGTAGTGAAAAAAATTCTTTTTCTTTACTAAACATTGATATGGGGGAGATTCATAAGATAATGCAAAAGATCAATAACCTAAGCATTAAAACACATATGCAGATACTGTATATCAGCAGTCCCCAACCTTTTTGGCACCAGGGACAGGTTTTATGGAAGACAATTTTTCCACAGATCGGGGTCGAGGGGTGGTTTCCGGATGAAACTGTTCCACCCCAGGCATAATCAGGCATTAGATTCTCATAAGGGGCGCACAGTCTAGGTCCTTTGCATGCGCACTTCACGACAGGGTTCGCGCTCCTGCGAGAATCTAATGCCACAGCTGATTTGACAAGAGGCGGAGTTCAAGCAGGAACGCTAGCTGTATTAGTCTGTTCTCATGCTGCTAATGAAGATATACCCGAGATTGGGTAATTTATAAAGGAAAGTGGTTTAATGGACTCACAGTTCTACGTGGCGGGGGAGGCCTCACAATCATGGCACAAGGCAAAGGAGAAGCAAAGGCCCATCTTTTCTTCCATGGCAACAGGCAAGAGGGAGTGTGTGCAGGGGAATTCCCATTTATAAAACCATCAGATCTCGTGAGACTCAGTCACTACCACAGGAATGGCATGGAGGAAACCACCCCCATGATTTAATTACCTGAACCTGGCCCCGCCATTGGCAAGTGGGGATTATTACAATTCAAGGTAAGATTTGGGTGCGGACACAGCCCAACCGTATCACTAGCTCACTCGCCCACCATTCACCTCTTGCTGTGTGGCCCGATTTCTAGCAGGCCACTGCCCCGGGGTTGGGGATCCCTGCTGTATAGGACTGGTACATAGCCAAAAATACTCTGACTTTTCCACTAATTGTTTTAAGCAGAATATTTTCCCTTATAAATATATATATTTTTCATTTTCTTCAAAACACAAACATCGACTAAGTAACCAAAAGTCTCAATACATTTTATCTCTCTTTTAAGTTTCAGGGCTCAATTACTTCCAGATTTTCTGCTTAATAAAGCTATTAAAATCATGTTTGTCTTACTAAGTTTTTGTTCATATTGATTTATTCTGATTTTGTCACATTTTATATTTTCTTCCCTGAGGTCATACATTTTAATAAAGATCTCTGCCAGGCTTTTCTGTTTTCTTTGGTTGTTTGGGGTTGAGGACCATTCATTTCTTTGAGCAATTTTTCTAGAAATTATGGTATCTGTTTTTAAAAATCTTATTTTTTGAGCCACATTATGATTTCATATGGGTCATGCACCAATTCAATACTTGTTTAATGGCTGTATAGATTAAATCTCTTTACCCTCATATAAAACATGAAGCAAAGTTCTTGTATTTTAAAAAATGAAGTGTGAGAAAATCATATACATGCCTTTTGTTAATAAAAAAAATTATTAAATGAGTTTTAGGAACATATTTTTACACACATTGATAGATAACTTTGATAACTTTCTCATGTGCTATTTTCTTCTACACTTTAATGGAAGGGAGGCGTTTCATAGAAATTGTTCAGATCTGCCGGAATTCTGTGTCCCTCATATTTTTACTCACTTAGGCTTTGGTTTCCTTATCTATGAAATAGGAGCTATAATACATACACTGCAGATAGGCCATTCTGGAGATTTGGGATGATGCAGGAAAAGTATCACATAGTCTGTTCTTAATAATTGTATTTAATAATATAATAATACTGCTGGATTCTCGGTTTATATTGTTATTCATCCACTGCTGCCCCATTGCTACATTGTTTTTGTTTTTCAGACCTGGATTCAAACTCTAGGCAAGGTTTTTTTCACTATATTTTCCTACATTTGGCTATAGATAGTGTATTTGTTTCATAGGGCTGCTGTAACAAAGTACCACAAACTGGGTGGCTTTTATAAACTGAGTGGGTTTTACAAACATGATTTTAATAACCTTATTAAGTAGAAAATCTGGAAATAAAGAAGAAGAAAATTATTATCTCACAGTTCTGTAGAAGTCCAAAATCAAACTATCAGCAGGGCCGTGCTTCCTTCGAAACCTGGAGGGGAGAGAGATTCCTTGCCTCTCCTTAGCCTTGGTGGTTGCTGGCACTCCTTGGTGTTCCGTGGCTGACGGCTGCAGTGCTGTAATCTCTGCCTCTGTCATCACGCAGTGTTCTCCCCTTATATGTCTGTGTCTCTGGGTCTCTTTTCCTCTTCTCGGGACACCAATCATACTGGGTTAAGGGCTCATCCTACTCCAGTGTGACCTCATTTTATTTAACTCATTACATCTGCAGTCACCTTTCCAAATAAGGCCACGTCCTGAGGTACTGAAGGTTAGGAGTCCAAGACGTCTTTTAGGGACACACAATTTGACTCATAATACGTAATAATAAACCCAGCATATAAAATATTTAAGTTTTATGATTCCCATCTCTTATTTCAAGAACACTTATTTGCAAAGACTAAAGATTCATAACATGCATCCGGCTTTTTGTAATTCCTTCTGGAAAGTCTTTCCTCCCATAGAGGCATTTTCCCTAAAGTCTTAATTCCAATTTAAATGAAAACGACATTGTGACTTTGCAATCTGTTGCTGCTTCAGCAAGGTCAAGGCTCTTTCTAATACAATGACTTCTTGCTAGTTGATTTGCTTATAAACTGTGTAGCAAATCACTTGATGTTTCTGAGGCCAATCAATTCATCATAATCATAATACAACTGTAAAACTCATGTTCATTGGCAGGTGAGCCTGTTAGGCATAAAGTCTCTTCAGTCATTGCTTGCCCATTTTCTAAATTTGAATCAGACTATGATCTCTTATTTTTTTCTTAATTATCGATTAGAATGTGACTTGTATGAGACGCTATAATCAAAATGCAGTAATTCAAGATTCAAAACCATAAACATTATGTATAGCCATATATTTTATATCTTTACTTCATTTTCACCTCCAGCTACTATTCCTTCTTTTCTTTTATTTAAAATGTAACTCCTTGGCAGAGTTGTCCATGCTATACCCAACAGCTGCAGTTTCTCGCAATTTCTCTTCCCCTCCACCCCATTCTCCTGAATACACTCAAAGTTTTATCCCCATCAGTCCAGTAAAACTGTTCTCATCAAGATCATTTGAAAAAAAAAAAAACCTGCATTTTGCTAAATCTGATGTTTATGTCTCAGTCCTCATAGTACTTTATCTAGTGTTATTTGGCATGATTGACTACTCTTGCTTCCTTGAAGTATATTTTCTCTTGGCTTCCAAGGCACAACATGTACCTTGATTACCTCCTAGACTTCTGGTGACTCCTTCTCTGTCTTGTTTGCTGGGATTCCTTGTTTCCCCAAACTCTAAATATTGGAGTACCCAAGGTTTAGTCCTTGGAAGTCTTCTCTTTTCCATCTATACTAACTCCTTAAATGAAGTTATTTCATTTTATGGCATTAATTATTATGTATATGGAAATGATGTTCAATGATTTTACCAGCCTGGATCTTTCACCATATATCCTGATATCTCCACTTGAATGTCCAAAGGCGTCCAAATTTGACACATGCAAAACTGAATTACTAAACACCATTCTTGGGGGTGGGGCTACAGAGGGGAATCTTCCATTGCTATAATTTTTTCCCATTTCAGTTAAATAATGGACACTTACTGGAATACAATCAGCCCAACATCTTAGAGTCATTTCTTTCCCTTCTGTCATCCTCTGTATAAAGATTGTCACAATATTAATATAGAGTTGTCTCCATATAAATGCTGAAGTTGGATCCACTTTCAAAATATTTCTAGGTGTCTACCAACTTAATCACCACAATCAAGGCCAACATCACCTCCAAACTCAATAATTAAGGTGGCCTCCCAACTAGTCTTCTTGCTTTTTCCTTGCCACACTGCCATATATTTTGAAGGCAACAGAAAAATTGATACTGTTGAAACAGAAGTCAAAATGATCCTGTTGAAACATAAGTCGTGTCATCTCCTTGCTTAAAAAAAATTCCAATGACTCGTTTATCTTAGTGTAAAAGCTCAAATCCTTACAAGATCATATACAATCTGTTACAAAGGTAACTGATTTGCATTGCACCTCTAACCTTATATCCTGTCCACTCCATCTTGTTCTCTTCAGAGTGGTCATGTTACCTCCTGGCTCTTCCGGGAACATTTCTGTCACAATCTTTCCTCAGGGCTTTTGCCACCTCTATTGCCTTTTCCTAGGACTCTCTTCACCTAGATACCAGATAAACTCCCAGGTAGAGCTCTGCCTGCTTCTTTCAAGTGCTTATTCAAGAAATCATGCTCTCAATTAGTTTTATCCTGGCACCCTATCTAAAATTTCACACACACATACACACACACACGCACACACACTCAATTATGTTACCTCTGAGTACTTATAATTGTCAAACATACTATCTGTTTTACTCATTTATCTTTCATATTTTTGAATGTAGAAGTTAGAAGATAAGTTCCATGAGAAGAGAGAATTTTTTCTTTTTAATTCATTACTATACCCCAGTACCAAGCATAGTGTCTGGAATATAATGGTGGTCAAACATTTCTTTTGATCGTTTATTTGCCACTGTGTTACCAGAATTTAGAATAGAAATTGATACATAGTAGATGCCTAGTAAATATTTTTGAATGAATTAATGAATTAATGAATGTCCTAAAATACCTGTATCATTGTCTCATTCTTGGAATCACTTGATAAATATTCATTAGATTATGAAAAAATAGTTTTAAGGTCTTTAAAAATAATTTTCAATTGTTTTTAAATAATAATAATATCCTTAAAAGTTGTCTGAATATCTTTAAAAATTATTTTAAGGTTTCCTTCCTATTATTTTGATTTGTCTCCAAAACTAGGATGACTCTTTTTTCTAATTAATTGATACATTTAAAATTCAACTATCAAGAAAATTACTATAAAAGCTAAAATTGCCATATTCAAAGTCACTTGGAGATTGCAATATTACTTTGTCACATTAAAAGAATAAAAAGTCACATAATTGTAGCTAAAAAGTATGAGAGGTTTCAAGACCATCATCTAAAACAAGGTAAAGGAGATTTCCTCCTGAAGAATGTACCTGAAATAACATCTCAATTTCTTCAGCAATATTTACTTTATCATTTCCAGCCTTTCATTCGGTGCACTGGCATTTTAGGCATGATTATAGCAGCTGATGTAAAGGTATAAAATGACAAAAAACTATGACTAAATTAAAATAAGTAATTATGTCTTTTCTTCCTTAATTAAAAATCTTATTGAAATAAAACAGTGAGTGCCTCAGGACATTTATATTCTACTTTACTGTATTTCTTATTATGGGAATAATAAAAAGTACAATAAGCATTGATAGGATTTGTCACTCCCTATATGTAACATGAATGCACAAAATAGTCCACTGCTGAAATTCTTATTCTGGAAACATATCACTCTAAATGTTCACTAAACCCAAATCCACTTACTATACCAAAGTAAGTTTATTTGGAGATGATTTATAAACAAGATACACATACTCTGTGATTAATGGATGTTACTGAATTTCTACCTTGAGACTTTAGTGCTATTATTGATATTTATTTAATCCGAATGTTCTAGTGTTCTCATTTTACAAATCTTTTTGGTAGGAAAAAGAGGAAAATAATAAAAGAATTCTCTAGTCAGGGAGGCATCTCTTTTGGTGTATTTTATACGTAAAACGGGAACAGTGATACCTAGAAAAAGGAAAAAATGCATGTTCAAAAAATGCCACATGAGTTTCTCAAGGCACACATGTTTCCAGTTGCAAAACTAATAGCAGATCATTGTTTAACAACCAAAAAGAGCAGTGTAGAAATATATACAGTAACAATTAAAATTCTTCTCAGCCTTTGCCACCATTTCCATCTCTGCTATTCAACTTTCTCCTGCAAAGCGAATGTAAACATTTTATTCTATACCTTTCTAGAACTTTTTCTATGTAGATATTTTACATATTTCTTAGTAAATGATTTTACACTATTTCACATGAAAGGTATTCTCAAACAATTCCTAAGTCAAAAAAAAGGAAATATTCAATAGACCTCAAGAAACCAAGTCAACCATATAATTAAGCAACTTCCATGTCGTAAACATCACTTTTCAGAAGAAGGCAGCAGTGACATAGGGCAATTTTACCTGATAGCATCAAATTGTCAAAGATGACTTTTTTGACATAAACAGTAATATTCATGCTGAAGAATTGCATTGAGCAATCCATGAGAATCCCTGTAAAATAGTCATTACTTCAACAACCACAGAAAGCCAGGAGGCTCCACATTTATACCAGCTGCTTTAAAGATGGCATTTATCTTATCCCCTGTCATGGTCACCTCGTCATTGTGCAGAATGAGGGCTTAGTAGATGCAGGTAAGCTCAGAGATGGAGGCCATGGTGCAGGCAATTCCAGAGTTGGTGCTGCCAGGCGGATGAGCTGTTAGTTATCTACTGAAGTGAAGGTAAGTGAAGGTGTCATTCCAAGGCAGCCTTAGCATTCTCAGAAGGACAGAGCACCTTGGTGGCAGCTGAGAAAAGCCTATTTCTTGAGTTCTTGTTATAAACCAGGCTCTACACTCAATCTTTACAAACATTATCTTATTTAATTTTAACAACAATCCTAAAAAATAAGTACTGTTATTAATCATGCCTTAGAAATTATTAGATAGGCTTACAGAGGTTAAACAACTTGCTCAAAGCAAAATAATAAGTGAAAAAGCTGAAACTCAAAAGTAGGTCTTTCTATTTTTAAAGTCTATTATTTTACTAGGATTTTTTTTGGTACTTGACTATCATATTCTGCTCCCAAAACTTCTCAATTAATTATAGATATTTATTTCAATTAAATTATTTTTAGATGACTCATTTATTTTGAATGAAACCATTCATTAACACCGAGTTTCCTCAACATATTCTAAGAAGTATATTAATTCCAATTAGCTTGTTGTAGCTTCCTGTGTACTGACTACATAAACCCATGTAGAACCAGGTAAAATATATACAAATGACCTGTGCAAAAACAGGAGAAAAGTTCACCACACTGTGTTCTTGGCATAGAGCTCACTCTAATTCTGATTCATCTTAGCAAAGTATAATGGTTAATTTTTTGTGTCAACTTGACTGTGCTATAAAGTGCCCAGATTAAACATCATTTCTGGGTATATCTATGTGGGTGTTTTCAGATGACATTCACATTTGAGTTAGTGGACTCAGCAGATTGCCCTCCCCAGTGTGGGTGCACACTGAGGACCTGAATAGAACAAAAAGGTGGAGGAAGGAGGAATTTGCCCTTTTGTACTTCCTGTCTACCTACTTGAGCTGGAACATTGGTCTTTTCTTGTCTTTGGATTAAAATTTACACCCTTGACTCCTTTGTTTTATCAAGGTTTTTGGACTTGAACTGGAATTACACTGCCCACTTTCCTGGGTCACCAGCTTGTAGACAGCAGATCATGGTGCTTCTCACATAATCACGTAAGACAATTTCTCTAATAAATCTCTTCCTGTACATATATCCTATTAGTTCTGTTTCTCTGGAGAACCCTGACTGATATACCAAGCATAGATTATATATGAGGGCAAGGGTTGGGAGAATGAGACCTTTCCAAACCACCAGGTCTATAGAGGTCTAAAGCTTTCAGTGGTAGTGGCTAAAAATTGTCATGTGTTATATAGCAATCTAGCCAAAAGAAATAACATATGTTTACACAAAAACATGTACAAAAGTGTTCATAGCAGCAATAGTTATAAGAGCCAAAAAGTAGAAACAACCCAAATGTGCAGCAACTGATGCAGTGGTTATGTGTACAATGGAATATTATGTCATACATGAAACATAATAAAAGAAATGAAGTACTGATAAATGCTAAAGCATGGGTAAACTATGTGAAAAAAGCCGGTAACAAATGACCATATGTATTAGTCCATTTTCATGCTGCTGATAAAGACATACCCATACTCCAGACTGGGCAATTTACAAAAGAAATGGGTTTATAGGACTTACAGTTCCACCTGGCTGGGGAAGCCTCACAATCACAGCAGAAGGCAAAAGCCACATTCTCACATGGTGACAGACAAGAAAAGAGAGCTTGTGCAGGAAAATTCCCCCTTATAATAACCATCAGATTTCATGAGACTTACTCATTATCACAAGAACAGCATGGGAAAGACCTCCCCCCATGAGTCAGTTACCTCCCTTCCACAACACATTCAAGATGAGATTTGGGTGGGACACAGCCAAACCATATCACCATTTTTCTCTGATACCGTTTACATGAAATGTCCAGAAAAGAAAAATCTAGAGACAGAAAATAGATTGGTCGTTGCCAAGGGCTAAGGGGAGTGACTACTAATGGGCACAAGGTTTCTTTGGGGGTGATGAAAATATTCTAAAATTAGATTATGGGGATGGTGGCACAACTCTGAAAATACACTAAAAATGACTGAGCTGTATACTTGTTGGTCACCCCGCTAGACGATCAATAGACTGTGTGCTAGATGCTAACCATGAAACAACTTTTCAGGGTGCCTACAGGAAGGTTTGCGTAGCACAGCCAGTGCTCAGAAAACACATTCATGAATAGTCACTGAGTGACCTTAGAAGCCAATTTGACTCTCACTTGGCTTCTAGAATCGGCAAAGATGGTTCTTGATATGGTATCAGTTCGACAGCCTAACAGAGCTGACTGGGGACCTTCAGTTCTCTTTATCTATTATTATTCTCCTATGATGTAAAGTGTGGACTTGGTACTCAAAATATCCAGGTTTATTTATTTCAAAGCTGTATTTTATTCTGCTGTACTTGTCAAGTTTATTTTGAAACACAAAGTAAGCAATGACTCAACCGTTTTACAATATGAAGCAGACCCTGAGGGTAGGACATACAGAAAAGTCCTGGCTACTGCCTGAATCATAATAGGAATTTCAGGAGGAAAAATAGAAACTAGGCGGGTGAAAATTGCAGTTATCCTATCCGAGAAAAAAAGTTTGTGTGCTAGACTGACTTCATACATAAAGTTTACTAATCAATGAACAAATGACTATCATGCTTTCTTAAAATTTTTTTGTGTGTGTGTGGCATGGATACAGCCCAATTTTAAGGGTGGTAATAATAGAATTTCTTGGCTTTAGTTTTCATATATGTCAAGAAAAAAATTGTATAAACTTCTTAGGACAAGGATTTAGTTTTTAAAGTGAGATTTAATGATACTACAGGAAAGATAAATTCTCCTTCAGCTTTTCTTCCCATTAGTATTCCACAAACCTTCCAGTGCTTTTATTCATCACTTCATCCATTCAATTTTGAACTCCTGGGGATCAGTGATCCTGTCTTTTAGAGCCTGAACAATTATCACAAATGCTTAGACAGTATTCAGAAGAAAGGAGCTCCTATTAAAGGTTACTGCCTTGTTAACTGATTAACTCATGCCATGGAACACCTATAAAAACAAATACTGTGAGCTCCAAATGAGTTTCTGTATTTGCTTATTTATTGCAAAAAAACCTTCTTCAGAGTTATTTGTGATTCAAGTTTAAGACAGGGTATTAAAAAATAAGGTAAAGGAAGAATAGCTCAAATGCCTTTGAAGACTATGCTGTTAAATAAAAACTTTTTCATTTTCCATGAGATAAATAGTCACACTAAGCAATAAAAACACAGCAATAATGAGTTACTTAATGGTTCACCCTTTAACCGAATCTCTTTATTTAAATATTTTCTATTTTTAAACAAACAAGCAAAAAACAAAAAGGCTCATTGACCTCTTTTCTCTTTAAGCTAGAGTCTCTCCATCCTCTTGTCCACCAACTTTCCCAAATGCTGGCCAAATTACAATGTTCCTGTTTTTCTCTTCACCCTCATTATCACACCAAAGTAGTTCTCTCTAAGAGCTTCAGAATACAACTGGCATCTTCAAATCTCATATTATTTGACTTTTCAGCATTTATTTTTACTGTAGATTATTTCCTCATTTTCAAAATCCTCTTTTCAAAATACTCTCCTTTGGGCTTCCTTAACACTTTCTTCCCTTTTATATCTTTGGTTACTGAAAGTCTCCTTTGCAAGATTATTTTGCAGGCACTAAGTCTTGAAACATTCAGTACCTTAGATTATTTCATACACACCCACAGCTTTGGTTATCCTCTGCAGGCCAATGAGTCTTTCTCCAGTGTGGACTTAACTTTTTAGCTTTGAATCAGTACATGCAACTCTCTACCCAATACCTCCATGTGACTGGTTGTCTCCAAAATTATTTCTAAATATTTCTCAAATTTGTTCACTTCTAGCTTCCACTGTTACTGCCCAAATTCATACTGCCTACTTCTTTCTCTGGGACTACAACACTGCATTTCTTACTGGTTTCCACATACACTGTTGCCCTCTCCAAACCCATCCTCCAAATTGCAGTGAGAATAATCTTTCCAACACAGTAAGTCTCATCATGTTAAGTCCCTCCACCCTCTCCTCCACACCCATCAAAAACCCTTCCCGAGGTCTCAATGCTCAAAAAAAAAAAAAAAAAAAAAAAAAAAAAAAAAAAAAAAATTATAGGATCTGACTACATCTCTAGCCTCTTCCCAGTTCCTTCTCCTTTTGAGTAGCTGCACTCCAGTCAGACCTTTCTTTTGGTTACCTTGAATGCTCTGTGTTCCCTTCTACCAGTGGGCGTCTAAGCAGTCTATTGCCTCTGTCCTAATATCACCTTGGAGAAGTTTACTCCTTCATGTGTTCCTTCCTCATGGCAGCATTTCTTGACTTCTGCTGCATAACAAATTACAAAAGACATAGAGCATTACAACAAGACAAATTTATTATCTCACAGTTCCCTTGAGTTGGGACTCTGGTTAACTGAGGTTAACTGAGTCCTCTGCTCAGAGTCTCACCAGACTTCAAAGAATTTGTTGATACATGCAAACTTATCTAAGGCTCAAGATTCTATTTCAAGCTCATTCAGGTTGTTAGTGGAATTTATTTCCTTGTGGTTGTAGGGCTGAGGTGCTCATTTTCTTTCTGGTTTCCATCAATAGGTAAATGAATAAACAAATCACGATATATCCATAGAGTTGAATGTGATTCAGCAATAAAAGCAGTGCAGTCTTAATGCACTCAATAACGTAAGTGAAATTCAAGCTAATTATTCTGAGTGACAAAAGCCAAACAAAAAGGAATATGTACTGTATGATTCTATTTTTATTGTCAGGGAGAAAAGGTAACATCTTTTCCTCACGCATCACGAAGTTCATGGCTGAGTCTCCTATAGCAAAAATGCAGGTTAGCAAGAGAAAAATCATACAAATTTATTTAATATAAATGTTATGTGGCATGGGAGCCTTGAGAAATGAAGACTCAAAGAAATAGGGAAATGTGCATAATTTTTAGGCTTAGGTTTGATGAACAGTGGACAATTGTGCAAAAGTATGATTGGGCAAAGGGGTATGACCTAATGGTGATCAACTAGGGGGATCTTGGGCCTGTTTGTTCAGATTCTTCTTAGTATCTCTGTGTTTTTAAGGATAAGGATATCGCTTTCCTCTGGATATGAAATACAGGAATGGTATCTCTAGAATGAGAGTTTCATGACCTACTTTAGGAAAAGATCATCTGGGTTTTATGGCCTACTTCAGGGGAGGAAGGGCAAGCAGAAGTTGAGAGTGACTTCCTTGCTTTTGTTGTTTTTTCAAATGCCAACATGCCATATTTGGTGGTGGCATGTCCTGAGCCCCATCAATATAAACTTTGAGAAAATTTGATCTATCATGGCAAAAAGCAAATTGCTGGTTTCCTGGGAATGGGGCAGGTAGATAATTGGGAGGGAGAATGACAGACAGGCATGAGGAATCTTTTGGGAATAACGGGTGGGCTTCTGATCAAATTGTAAGTTTTAAATATATGCAGGCATGTGCAATGGCTCATGCCTGTAATATCAGTGCTTCTGGAAGCCAAGGAGTTGCTTGAGGCCAGGAGTTCAAGACCAGCCTGGGCAACATAGTGAGACCCCCATCTCTACAAAAAATATGCAAAATTAGCCAGGCTCAGTGGCATGCACCTGTAATCCCAGCTCCTCAGGAGGCTAAGGTGGGAGGATCACTTAAGTTCAAGGCTGCAGTGAGTGATGATCATACCACTGAACTCCAGCCTGGGCAACAGAGCAAGACCTAAACTCAAAAAAAAAAAGTTGTAATTGAAAATAAATAAATCATTTCATGCAATTTGTTATACATCCAGTATAAAGCTATGAAGAAGAAGAAGAGGAAGATGAAGAAGAAGAAGAGGAAGAAGAAGAAGAAGAAGAAGAAAAAGAAGGAGGAGGAGGAGGAGGAGGAGGAACACCATAGGTTGTCTCATATGTCTGAAATCATTGTGTTCTCTCACCTCCCTTGGTCAGAACCCCTGGACTCCTTTTGAGTGGTTTCTCTAAGTTCCCCGGACATGATCTTGGAAGTATACTTTGTCAGATGACCAAAAAGCACTGGCAATTATTTAGTCCAAGGATAATTTTGAGAATTGATGAACAAGTTTTAATCTTGTGTGGTAAACTTCCATCCCTACCAAAGAGATCTATTCATACAGGGCTTTACACCAAATGGCACCTTGAACTAAAAATAAGGAATGCCACAAAGCTTTGCTGAAGGTACCAGGGAAATTAAATTCAATTTGTAAAATATCTTTTTTTAGTGACCAATAAGTCAATTCAAACTAAGCTAAGGGTTTTTCAAGTATGCGCCCAAGAAATTAATTTTCACTGAAATCAGTTATATGTTTTCTGAAATGATTGAGAGGAACAGAACTAGAAATGTTCATATGTCACCATAATACTGAACCAGAATCCATTTATTTGATTCAGGTGGTTCAAGTTTTTGTTCCTGACTTAGTCCCCAGTGTTACAGGCAAAACAATGTCCCTGGTTTGTAGGCATCTCAGTGTAGCTCTCACTGGATAATATCCTAGTATAGAAAAATTATTATAATTCCCCAACTTGCATGGAATAATTCTCTAATAAATGCAACTGATTAAATTCTAGTTAGAGTCACACTAGGCTTCCAAGTACTACAATTAGAGTAAGTTTCACCTCCCAAATCTGAAGAAAATACCTATATGAAAGAAAACTCTAGTTACTGTCAACCACATAAATGAAAGTGCTTGAATACCACAGCATGCATACAATTAGCTGATAAACTTCAACTCAATAATTACCTGAAATTAGGAAAGCATAAAAGAAAGAAAGGAATGTGCTGCATAACAACTCCACATTTTTCCCTAAAAGCCTTGCTCTCCAGTGGTGACAGTCACAACATGTTTGGGAAAATGTTATTGGACCTCGTGGAGTTAACAATATAGTGTGGCTTTCAGCTGGAAAGAGGGCTTTAAAGCAGTCCTAAGAATATGGTGGTAATTGTGTTCCACACCAGGGAAAAGAAGTAAAACAGCAAGATGTTGAAAATAATACATTTTAATGGAAAGAAACATAAAACAAACTTCACAATGGTGCCCTTTTAATGTACTCATGATAACTGTTAATTTTGAAAATGTAAGTGGACTGTTTATAACATATTCAGAGGTAGAAGGTAAAGGTTAAGAAGAAACTATTTTGGGATAATAGAAAGTATGGTACTAAATCTTAAAGCAGTAGCTACTTAAAATCTTGTCATTTTCCAAATTTAGTCCATGACCTAGAAAACATTTAAACTGATTGTACTGCAAAGACTACATCTCCAAATAAAGTCACATTTGAGGTACTGGGAGTTAGGACTCTACCCTATCATTTTGGAGGTACATGATTTCACCCATAACACATGGATTACATAAAAAGTAAGATTTAGTTGTTGTTTTTTCACTTGAATGGTACCAGTAAAATTTGTCAACTGGACATGAGATGGTAACATCTTTTCTTTTGGAACTAGATACTGCATTGTTTTAATGGTTTAAGTGGGAAGTAACCTGTACCTCCTGCAAACTTACTAATCTCTAACTCACCATTGATTCTGTACCTAATAAAGTACCTTCATGTTGTTCATAAAAAAAAAAAAGCATTTAAATACACAATGTCAAGAAAGTCTTTTGATTTAATTTTCTGCTTGTTTCACAAGATCTTGGACTCATACAAATGGCAAAGAAACATCTTTATTCTATGGTTAACATTTTCATCTGTGTTTAAATGGCAGGACAATTATTATTATTATTATTATTATTATTTGTAACAGTGAGAATGTTGCTCAGAAGACAAAAGAGTTTGCCAATGTTTTACAGAATTTTCTATTCAGGTCAGGCTACTATAATAAATTACCATAGACTGGGGTGGCTTATAAATGGCAGAAACTTAATTTTTTACAGTTCTGGAGGCTGAAAGTCTGAGAGCAGGGTGCCAGCATGGTCAGGTTCTGGTGAGGGCTCTCTTACTGGCTGCAGACTACGGACTTGTTGTGTCCTCATGTAATGGAGAGCAGAGAGAAGCAAACACTCTAGGGACTGTTATAAGGATACTAAACCCATTCACGACATATCTTCCCTCATGACCTCATCTAAGTCTAATCACCTCCCAAAGGCCCTACCACCTAAAACTATCAGAACGGGAGGAGTTTCAACATGTACATTTAGGGAGATTGTGAACATTCAGTCCATAACACAGTGACTAGAAAAAGGAGAAAGTTGTAGCACATTTACTAGAACATTTATGGAGAAATAAAAGTAGGGTAATACCATGGTTAACAGGATGGCTGTGAAGTCTGATGGTTCCAGGTTAAAAAATCTGTCATTAGCTAATTTTATGATCTTGAACAATTATCCAAGCTCACTTTGCCTCATTTTACTCCTCAATATATTGGTGATAATACTATATTCATATAGATATGAGAATTAAATTGGAAAATATTCCTAAAAGCTCATAATAAGCCTCCATATGTAATTGCTCTTATTAATAAACAATGGATGAGAGGGTTTGGAAACTAAATTACTACATAAGTATGAGCCCAATATTATATTAATAAGAACTATAAGATTCAAAACTTGATACCCAAAAGGAAAACAATTTGGAAGTAGATCCCTTTCATTTCACAATTTTTTCTTTTTTTTTTTTTTTCAGACAGTCTAGCTCTGTCACCAGACTGGAGTGCAGTGGCACGATCTTGGCTCACTGTCTCCTCTGCTCCTGGGTTTAAGTGATTCTCCTGCCTCAGCCTCCTGAGTAGCTGGGACTACAAGTGTGTGCCACCATGCTCAGCTAATTTTTGTATTTTTAGTATAGAAGGGGTTTCACCATGTTGGCCAGGATGGTCTTGATCTCTTGACCTCATGATCCACCCGCCTCAGCCTCCCAAAGTGCTGGGATTACAGGCATGAACCTGCCACATTTTTTTCTTAATCATAATAATTTCCTCAGGCAAAACATAAATCATTTTTACCTTGACAATGAATTTGAGGCAAGTCACTTGTATTCACTTTTCAAGTAAGACTTTTTAACTTTCTTATTTTTATCACTTTTTTCCAATCATAAGCATAGAAAGTGTAAAATCAGGTATTTCTAGAAATTGGTCTTTGAGATAATGTTGTCCCATCCTTTCATTTTACTGCTAAGAAATTGCTATCTAGAAAAGTTAAGTGATTTTCTTAATGTTAGATATTGAGTTTCTAACCAAAGAAGACTTTTTGACTCTGAGTTCAACAGTTACTGAAGGGTGGTAACTCTTCAAAATAATACTAACATATATTATATTGAGTCACACAGCATTGAACTTCCAACTGTTTTTTAACTTAATTTTCTGCCAAGCAAGAAGATTCCATTGGATTTACTAACAGAAAATTAATTGCAGCACCAACACCTGATATCCTTTAAAATCTCCCCATCGAGCAAGAGCTAAAAAGTACCTACCTCATTGGCACATAAACAAGTATAAATTATCCTAAACAGGCATAAATTATCCCAAATTGAAATGTAAAACTAAACCATACTATATTTATTTAAAAAGTAAAGACACCCCTAAACTGATGGTATAACAAAATGAAATTAAGTTAATGCTGCAGCCCTTGGCTAAATTCATGTACTCGATCAACATGACAACTCACTAAAAGATAAAGTAAGAGACAGAATCGTTTTTAAGGTAATCAGATCGCTCTACATTAAGTTCTCTTGAAGACAGCCAAACCCACAATGCCTTGCATTATTTGTTTGTTTTTTCACTGACCAAGAGATTAAAAAGAAACTGATGTAATTTCTATTGACAAGGTTTCTAATCATTCTCACAACTCTACTTTCCCAAGAGTTTTGAGAATAACAGCCAGAGGAACTCTTGAAATGATGAAATTTAAGTAGTAGCACCAATTTTGGGAAGGATCTGTCTTCTCTTGGGGGAAGAAGAGGGTAGGAAGGAATAGTCTGGTTCTTGTCAAAGATGTGCTTCTAGGATGGGTAGATTGTTGACATTCCAAACACTTTTCCTGGTGTTAGAGGAATTGCAGAGGGCAGGTATCAGCAGAGGGAGAAATCTGTAGACACTAATAGGAGGAAAAGGGTCAGAGGCAGGACCATAGTAGAGGGACAGAGTGAGCAAGTGACAAAGGCTCAGTTGGCCTTTGTCATAGCATTAACTGTTGGCCTACAGTGTGGAATGAGCTTACACAGACAAACCTGTTGGGGAAAACAAACAAACAAAAACTCTGTGTTGAATTGAGGGAAATAACTTGCATTTGTAAACCATAAGGTTGAAATGGTATTTAGCTTTACCAATGCTTGTTTGCTTTTATGTTTAGAGTTTGCCATTTGTCACATTTTATCTATAGATAAATTCACAGGAAATGCGTAGTCCCATGCTAGTTTACAGAACAATAAAAATAAGCTGATTCTAGTTGTGTGTATTTTAGCTTTAAAAAATGAAGCCAAATGCATATTGGTCTTTGAACTGAAGACGTTTTTAGATAATTTCCTTATTAATTCGGTCTGATCATAGTGTAGGCCTGCTGGAGTTATTGTTTTGTGACACTATTCCATGTCTTGCATCTGACTTTTTCTCATTTTGGCTTATTTCCTTATTTTGTGGGAGTAAACTTTCTTTAATTTTATTTTATTGTGGACATTTAACATTAGATTTACCTTCTTAACAAATTTTTACATGAACTATACATTACTGTTGACTATAGATACCATGTCATGCAGCACATCTCTAGAACTGACTCATCTTGCTTGACTGAATCTTTGTGCCCACTGATTAGTAACTTCCCATTTCTCCCCTCCCTAGCCCTTGGCAACCACTTGAATGAATCTGACTATTTTAGATATCACATATACGTAGAATAAAACAGCACAGTATTTGTTTCTCTGAGACTGGCTTATTTCACTTAGCACAATGTTCTCAAGATTTATTCATATACTTGCCAGGTGCAGTGGCTCAATGCCAGAAATCTCAACAGTTTAGGAGTCTAGGGCAGGAGGATTGCTTGAGCCCAGGAGACTGAGACCAGTCTGGGCAACATAGTGAAACTTTGTCTCTACAAAAATTTTAAAAATTAGTTAAACATGGTAGCACATGCCTGTGGTCCCAGGTAGTTGGGAGTCTAAAGTGGGAGGACTGCTTGAATCCAGGAGGTAGGGGCTGCTGTGAGTTGTGATTGTACCACTGCACTCCAGCCTGGGCAACAGAGTGAGATTCTGTCAGAAGAAGAAGAAGGAGAAGAAGATGGAGAAGAAGAAGGAAGAAGAGGAGGAGGAAGAGGAGGAGGAGAGAGGGGAGGAAGAGAGGAGGAAGAAGAAGGAGATGAGGAGGAAGAAGAAAATATTTATTTATATTATTGAATATAACAGAACTTTCTTGTTTTTTGAGGCTGAATAGTATTCCATTCTATGTATATGCTACATTTTCTTTATCCAGTTATCTATCAATAGACATTCAGATTGTTTTCACATCTTGACTATTGTGTAAGGCAATGAACAAAAGAGTGCTAATATTCTTTGAGATCATTATTTCTATTCTTCTGGGTAAATGCACAGAAGCAGGATTGCTGGATCATATGGTAGTTCTATTTTCAACTTTTTGAGAAATCTCATACTGTTTTCCACAGAAGCTGCACTATTTTGCATTCCCACCAACAATATGCAAAACTTCAAATTTATTCACATCATCACCCACTTGTTTTCTTTTAGTTTTTTGATAATAGCCATACTGACAGGGGTTAGGAGATATCTCATCATGGTTTTAATTTGCCTTTCCCTGATGATTAGTAATGTTAATGACTTTTCACATACCTCTTGGCTATTTGTACATCTTCTGATATGGTTTGGCTCTGTGTCCCCACCCAAATCTCATCTCAAATTGTAATCCCCACAGTCCCCATGTTTCAAGGGAGGGACATAGTGGGAGGTGACTGGATCATAGGAGCAGTTTCTCCCATGCTGTTCTTGTGATAGTGAGTGGGCTCTCATGGATCTGATAGTTTTATAAGCGTTCAACAGTTCCTCCTTCACATGCTGTCTCTCAACTGCCACCATGTAGGACGTGCCTGCTTTCCTTTCTACCATAATTGTAAGTGTCCTCAGGCCTCCCTAGCCATGCAGAAATGTAAGTCAATTAAACCTCTTTCCTTTATAAATTACCCAGCATCAGTAAGTTCTTTATATCAGTGTGAAAACAGACTAATGCATTTTCTTTGGACATGTCTATTCATTACCTTAGCTCATTAGAGGCATCACACATAATGATTTCAAAATATATTACAAGGCTACAGTAATCAAAATAGTATGGTACTGGCATAAACGGTTGCATGTATGGTCAACTGGTCTTTGACAAGGGTACCAAGAATATGCAGTGAGGAAAGCATAGTCTCATCAACAAATGGTGCTGAGGAAACTGCAAAAGAATATGCATACAAAATAACGCACAGGCAAAAGAATAAAATTGAACCCTTATATAAAAATCAACTCTAAATGGATGAAAGACTTAAACATAAAACATAAAACCTTCACAACACAGGTTTTGGCAATGATTTCATAGACAGGACACTGAAAGCATAGAAGACAAAAACAAAAATAACTAAGTGGGACGATACAAAACTAATAAGATTCTGCACAGCAAAGGAACCAATTGACATATGAAATGGGAGAAAATATTTGCAAACCATATATATGACAAGGAGTTAGTTTTCAAAATAAATAAGAAACTCCTACAACTGAATTACTTAAAAAATCAATAACTCAATTTTCAAAAGGAACAAATCTTCAAATAGCTACTCATGAGAAACAGTACATGGAAAGTTAGGTGTTTTTTAGACCATTATGGTCTCTACAGTTAACCCTTGAACACCACAGGTTTGAATGCCATGAGTCCCCTTATAAACATTTTTTTACATAAATATATTGGAAATTTTTTGGAGATTTGTGACAATTTGAAAAAACTTGCAAACTGCATTGCCTAAAAATACAGAAAAATAAAACGAGAAAATGTTATGTATGACATCAACTTGTAAATTATACAAAGCTATTAGTCTATTTTATCATTTACTACCATAAAATATGTACAGATCCATTACAAAAAGTTAAAATTTACTAAAACTTATGCACACAGACTGTACATGATGCCATTCAAAGTCAAGACAAATGTAAAGAAATGTAAAGATGGAGTATTATTAAATCATAACTGTATAAAATTAACTGTAGTACATACTGTACTACTATAATAATTTTGTGGCCACCTCCTGTTGCTTTTGCCTTGAGCTCAAGTGTTGCCAAGTATTCTCTTAAAATGCCATGTTATGCTCATCATCTCCCTGTGAGCAGTTCATCTCCCCAGTAAAATGCAAATCACAGTAAAAAGTGATCTCTTGTGGTTCTGGTGTATTTTTCATGTATAGTGCAATACCATAAACATTGAATAACACCATAGGGCCCATACGAAGTACCTCTAGTGATGCTAGAAGTGCTCCCAAGAAGCAGAGAAAAGTCATGATATTACTAGGAAAAGTTGGATTGCTTGATATGTACCATAGATAAGATTTGCAGCTGTGGTTGCCTGCCATTGCAAATAGACAATTTATCTTGTAAACGAGCAACACAAACTTACAGTATGGATAAATACAATACAGTAATGTAAAAATGTGTTTTCTCTTCCTTATGATTTTCTTAATAACACTTTCTTTTTTCTAGCCTATTTTAAGAATACAGTATATGATACGTATAACATACAAAATGTGCTAATAGACTGTTTATGTTATGGGTAAGCCTTCCAGTCAACAGTAGGCTACTAGTAGTTAAGTTTTGGAGTAGTACAAAGTTATATGCGGATTTTCAAGTGCACAGGGTGTCAGCCTCCCAATCCCCTACGTTTTTCAAGGGTCAACTGTATTTTTTCTAGTTTCTTTTTTTAAAACTTCATTGAGGTATAACTGATGTACAAAAAAACCCACTGCACATATAAAGTATTACATCTATTGAATAACATAAACCTATATAAAAGAAACAAGCAAATCACAAGATAAAATGACTCTTGAAAAACAAAAAATGTGATACCCGTTAAAAAAATTGTATATAATTTTTGAAGACAATACTGAAGATATATTTCAAAAAGTAAAACCAAAAACAGGTAGGTTGAAAATAGAAGAGTCCAAATACATGATATTAGAGGATCATTGTAAGATGTCCAGCACCCAAATAACAGGACTTTCAGAATAAAAAGAGAACATAGAAAATTTAGTAATGATTATAAAAATAATGACAAAAATAATAAATATTTCTGAAGTAAAAGGCAAAAGTTTCCATCTTGAATGAGCTCTCTGAGAGCCTAGCAT
>NW_012114933.1:748987-771102 GCF_000951035.1 Colobus angolensis palliatus | reverse complement strand
TGTGAGGGGCAGATGCAATGGGAAAACCAGGCTGATGAAAGAATAAGAGTTCCTTTGAGGCACTGTGGAAGATGCTTCAATGGGAGCCAGTTAATTGGGGGGCCTTGAAGGCTGAGTTGCAGAATTTGAAACAGGTACAAAAGGCAGGGGGGAGCCATTAACAACTATGACTCATGGTGAACCTTGCATGTCATTGAGCAGGGAAGTAGGAACACCAGTGAAGTATCTTTTTCCCATGGCAGATGAGAGAGGTGGTGACAGTGATAGTGAGGCTGGGAAATCTCAAATGAACTAGAAATGAAGGATGAAAGAAAGATATTGGGAAAAGCTCTTAGGAACTCTAGATGATAACTGCTAGGTGCTAGGCATCAGCCTATTACAGGAAGGTAACTTTCAAGTAAAGAGTAACATCAAAGAGCCTAGGGCTTGTCTTTAAGATTCTGGAATGTCTGCATGAAAAGTAGAGTGTTATTGAATTGTTCAAATATTTCTGTGGACAAGCATTTAAGGAAGATTTGGGAGATGGGCAACATTACACACTTCTGATAACTGGTAGATTTATAATACTTATGCCAAAGGCCACCAGAAGAGAGAATACTTCATAGTTATAGAAGAGAAAATCCTTCCACATGCAGACAGAATCCTCAAATATGTCCTATGTTACCTAGCAAAGAAGTGATGCTGCAATTATTTCACTAGAAAAGTAGATGGGCAAGATCAATTATTCAAAAGCTACCAGGTGGAAGAAAATTGATTGCCAGTATAGTTTTAGACATGGTTATTTTTCAATAATGCTTACTTTATGACAAATAAGACAAAATTGATAATAATTATGGACCCATGCTGGTTTGACAACAACAACCAGATTTGAGGTTAGGCATACTCGAGTACAAAAAAAGGTGAACAACTAAAGTGAGATTTTTTTTTTCTTGATTTTGTACATTTATAGATGTTCAGTCAAAAAACCTAATTCAGGTGTAAACTAGTGCTTCTTAAAGTACATTTTTTTGCTCTGGCCATGTCAAAGCTTTTCTCCTGAAGTTACAATCATAATTCAATCGGACACAGTGTAATGACTAAATTAACATTTGGTGGGAATATTAGGACTAGCATGTGAGTTCGCAGGGAAAATAACCCTCAGTTATTTATGGACCTAAGAGCAGGTGCTCAGTTTTATCTCCTCTGAAAGTCTGCCGTTTCAGCAGTTTAGCATCTCTCATCATCACAGCCGCAGGGAGTTGATTAGTGTGATATTGAGGAAAAAAAGATGCCACCTACAGAATAATCAGTTCTATTTCTTTACTGGTGGGCAAGAGGGTAACTGCTACTTGTGCTACTTGTCCAGCTTCATGAAGGAGAGAGGACCAACTCACAATCGTTCTTTCTACCTGCCCTTTATCACACTCCTCTCTCCATGAGAACCAGAGAGAGTCTGGCTGGGTAAGCTGAAGCAGTCTGCTGCCTCAGGAGGAGTCTTTCTTACCTTGGGAAGTTTACAGCAGGAAGTTTACAGCAGGAACGTGGAACTTTACAGCAGGAATTTACCTGGGAACTTTACAGCAGGAATGAACCTGAGAGTGGGCCACTGTGAAGGCCAGTTCTGGTAGACATGTTTAACAGGGGAAGTCAGATATTCATATAGCCCCAACTTTCTCTCCTATGAACCCCTCTGTTGTTAAAGAATGCATCTAGTTCACTTTTTACATCACCCCAAAACCTTTCTTCTTGGGATTTATCTTTTTATTTAAAAAAAACCTCAACACGATCATAGCATTCCTTCAAATCAGGCATGTGTGTCACCTCACTTTTAGGATTAAAATCAAAATTATTGTCATGGCCTAAAAGACCTCCATGATCCAGCCACTGGCTGATACTCTGTGCAGCCTCATCCCCATCACTCCCTTTGTAGATCACCCTGTTCTGCGCAGACAGCTTCTTTCTGTTACCCCAGTCCCCACGGTCCTTCCCACCCCAGTACCCTACAGGGGCTGTTTTCTCACTGGACAATGGCCTCCTCTCATTTCTACCTGGCTAATTCTTCCTCACCTTTTCAATCTGAGGTCATGCCACTTCCCACAGAGGACACATTTTACTGCCAAATTCAGATTAGATTCTACTTAATATACCCTCTGATACACTGTAGTTTTCCTCCATGACACTTAGCAAAATTGTTGTGACATAATACTTATTTGGTAGGTGGGGTTTTTTGTTTGCTTTTAATATCCCTCTCTCCTACACAGATGTAAGATCCATGGGACAGGAACAGCATGTTCTCTGTTACCACCAAATCTCAGCATGGTGCTGATACATAATTAATGCTCACTAGGTATTTGGTAAATGTAGGACTTCACCAAATGCTTTTATCCCCCACCAGGACCTGAAAGAGTAGTAATATTGTTAGTATCCAACATTTTGCCACAAGTAATATGTATCTTAGTAGGACTTCTAGAAAAATGAGTTTAAAACATCATCTAAACAGTAAGATTTGCAAAGACTGTACTAGGACTGAGTCCTGACTTCAAAAGTCAGCTCTGGTCAGTTGCAGCATGCTCATGCCTATAATCCCAACAATTCGATAGGCCAAGGAGGGAGGATCCCTTAAGGCCAGGAGTTCAAGACCATCCTGGGCTATGTAGTGAGACCCTGTCTCTACCAACAGTTTCTTAAAAATATTATCCAGCCACAGTGGCATGTGTCTGTAGTCCCAGCCACTCAGCAGGCTGAGGCAGGAGGATTGCTTGAGCCCAGGAGTTTGAAGCTACAGTGAGCTATGATCACATCACTGCACCTTAGCCTAGGTGACAGGGTAAGACACTGTCTCAAAAAAGAAAAAACAAACAAACAGTTCTGACAGCATTTCAGTGTTATGCATAGAATGCAAGGAATAAAATTACTGCTGTTGGGAGTAAAGGCTACTGAGTTTCAGTGAGGGGGTCAGGAAAGGTTTCGTGGAGCAGGTGAAGTTTTGATTAAAGCTTGAAAGATGACAAAGCTTAAAAAGGTATAAAAGGGATGATAGAGTAGAGGTTACTCTAAGCATGAAGGATGTCTGAACTTAAGAAAGAAATTTTGCCCTGAGCACAAAGTTCCCATGGGGAGAACTAGGCAAACAACTGGAGCAGTTTGGGATGAGACTGCTGAGGACTTTTGATAGCATCCCAGGACTTCAGCATTGTGACTGCAGCCACCACAGGAAGAGGAATCAGGGTGCTAGTGGTCATATGGGCTGAGCAGCAGAGTTGATGCAATGGAAATGGATACTCAGGAAGGGATTGATTGACAGTTGGAGGCGGAGGCTGCACCAGATCAGGTGGGCAACTCTTCACTGGAGAACAGATGTGGGAAGAAAATGGGAAGGGATTAGAAGCCCAGGCTGATGTGATAGATCGTTGGCAGCCTCTCGTGGAAGTGTCTGAAGAAATAGGAGTGCAGAAAAGGGAGTACAGAGGACTTGTTTGTCCACAGTTGAGGATGACTGAGCTGGCAAATGTAAGGCCACTGATGGGGCCTTTGGCCCTTGGTCCTTCCCTGCTCTGTAGCCCAAAGTTGCCCCCTCCACTTGCAGAGACCTGAAACTTCAGTAAAAACCAAAGACTGCAGCAACAGTCTAGTCTACCCACCTGCCATAATAATTAAAATTAATATGTTTCTAGGAGAGGGGGCCCAGAAGCTCAGGGCTCTAGCTGAAATAAATGTAGGTATATAATTTCTCACACATTATGCTTCATTTATTTTAGAGAAAAGAATACTAGAATCCAGAGATGTCAAGTGATTCATTTAAGACTGTACAACTACTTATGAGTGGATCAAAAACTACAATATATGTGTAATGTTTTAAGTTATGGTTTCAATGATGAGTCTTTTAAAATTCTGCTTATTCTATGTGCTAGCAGGTTTGGAAGGCTAGAAAGTGAATTCAAAATCATTCGTTATTGATGCCTTATATTTTCCCCTGTTTAATAGCATTCTATGTTGCTGCAGTATCTATGATTTGCTTGATCAGTTCTATAGGTTAAGAACTAGTTGAAAGAGAGCGACAAGCAGTCATCATGGTTGGAAATAATCAATTCACCCCCTACCCTCCACCCCAACCTTTATTTGGGAACTCTATAAAGTCCTTTATATCAAGATAATGACTTCTTAATGTTTCTCTGTTACCTTAATGATGAGTTTATAGGGGATAATAAATACTAATTGACTGAGGAGGAGAAAACCACTCTGAAAACCCAGCGCTGGAAAACAGTTATAAATAGGAGTCCAGTCTGATCCAAAGGCCTGCTTCCCAGGGCCATGTACCTCAAGCAGACAATAGCAGCAGCAAATATAGTGTCAGTTAACCATCCCTCTTGATGACTGTGTGGGTTGAAGAATTACCTTGTGTGTGGAGAATAAGGAGCAAAGCTTGGGATGTTTCAAGAACTTCTGAATTTATTTTGAGTCATTGTCATGGCCTGAGATTAGGTTATTATTACAGGATAGTGTCCTGACATGAAGTCCCACCTCCAGTTTGCCACAATAGACAGCATGTGGTCAGGGACTAGCTCACAGGTCTTGTCACTCACAGGAGTGACAAGAAGGGGAAGGCCTCACTCAAGGGCCTCTATTTCCTGACATAGTACTACCAGCTCTGAGAGGACACCCGGGCCCTGAAGAAAATGGCAGTGGCATGCCATTTTCATTCTGCCTGTTTTTGTTCTGACTTCTCTTGTCAAAATCCCAGATAAGTCAAAGTGCTCTAGATTTGGAGTCATAAAACCTGGGTTTCCTGACACTGGCCAGCTGTTACTTTTAGCAAGAGGTGCTCCTTCTGCAAAATGGGCATAACAATATCTACCTCAGATATCAATTGTAAGGATTTAATGAGATAATGGGTAAAGAATGCTTACTCTGGGACCAGCAGCCTATGAAAACTAGATGTCACTAGGGTCACTTTGATGACAAGGAAACTGACGCTTTGAGCAACTAGCAAGTGCAGCATCTTGAATTCAAACCCACACCTCTCAGACTCCTACATCCATAGCCTTCACTGATACCCTATATTGCCTCCCCCGACACTCAATAACATTGTTTAAAAACCTCCACTCTTCTCCCAAAGGAATAACATTTACTGCATTTTATTCTCAGCATTCAATTTAGTCCTTTTTTAAGGGGAAAAAAAATTAAATCACATTTATAAATGTTTCCAGCAGCATTCCTGATACCATTTTCATATTCTAAAAGTGTCCTTTCTACTTCTCTTTCCTTTCTCTGTCTCCCTGTCTTCTACCTACTAACCTAGTACACTTAGTGCTTAAGCTATCATTACATCTCCATATTTCTACAGAATGTATAGACATTGTGGTGCCAGCAAAAGAGTAATTCAAAAATATTGAACAATTCTGATTCTATAGTAGAGGTTGTAATTTCGCAATTCATTTTCAAGCCTCATTCATGCCTTCAGATGGCACTTTAATACACATACAAATTATATCACAGAAAATAAGTTTTCCAGTTTTTAAAGCACAATGGAGATAATCTCAAACACACTTTGTCTCCTTCAAGGTTTTCCTAGGGCTAGTGCTAAACCATCCTCCTAATTCCTTATAGGATAGCCTATAAGGAATTTTGTGTCTCCAGTAGAAATCTTGTGTCTGTAATTTTGTGCCTCCATTTTTTTTCTTTTGACTCCTCTGCCAAACTCAGATTTATGAAGAGCATAATGTTCCATTACCCGTCAAAGATTTAGGTGCATTAATTATCCTCCTTCTTCCACTGCTCTCACCAACGTTTCACTTTCCAGGACTCTCTTGGTGCAATGCTGCTGCTGGTCAGAGCTCCAGGAAGGTTTCCACACACAGGGCGCCTGGAATACTTCAACAAACACAAATCAGATTTTTGACAACAACCAAATTGCTTCTTTCCAATGCTGAGCCACTGACATGGTACCAGAGGCATGTTTATAATGGCTTTTGGGTCCCATACTTCATAGGGGAAAGATTCATTTCAGCACACTTCTTTTCAAATTCATAGTTTAAAAAAAAAAAAAAACCCTGCTCTTTTGGAATTTTGCCTTAAGAAAGTTGCTCATTTGTACTTCAGCTTATAAGAAAGATTGAAACAAATGTTGATTTGTAATAAAACACATATAGACAAAAACTCTGAGCATAGGGAAAAGCGTAATGAATTATCTACCCCAAAATACTGTTTGTGAATGTTTTTGAAGGAGGAAGAGAACAAATGTAAAATAATCATAGCTTCACAAAAATACTGATTTCAGACTGAGAAAAAAATCACATGAATCATCTTGCTCAGATGCTTCATTTTATAAATGAGCAAATGAGGTTCTGAGAAGGTGACTGATTTAGCCAAGGCCACCTGGCCACTAAGTGACACTTATTTCAGAATAGTGCATCTGAATGTGAAACTACCACTGTGCTGTATTCTTTGGTTACTTACTATTTGAAAGCAATTGCCCTGGAAATACAATCCCTTGCTCTTACACGATTGCAAGGTTCCTTAAGCCTAACTGATTATTAGTACTAAAGGGATCACTTTAATACTATTAGAATTAGCTAATGTTCAGGGGCTCACTACATTCCTCATCTCATGGATGCAAATCTTTTTTTTTTTTTTTTGAGACAGAGTTTCATTCTTATTGCCCAGGCTGGAGTGCAGTAGTGCAATTTTGGCTCACTGCAACCTCCACCTTCTGTTTTCAAGTGATTCTCCTGCCTCAGCCTCACTAGTAGCTGGGACTACAGGCACCTGCCACCACGCCTGGCTAATTTTTGTATTTTTAGTAGAGACGGGCTTGCAACATGTTGGCCAGGATGGTCTCAAACTCCTGACCTCGTGATCTGCCTGCCTTGGCCTCCCAAAGTGCTGGGATTACAGGCGTGAGCCACTGTGCCCAGCCAGATCCAAATCTTATCCAGGTGTATCTTGAGGTCTCTAGGTAATACTCATCCATCAGTCTGTCAGCACCATTTTCCTTTTGTTATCTACTGACCTGATCCTCAAGGTCACTTCCAGGTGTCCTTGAACACTGCCACCACTCACTGTGCCCTCCGTTAGAGTACTGGTGGTTCCTCATTAAATACAAAACTACCTTCCTCCTCTCTAGGTCATAGGTGTACCTCTGTGACCTCAGGTTTCTAGTGTATCAATATCACACTTCTTTATCCCTCTTCTGACCCAGCTTTTCCTGCTTTCTTTTACTTGGCAAACTCTATTACCGTGACTACAATGTAACTGTTTATAGGATTGAGCTCCATGGAGAGACTTCCTGAGTGTTCTGGAATTTCTTCAATTCCAGATTAACAGGAAAGAAAATCAAAATGACCCATCTTAAGTAGGATGTCTACTCCAGGTACAAAGGGATTCTATCATACAAAATATCTATAGGACACCTACCTCCAGGGAAAGAGAGTACATTTCAAAGAAGTGGAAATGGCCAGTAGGCCGAGCAGCTATCAGACGGACTTGTTATCTGCGGCAACCTCAATTCTTGCCTCCTCAGAAGAAAGAATTTGACTGAAAGGCATAAGGCCGAAGGAGAGACCAAAGCAAGTTTTAGAGCAGGAATGAAATTTTATTAAAAAAGCTTTAGGGCAGGAAGGAAAGAAAGTACACTTGGAGAGGGCCAAGTGGGCAACTTGAAAGACAGTGCACAGTTGGACCTTTTAACTTGCGGTTTTACACCTCAGCATACTTCCGGGGTCTTGCTTTACTTCTACTCTGATTTTTCCTTTGGGGTGGGCTGTCTGCATGCACATACTTGAGCTCACTTTCCCAGCTCCTGAGATCTTATCAGGAAGCTGCTGATCACCAGTTTCAGGTGTTTCATCTGTTAGGCGCCCGCCTTTCCCTCGAACCAGCTGTGACCAATTATTATTTTAGAGAGACAGTTAACAACAGCCTGACTATCACCTGATAGTCGCCCGACATTCCTAACGTGTGCTTGTGGGGCGGGGGCAGCCGTCTCCTGCCCTGCTCATGTCTGACCTGCTACTTACCCTAACAGACTCATTGTGAGACACATATCTGGGTCAGATATTATGATGCCCATCCCAATTCCCTCCCTCTCTTTTTTGCTGCACAAAAACTTGCCCCTGTGATAATCAACAAATATAAATGAATAGATGCCACCTATTTTTTCAACCTGTCAGATAATCCTGAACATCCACCAGTGAGCTGAATCTGGGTTCAAGCTCACACCTTACTGCATAAATTAGCCTCTCAATATTTAAAATAATAATTGTACAGTTCACCCAGAAAATCTCATCCATTTAATAATTTGAATTTATAATAATAGAATAGTTTGCATGGTTTAGATCTCTTGAATATCGGAGAAAACACCCCAAGCCCATACTGACTGAATGTTAGGTAGTAAAAGGTAGCCTCCTGCCACACCTTCTCCACTCTTCAAAACTTACCTTAGAATTCTTGTCTTTGAACCACACATTTGAACCATAGCTCTTCTTCTTGTCCAAATACTTCAAATATCCAAGTGTAATTTTAAACACTAATGTGTAATTTCCTATAAATTAACTCTCTCATTTATTTACTGACAAAACATAGTAACTCATTTTCATAGTTCTAGAAAAGAGAAAATCTTCCCTTGATCTCCAAATTAGTCATCCATATAAATGGCATATTCCATTTTTTAATTGAATCAGACCTTTTTCAGTCCCCCCAGCCCAGAAGACACATGCAGGGCAGTGCTGTTCCAGAACAGCAAAACTCTCATCTAAGGCGCTTGGCTCTGGCTTTTGGGATAGGCTTTTTCAAGCCAAGTAGTTTCTCCAAGAGAAGAATAATTTGGAGAGAAATTCAACTCATTTGTTGTAAAACATTAAAATGCAATTATGTAATTTGCAATGAAAATGAGGCTTTCAATCTTTAAATTTAAATTGCTGAATCTCTTAAGTTGGTGCTTACATATTGCCTTATATATTTTGTATTTCCTGATATTATATCTCCTTTTCCAAGTGATGGCAGAGACCATGCATTAAACTCTTTACATCCTCCACAGCTATTTTTATGTTACCTTCTGCATAGTAACATCAATTGCCTATTGACTTAAACAGGGCGTAAAGCACTTACATTTTAATTGCATTTTTTAGAATAAATTGAATCCTCCAACTGAACACTGAAGGGCATAAACACAATGCTATTTACCATTCTTTATTTTGTGGAGAGTATATTTTGATATATACTTTATAAAATATTAAACCTTCAGCTTTCTACTGAATCCAAAGTATTTTAAGTAAAATAGAAGACAAAATTATATCAGACCTCAAGTATAAGTTGCAATCAGCAGTCCTAGGTTCTGTTGCCAGCTTCACTTGAATTTATCCCTTCCTCTGAAACAGTTTTCCCTAATTGGAACAATCTTCTCAAAGGATAAGTGGAAGCACCCACTGAGAGATGCTGATCCAAGATTCTTCTGGGTAAAGCTATTAAGGTAAACACTTGGTAGATACTGTGTCACTCAAACTCTGTTTATCTGCTGACGGACATTCCCTTCTTGGGACTTTACTCATCACAGAGCAACCTGGACGAGGCCAACAGTCTATCAGCAAGAGTCAGAAGAAAAAGCCAATGTCTTCCCTATTGAATCTTTTATGTTGAAGAAGTTATTAAGATGCATCCATTTGCTCATTTTTTTCTGAGTGGAAGAGTGTCAGATAAGAGCCCAGTGTTGTTCTGCTGATCAGGAGCAGGAAAAATGAAGGGGCCATAACCACCAGGACGTCATTAAACCAAATGTATCCCCGATGTTTGAGGTGGATGTCAGTTGCAGATAAAGAGTCATCCTCCATCTTAGGCCACTAATAGAGACCTCTAAAATTTGCTTCTTGTCTTCGTCCATTTGTAATATTTTCCAAGGATAGCTCTGACTCTTGGCACATTCCTTCTCTATAGAATAATTTTTTTGAAATTCTACGTATAAAGAAATCTACTCTTCAAGGACCAGTAAACATCCCATATTTCACATAGCATTTTTGTTAATTAAAAGAATTAAAGAAAACCCCTCCTATCTCAGCATTGCTTATTATGTGTCCTGTGAGAATAAATTATATTTCAAAGGACATCATAGTATAGCTGTGTATACACATGTCTAACGTTCCCAGTTAGAATGTAAACTCTCAGCAAGTGGGAACCAGGTCTTAGGTGGTTTTGTTTTCTCTTTGGTGTTTACTATAGAGTCTGATCCCCCTGTATTTAAGAAATAAATATTTCATACTTGCAAAATGTTAAACTGATGTAAAATACACAAATTTCACTAAGATTTTTAAGAATTAAAATGAATTAAAAACATGCAGGGCAAATTAGTGTTCTTTCAAAATCCCTTTCTGACTATTATAATGCATTTATGCACAAATTTCTTATTTTCAGGAATCAAATAAAGTTCTTTCCCCTGGATTTTGAACCATAATAACATTTTTAATAGAGCAGATGGTTGGAGATAAGATTTATTTTCATGAAACTGAAATATTGCTTTGCAACATCTTCTGTGCTGTATGTAGCAGATAGAGCAAGAAATCTTGCTCCTATTTCATTCATATGAACATTATTGCTGCAACTTCTATAAATAGAAAAGCCAGGACAGAATTTTTAACATAGGAAAAATAGTTGCTCAGGAAATCTTGTGTAAATGGTCAATATGCAAATCATCTAGGAAGTATTAAAATAGCCATGTTCTTAGGACAGGAAAAAGAAAGAGTAATCCAAAGAAAACAATCCGAAAACTTAACGTATTATGTACTCAAAAAGTTAGGGGATTTGGAGAATTATTCAAAGGGGGGAAAAAAGTACTGTGCTTCCTTATCTGTGTCCTTAAATTCAACTTAATCTTACAGCCTTATTGGGTTACTTTAAAATTCCATTCTGCAGGTGATACTGGGGGCAAAGACCAGGAACCCAGGCTAGATAAAATAGCCAGCAGAGAAGTATAGATCAACTGACTACTCCTACACCCCAATCCACACATCTGATAGGGGAAGTGTGTCTCCCATTTCCTCATCTGTTTATTCATTTACACCATGATTATAATGCCAGAGACACTGCTAGATATTGGGTATACACTGCTGAATGCAAAGACCCACCACCTACCCTAGTACAGCATTCCAGTTTTAGTGGAGCCAGACAAGCAATAAAGAAGCAAATGGACAACTATAAATACTGTGACTAGCTCAGGCCATGAGAGTATTTCTGCTTAAGAATGTATGGAGGGGTTCTATGTAAGGCAGTGTGGTCACAGGGAGTTTTGTTGAGGAAGACACAGTTAAGTTGTTGCCTGAAGAATTAAAGGAGTCAGACACATCGGTAATGATGGTTGGATGTGTTCCCGGAAGTGGTATAAAAACTTGGAGATGAGCTCAGTGTCTTTGGGGAACTGAAAGAGATAGGGGCCTGATGCATGGAGTCTGAGGATGTGATGCAGATCTAGGTGAGGTTACAGAGACAGAGAAGAAATTATGTAGGATTTGTCTAAGCCATGGTAAGTGGTGTAGATTTTCTTTTTTTAAGCATAAGATGAAATGAGAAGTTATCAAAGATTTCAAGTAAGAGAATAACCTGATTCTGTTTATAATTTCAAAAGATTATTGATGCTGTTTTGCTGAGAACGGAAAGAGGGGAAGGAAGGATGCAGAAAGACATGTGGGAGGCTGTTGCGGTTGTCAAGGTCTAGGGGAGGAAGGAGGGTGGTTTGGGCAAAGAGACAGCCATGGGGCCAGAGAGAAATGGGTGGACTTCAGATATATGTTGAAGGCAGAAGCAACAAGACTCAGTGATAGGTTCACTGTGAAGGGTAACAAAGAGATAAGAATAAAGGATTATGCTTAGGTTTTGGATTTGATAGTAATATCATTTTTACCAAGGTGGGGCAAACTAGATAAGGAAAGAGAAGGAGATTTTGAAGTGAGATTAAATGTCACTATGCTTTTAAAACTTAAATGTTCTTTTTTAAAAATAGGAGTGTTATACAGTCAAAATGTATGCAAAACTTCTATTTCTCTCTCTTTCATGCATGCATTTTCTCTCTTTCATACGCAGACACTTGAAAAAACTACAGACTTAGCACATTTTGAAACTCAGTCTTCAACTGGTAGCAGGTAGTAAATGCAGTCACAATCTCTTGGATAGAAGTTTGCCCACTTTCTCAGTACATGATTCCTGCTATGTTCTGAATGTTTGAGTCTCCCCAAAATGTATATATTGAAACCCTTACCGTAAAAGTGGTGGCATGGGAGGTAGGTGATTATGTTGTGAGGGAAGAGCTGTCATGAATGGGATTAGTGCCCTGACAAAGCAAGCCCCAGAGAGTTTGTTCACCTTCTATCATGTGAGCACCCAGAAAGAAGGTGCCATCTATGAACTAGAAAGCAGACCCTTACCAGACACTTGATCTGCTGGTGCCTTGATCTCGGACTTCTCAGTTTTCAGAACTGTGAGAAATAAAATTCTGTTGTTTATAAGCCACCCAGTCTATGGTATTTTGTTATAGCAGCCCAAGCAGACTAAGATGGTACCCTTGGTGTCTCAAAAAATATTTTCATGAGTGTGCGTACACACATATACTGGAAACAATTTTATTTTATTTCATCCTTAACCGATACCATTTACTAATGGGTTGCATGTGTGCACCTCTTGGGCACTGCACAGCTTCTCAAACCTGTAAACAGATTGGACACTGCCACCTTTCTTTCCTCTTTAACATTGAATTCTGCAGGTTACTTGCCTTTTATCACAGCGTCCTGAAGAAAACTCAACTTTTCAAAGTTATTACATTATTAAGAGGAATGCAGTACAACTCAGTGATGCAACTGGGAATGTATTTAAGCTAATAATTTGCTTGTGTCTGACAGATATGGTCTTGCTTCCCTTGAAAATTTAAAATATTTGCTGTTCCCCTACGAGTTTCCTGAGATGCCCTGGGACCCCTTGGTGATAGTGTGGGAAATGCACCTCAGTGAGCTGCTAGGAAAGCATGTAAAACTTAACCTATGTTCTTCGGCAAACAGCATTCAGGGACAACATTAGCATAGGCCAGATCTTTCCTCAAATCAACTTCTCCTCACTCTATGGTACCAACTTCCCAAGATTATTTATTTCTCCCAAGTCATTTCCATTATAAACTTTCCATACTCATGAGCCTCCAGTGGATTCCGTTCGTCCTTTTGGATTTCAGTGCCAAATTTGGACTCTTGACTGGAGATCCTGCATCAACTGACCGTCTCTATCACCATTCTCCCAACTCCCTGGTAATGCCCCATGAACACCTCACTTCAGCCCGGGAAGTCTTTTCTCCACTCTTTTTTGCACCTTTCTCCTCGAGAGCTTTTGCTGCTTCTCATTGTGTAATCCTTACCTTTCTACTACCTGTCCATGCTCCTTCAGTGCCTAAGAACCATTTCATCCACAGGCTTCTCTGAGAAAACTCTGGGTGCAGCGTACTCCATGCCATCAAGTGCCTGAGCATGGAGTTTCTTGCCAGACTGGCTGCATGTTCATCCTGTCTCTCCGTGTATCGACAATACAGTCTTAAATTACCAAACTTCGTATGCTTGTTTCCTGAGCTGCAAAACAGGAAAGAATATTATGTACATCAGAGGGTTGTGGGAGGGTTAAATAACTCCTTACTGTGAAATACTTAGAGCAGTGCTTGACCCAGAGGAAGCACTTGGTAACTGCTAAATAATGACTACTATAGTTGTTGTCTTCTTTATTTTAATTACAAATTAAATGTGCTTGTTTTTCTGTAACTAGAGTAAAAAGTCCTCCTCAAAGATGAACAGCACAGTGTTTCAAGTTCTGAAATTGAGCTTGACTGGAACAATAAATCATTTTTCTAGATGATTGCAAAATGATCATGTAAATAAGTGCATTACTTATGTGTACTTGTTTTTCCGTAACTACAGTAAAAGATTCCCTCAAAAATCAACATCACAGTGTTTCAAGTTCTGAAATTGAGCTTGAACTAGAAAAATAAATCATTTTTTGAGATGATTGTAAAATGCTCATATTAATAAGTGCATTATTTAATTAGCAATCTGAGTTTTATGTAAATGAAGTTTTCTCAAACTGACTTTTACCCATATTGTACACTAAAAACTTTAAAAAAAAATGTTAACTTATCTACTTGGAACCTTTCTAATATACTCATTTGCTCTCTTAAAGAGAGGCTACTGACTATAAGTTAAATTAGTTTTGACTCATTATTTTCAACACAAACATCCATCACCACTCAATGACTCTGTCTAGTGACCTTCCCACCTGTGTCTCCTCTGCCATTTCTCTTCTCATCTTGTTTGCCTGAAACTATCACTTTCTTTTAGTCAGAGAGAGGAAGACCCAAGAGGCTATTTCATTTGTATCCTTACTTTCCAAGTAAGCAGTTTGTTTACCACCACAACATGTGGTGGCCTGAGAAGGCACCTAATTGGGCTTGGTGAAGGATAGAAGAATAAATTGGGACCAATGAAGCCACACATGATGGCTGAAACAATGACATCTGGGTTTATAAAGCAGAAGTTTTACAATAACGGTTTCAAATTATCAGAGACAAGTTTACTTTTTTGTGTGTAGTTTGGTTCTGAAGATTTGATATTGCCAGTATATGAAGTACAGAAAAAAAAGGTCTTTCCCTATTTTTACAGTATGGTGTTTTAAAATGGTAGGGATGGGGTGAGGCCCAGTTGTGAAGAATCCACTTGCACCAGGGCATGGTTGGTGCTCCATTTCATTGCTATACTTCCAAACATTTAGTTTGAAGGAAGGGTTCAGAAGCCCCCTATTTTCAAAATGTGAATCCACTACTTTAAAATGATGACGAGACAGAAATCACATCTTCAGTGATACATAATGGATTCAAAAAGCCAGACCAATGCAGGAGGCTGTGTTGTGTGGTTCTGTGCCTGCAGAAAGCGAGCATTTAGTATGCATATCCATTCTTTGTGTATCCTTCCTGGATGTATTATGCAGCTAGTGCATGTAGAAGAGATCATTATGGTACCGATTATTTCCACATTAACATGGCTGGACAAGAGATTGGCTGACATCACTACCTTTATTAGATGCTTAGCAGTGGTTAACTAACAGCAAGAACATGAGTGGTGCCCTTGGACATAGTGTCACAATGGGTTGCCACCACTTTACTGTAAAATCCACTTTTCATGGCTAATTTTATATGTATGTCAACTTGGCTAGGCTATGATGCCCAGTTGTTTGGTCAAATGCCAGTCTAGATGTTGCTGTGAAGGTATATTTTAGATGTGATTAGAATTTACATCATTAGACTTTGAGTAAAGCAGATTGCCCTCCAATCAACTGAAGGCCTTAAAAGGTCCTTTGACAAGAGGATTTCTGCCTCTGTCTGTCTTTGGACTCGGGACTACAGTATCATTTCTTCTTGAGGTCTCCAGCCTGCCAGCCTGCCTTGTACGTTTTGGACTTGCCAGCCCTCACATTCATGTGAGCCAATTTCTTAAAAGAAATCAATCTCTCTCTCTCTCTCTCCACACACACACACACACACACAGACACACACGCATACAAGCATGCACACACACACCCCCCTTATTGATTCTGTTTCTCTGTAAAGCCCTGACTTACATAACAGCAAACCTAGCTGACAGCTACTTTTAATCTAGCTTCTTCCTCTGTTTAAGAGGGAATGTTTCTTTCCAAATATAGAAGCCAATAAACTGATGTGTTGTAAATGGCTTCCACTTGGGTTACTGCATTCCAAAATATTATTGTCATTACATAAATCAAAACAAATCAGAAGAGTAGCACTGAATGCATGGTGCCCTCCAGGATACCGAAGAGTGTTACTTCATACTAGGACAAAGGGAAAAGCTCTTCCAGGTTCCTGTGATAACACCACTCCTGCTACATCCCGGATTTAAACATCCCAGTGTTTATATGGAGAGATAAATGAGACCCCACTAGACAACATCCATTGTTGCTACGTAATGAGGATTTCACCAAAAACACAGGAAAGCAAAAGTCTTATTTGAAATTCTACTTCTCCAAAGCAAGAAATATTTTTCTTGTGACCTTTGCAATTGATGGAATATTCGGTTGGATACAAGTCATCTTTTCATTCTCTAGATTGCATTTCCTTAGAACAGTGACGAAGAGGAGCAATGTGGAAAGAAAGGGTGATTCCTGACATATAGCAGCAGATTGGCCAAAGGAAGGTGGGAATTCTGTGAAAGAGAGGAGGAGTGAAAAGAGAAAATAAAACTGGGAAATCAAGATAAAGCTGTAAAAGGGAAGCAGTAATTTATTTCCATTCCAAATCTAGACATTTCTAAGAATTTGCAAAACTTGCAGTAGTTTCGTTTTGTTTTGTGTCTGATCAGCAATTGAGGCTATATTTTTTCCTTTCAAAATAGAACCATCAATGGTGTTATACTCTTCAAACTATGCAAATAAATGGTTGGATGAATTTCATTTCACCAAGTAAGGGTTTATGCTGAAATTTACTTCAGGCAGAGAAGTTAGGTTCATAACGATATGTCAAATTCTCCAGGCACTTGTGATGAATTCTTACAGTGTAAAACTGCTCCCCACTGTTGTTTGTAGATAAGGACTTTTCGAAGTGCTCTGTGGATTTGAGAAATAAAGTAAATGGAAAATTTCTCCAAGTAGGGCATATTTCTGATGACTAAGATGAGTATATTATATCTATTCCAAGCTAAGTCAATAATGAATTGTTCCCAGATAAGCATACAAAAATGGGTTATATGTAACTTAGAGCTGAAAGAGCTGACATTAATTAACTAATTTAGTTCACTATAGAACTAGTCCAAAGAAACAAACAACAAACTCCCAAAATATCCCTCAAAATAACTGACTGTGATAGCATGACTTTCATCAAGTGATTTCATTAAGGTCACCAATAAATGCAGGACATGACGAACTCATTCTAGTTTCTGTGGAACAGCAAACAGTGTGGATTCTGAATTCTATAGTGCTGTTTATCTTTCATGTTTTCTTGTTTTCATGATCCAAGTGAAAAAACTAAGCACTCATTATATGAGAGGAAAATCAAACTATAGAGTAGGTCATAAATGTGGACAGAACTGGATTAGAAAGCACATTTTGAAACAGGCATCACTGTGACTGATGAGAAAAATCTCTTAAAATCTTTGTAAATCGTTTTTCATTGAAGATTTTTAAACCTTCTGATTTTGTTTTTAACAAAATTGTTATTGGTTTTAAAAGGGTCTCAAAAGCTAGGCGTTTAAATGGTAGCTTTCCTAATTCCAGAGAAACTGAATTTAAACAATAATTTACCTGGAATTTAAGTCAGCATAGAATGTCCCTGTTTTGCCACCTTCCATGGTAAACCTATGTCAGTAGAACCATGCATTTTTCTTTATATTTTAAAACTATAAATATTTGAAAATCCTAGTGCTTTTCAAAGTATAATCAAAACTATAAAATGGAAGTGAAAATGGGTAGCCTGTCTCTCATGAAAATGGTAATTATAGCTTACTTGAAACTTATTTCACATGG
Organism: Colobus angolensis palliatus; assembly: GCF_000951035.1. NCBI lineage: Eukaryota > Metazoa > Chordata > Mammalia > Primates > Cercopithecidae > Colobus > Colobus angolensis. The sequence continues at coordinate 753,588 of NW_012114933.1, read as the reverse complement.
AATACATAAGATGCTTATGACAAGAAAAGAGAGGGAGGAGGGAGCTAGATTCTTGGGGTAGAAGATGAAAAGTGGTCTAGAGATGAAAACAGACATGTTCTACCTAAGAGAATTGTTTCTCCAGGAAATACTTCCTCTTGTAAAAAGATATTCCTAGACGACTTCCTAGAACTGGAAAGAAACCCACTCTCCTGAATGTAAAGCAAGGAACCCAGGTGATGAGTCAAAATCCTTGCATTATGGTCATCTGTTTATCGCTAGTGAATCCACATGGGTTGTTCCATCTCTCTATGCCTTAGTTTTTTAAGTTGTCAAATGGAGAGAACATCTTGTCTAAATATTTTATTGAGTCGAGGAAAAGAAAACTGAGATGCTATACATGGAAGACTTCTTAAATTAAAAAAAAAAAAAACAAAACAAAAAAAGCTGCTTGATTGCAATATTTTATTGCTTTGATTCCTCTACTTCAATAGTTTTTTTTTTAGATCTTGCAGGTTTTTTTTTTTTTTTTTTTTTCATTCTCCATCTCAACAGCAAAGCAAACGTTTCATAAACTCCAGTGGAGAAAAGAAACCTCTTCTGACAAGCTCCTGAATTTGCTACTCAATCATGTTCTACCACATCAAAGTAAAATTGCTTTTGGAAGTTAGTGGCCCCATTAAAGAGAGTGCAGCCAAGTATTGGAGTGAGATTCTGGTCAGAGGGCTGTGTTCAAATGTTGAAGAAACACTGAACACAAATAGAGCACAGGAAAATTCTCTCCGAGTCCTTTTCACATAAGATCTGTGCATGATTTCCATCTCGAATTCATTAGAGGTCCTTCCTTAACTCACAAAATACAGAACAACAACAACAAAAATCACATTGTCTTAGTAGGAATAACACATTTTCTTTTGAGGAGCCGATGCTCTTCTGTCAAGTTATGGCTGAAAGGGCAGTCAGGAATCACCTAAACAGGTGGTTTCCAAACTTTTTTTAATGCAAACTTTCTTTCATCAAATGAGGTCTTACTCTGAACATGGATACATAAGATGGCATAGAAGTGGCTCTGCTTAGTTGAATCAGGGGAGGATGAAGTCACTTCACCTATCCACTGGAACTGTCACATTTTCAGAGTCCTAAAGCTCTGCGGTATGCAGTTTTAAAATAACTCATCTTTTCTCTTATTTTACAGACAAGGGATATTAATTTGTGTCCCTGGTGGAGGTACCAGAGCCCACATTTGCTAACTACCTCTAGTGTTCTTTCTATTACACTAGCCCTTTTCCTTCATTTTCTTCCAGTGTCATATTCTGCTGAGCATAAAAGAGTTGGTTAAACCCCTGTGAGTGTGCTCCATGAGGGATCCTGTGGGAAGGAGAAGACTCTGGGTCTGTGAACAAAATAAAAGAAAAAGATGTAATGTGTGCCTCATAAATAAGATTCATTCATTCAAAGGCAAAATAGAGAAATAAGGAATTAAATGAGGGTAGAGGAAACAGCAGCAGTTCACCAACTTTTGGTTGCACTTTAACATGTTCTAAATTACTGAGGATTCAAAAAAGCCTTGGCTCTTGTGGGTTTTATTTTTTTATGTTTACCTAAGAAGAACATGACTGAAAAATTGTAACGTATTTGTTAATTTATTCATTTAAAAATCATGTCAATAAACTGTTATATATTAATATAAATAAGGTATTTTAAAGAAAAATAATTATTTTCCAAATAAAAGATAGTGAGAAGAGTGGCATTGTTTTACCTATTTGCAAATTTCTTTAATGCCTGACTGAGAAGAACACAGCTGGATTTTCATATCTGCTCTGCATTTGAGTTGATATGAATGAAATCAGTTGATTTATCACACACCTTGCAGCCTCTGGAAAATGCCACAGTAGGTTCAAAAGAGCATGAGAGTACAAAAGACAAATAGCATCATAGTAGTATTATGTAAATAACTTTGACCCTACAGACTCCTGAAAGGTATTCAGGGACCCAGACAGGTGCTTGGATCACACTTTGAGAACTATTGGTTTAGACAGACGAGATACACCATGGGGATAACAAATTAGATAAGAAATAAGACAAAGATAGCACTTTTCAGTCGATCTTTCAGCAGTGATGTCTCTAAGTGGAAACTGATAAGAAGTATGAATCAAAGCCAATAACAACAAACACTAAAGTGGTATTCGAAACCCAAGGCAGCCCAATCAATTTGCTCTGGGAACTAAAAATATATAAATTGGCCATTTATTTTTAGACTGTGTAAGGAGAGTGAAGAGTAAGTATAAACTTTGTTTCAATTAAATAAACAACGACTAAACAAAAGGCAGAGTTTACTGCCACCACTCTACAACACATGTAGAAAGAAGCCGCAGTTCTAGGACAGGCAAAATTTCTAGAATTTCAACATGGAGTTCCTGAGTACAATATTGTAAGAAATCTATTTTACTTAGAGAGAAACGAAACTCTTTAAGAACCTTTGTAATTTGTTATAACATGTGGTCATTTTTATGTACTCCATGCCAGGCTTGTAGAGTTTAAGATCATCTTTAGAGTGAGTTGTAAGTGTTTCTACAGGGATACTCTGGACTGAATGTTAAACCTTCTACCACTATTTTCTTTCCTTTCAAAAATTTGCTGCATGCTGAGCCAATCCACTTGTCACCATTATCTCAAGTTTGTTTTGTATGCTCCCCACATCCAGATTCTCAAAAGTGTACAAAGCCGTGTGCCCACAGGACAATTTGAGGAGGTCCCCACAGGGGCACATGTTGTGAATGACTCGACCTGAGAATGCTGGCTCCATCCTTAAGCCCCTCCAGGCTTGGCCTCAGGCTCTTGATTCAGGAGAACAACCATGATGCATTTTTAAATGTGAAAATGTAGCCTTTATTTTTCTTTTCTTCTGAGTGAATGGCCAAGAGAATGATAAGAGCAACGATGCTGCATTAGAAATTCAACTCATGGAACCCTATGTAAGAAAGAGAATCAATGTTACTAAAGCAAACATATTTGTCAACTTTGCCTTTTCAGTATACTGCAAATGATACATTCAAAGTATTACAAATAATACCTTGTTGAGGGAAAATTGATAAAAAGAAATAAAAAGGAAAGAAGAACGATATAAAAGTAGAAATTGGAGAAACTGCATAGACAAAAATTTCCTTAAATGCATTTATTTCTTTTGCTTCTATCCACTCTGTGAAACTCACTTCAGGCCAAAAGAAATACGAATGCATTTGAAGGTGAAAACAGATTATAATAGAAGTATCTCCTTGATTACTTTTGAAGCTTCAAGCCTCCACTATTTATTTTTATTATTTGAAAGTTATTGTGGCAGATACAACACTAACACTTGCAGAATCTGATAGAGACACCAACAGTGGAATAATGCAATTGCATGCAAATAGAATGTCCCAACAATAAGAAAGTGTCAGGTGAATAATGACACATATCAGAATCCTGTTGGCATTTAGGGATTACTTTAATATGGAAAAATAATGAGGCAAGCAGAAAAAAATACATAGGTGAATGTTTCCTAGAGAAATACTGGTCTGGAAAATTTACGTTAGCCTTTTCATTTTTCTAAACTAAAAATACATAGTGTAGTCTTACTGGAAAAAATTGTGTGTATATTTTTAATAGGAGGCTCTGGTTTGCCATGTAAATTACCCATCAGGGAACATAAGAAGAAAGGACTGGCTATAGAATTAAAATGACCTCAGTGGAAGCTGACACAACACAGAGGTGAGAATTTGTTGTGCTCTGTCATTGGAGTCCAATGATCAGTACCAGAGGACTGTCGCCCTTTGGGGTAGAGACTGGAGCAATGAAACCAGAGTGGTTTTTCTGTATGGTATTTATGCAACTGAGTATAAATATATTAAACCTGACTTGAGATTAAGGAAGCAGAGAACTTGTGTTCTAATTCCTAGCTCAGTTGTTTTAGCCTGTGGCCTTGGGCAAGTCCATGAGCCTCCTTATCTTAGTGACATATGATGACAATAATAATGCACTCAGGAGCACCAAGTAAGACATAGGGATGTGAAGTCTTTCTTTTTGAGTTGCTGCCAATCTTCTGTCTTCTCTTTCTTCTACAAGGGTCAGGTGTTCTGTAGGCATCAGTTCAGTGCCATCATAGTTTGCACACCAATATTCACAAGTTTTTTAAAGAACTTCAAGACTTTTGCCTAACAAAAACTTGTAACAAATAGGGTATTTGCTCGATAAATACAAAATAAACATATAGCCTACATATTTAAGATTCTGTCCACATATACATACAGACTCTTCAAGAGGTATAGAAAAGTCTGCATTAGTTGATTTTCAGAGAAAGTGGATCAATGTCTATCCAGAGACCTGGGGACATGACTGGGACTTGGTGTCAAACATTTTTTCTCCCATTCCTTCACCCCCACTCGTTCAGTTTCTGTTCTTTTCTTACACATTGTTTAACCTTCCTTTGGTTCCAGGACGCTTTTCCCTTCTGTTTGCCAAATATGTTTATAACCCCCACCCATCCCTGCCTTGAGGGTGTGCGTGTGTGTGTGTGTGTGTGTGTGTTGTGTTGTGTGTGTGTGTGTTGGGGCAGTTTCTGTTCTTTTCTTACACATTGTTTAACC
>NW_012114933.1:694835-748937 GCF_000951035.1 Colobus angolensis palliatus | reverse complement strand
GTGTGTGTGTGTGTGTGTGTGTTGTGTTGTGTGTGTGTGTGTTGGGGCAGCATCTGTGTTCATCTTTCTTTTCATGTACTACTTACGAAGTTTCTCTTTTTCTTTTGCAACTATTTACATAGTTTCTGTTCCCAACTTGCAAACAATACTTGTGCTTTGCTGTTTCTACTGTAAAGCATGAAACTCACTTGCCCTGGAGATACACAGTGGCCATAGATTTGCTTTTGGTCTGTGCCAAAATTTGCCTTCTAGAGAATAGAATGCTTCCGGGGTTTTCTTCCCCACTAATTCTTGGCATGATTGAAGGCCAAGAAATTGGTCCCAAAGAAATTCTGTCTACTGAGTTTCCTGGCAAGTGCCTCTGTGAAAAGTACACCCCAAGGAAACAAATCTCCTCTGCTGATACTTTCTTGTTTCATTGGTTTTAAACATCTTTCACACAGCTCAGAGACAGCAGCAGAGGGACTGCTGTGGGAAGTAGCTGAAGCTCTTTTATCTTGTAGTCTCCTCAATCTGGGCATAGCTTATAAAATAACACTGAAATTTATAAAGCCCTATAACATTTGATTTACTTTTAATCCACTCTTGGGTTGTGTAGTGATAAAAATTCAGGCAATGATAAGGCAATCTTCAATAAAACAATATTTTATGGCCAGAGAGCTAGCTCATGTAAGCCCTACTCTAAAATCACTTGGTTTGTAACTCCAGGGAACAACAACAAAGAACAGAGACCAAGGTAACTCCCTCTTTTGTATAATTCCCCTTCCTTAATTAATAAAAACTGTAAAAATGAAATTTTAGAATATCTTCTAAATACTCAATATTACATAAGGTTTAGAAAAAAAAGTTCACTTGCAAGTTACTACCACCATACTTTGAGTTTATTTCCTAACATGGTGAGCACATTATTTAGCATCTTGATTTTTTTTACGTAGTGTATCCCAGAAATCTCTTCCATATTTCTATGAAGTCTTTATATCTATCATAATTAATATTAATATAGCTTTTTATCTTACTTCAGCAATGAGATTTCCTTTTGTGACTCCATTTCTGAGTTACTCTAATTGATAAAGAGTTACAAGTTGTCTCTTCTTTACTTGATGCATTAAGCACAGAAGAATTGTTGTTTTACTCAGTCTGTGGCTTTAGTGAAGGCTTAGAAGCACAAAAGGTGGAGCAAGGCCTGTAATCCCAGCACTTTGGGAGACTGAAGCGGGCAGATCCTGAGGTCAGGAAATCAAGACCATCCTGGCTAACACAGTGAAACCCTGTCTTTACTAAAAGTACAAAAAATTAGCTGGGTGTGGTGGTGGGTGCCTGTAGTCCCAGCTCCTTGGGAAGCAGAGGCAGAAGAATGGAGTAAACCCAGGAGGCGGAGCTTGCAGTGAGCTGAGATCATGCCACTGCACTCCAGCCTGGGCCACAGTGCAAAACTCCATCTCAAAAAAAAAAAAAAAAAAAATGGTGGGGTGAGGGGCCAGAGAACAAGTCAGGGCAAGGAGCTCTAAAAGGTTTATTTCAGTGCTATGCCTGCTACTAGGAATCTCTTCCTGGTGTCTCAAGATGGCAGCACCACACTAGTCCATTGGCATCTGGAAAATGTTCATAGAGTCCCCTCTATGGTCATAAGTGGTCATGACCTTGGTTCAGGTCTAATATAGACCATCGTTCTTAATACAGACTAACACTTGTCAGGGAAACCAAAGGAGCCATAACATGCACCTGTCTTCGAAATCTTGCATGAAATTGAATCAAGGTGCTTGAAACAAACCACTTCATTAATATTTCAGCAGAGCTACCTTCTGTTGCTGAGCTTGGAATGGTATGTCAAATAACATGATGCCTCAACCAATATCCTCAAAGAGTCCAGATCACAGCATCACTCATCATTTATCATTCACGAAGGCTTGTCAGCTTGGCCATTTCCCTATGGTGCTAAAGCACATTGTTGAAAGCTCAGGCAAGTCTATTTCCCTGTCATCCCCATCATGAACTGAGGTGAATGCAGATGCATGTTTAGGAATTACTGATGTTAATCCATGTGGGAAGTAAATGTCACAGTCTCTTGTTATTGCATCAAGATCTTGTACTGGATTTAGGATATTTGGAAACATTGTCAAGTCTTTAACGCAGTCAGGAGTTCCTCTCCTAAAATCATAGTCAACAAATTTTCACTCCTGAGACAATATGCCAAAATTAATTTTAGATAGATAAAAGGGTAAAAAGTGAAAGAAAATGATAAAATCATTTTTAAAATCTAAAAGAAAATATGGACAAATGTTTATCTGATATTTGGAGAAGGACAGACTTTTGAAGCTTTATGTAAGAGAAAAATCACAAAGGATTTGACTACATAAATATTAAAATGTTTATATATCAACATTATAATTGAAATTTAGGTCCATCAAAAAGCTGGTAAAATATTTGTACCAGTATGGAATTGTTAATAGTCTTAAACAATAAATAGGCAATGAAATAAAAAATAGTAATGATAATTCAATAGTTAGAAACATAACGATCTTAAGCAGAACATTCGTGAAATAATAAAAACAAAAATTCACAAAAATGAGAAATCAGTGGACTTCCACTTCTAGGAAGATGAAGTAGACCTATTTTCCCTATTTCTCTGCTAAGTACAGCAAAAAACCATTATCCATAAAACAAACATAAGAAGTCTATGAAAGGTGGACAAAATATGGCAGACTGGCTAGTGATCTGGGATCTCAAGTGACAAAATAGCGGTGAATTCTCTAGGATTTATTTATTTTTTTCTTGTAAATTCTGACTTGGGAGCTGAAAAAGCTAGTAACCTGGAAACATCAACAGACACAGACAAATGAAACCCAAACAAGAGCCTGTTCTCTATAGTCAAAGGACCAAGAAAGAGGCAGCTTAGCATGAAAGAGAAGTTTTAGATAATAATCACTCTATCCTTGACAAGCACACGCCACAGACCTTGTTGGGAGCCTATACTTCATTCTCATCTGGCAGACATGAAATACTCTTTCTAATTCCTTTCTACTAGGCATCCAAAGATACCTAGTAGAGTCAGGGCTTCCATTATGGCCCAGGAATGGTGAGGACAACGCCACTCCATGGTTTCAGTGACGGTTATATGGAAAGCAGTAATAAGGTACTCTAGCCCCTCTCAGCCAGGGAGGCATCCATGGAGGCCTAGTGTGAGCCAGAACTCCCCACTCATCCAACAGTAGCTAGAAGTCCACCTGCTCAAGTCTCTATGGAGACTGAGTGGGCAACCTGAATTTCTACCTGACTGGGCACTAAATAGGTAGCACCCCTCATTCTCCAGCCAAAGAGATGGTGGGGTGGGGTGGGGGGACAGCTAAAAGTAAAATAGGAGCTTTAGCTAAATCCAAAACCTTAAAACTTAACACCCAAAATGTCTGTTTCAATTAAAAATCATTTCTCACACAAAAACTAGGAATATCTCAAACTGAATGAAAAAAGACAGATGTCAACATCTACATGGTAGAGAGAGTAGAATTTTAAACAAGCAATTATAAAAATGCTTCACTGAGTACTTACAAACACGTTTGAAACAAATGAAGAAGTAGAAGCTGTCACAGAGAAATAGAAAGTCTTAGCAGAGAAATAGAAGATATTTTAAAAAGAACCAAAAGGAAATTTTAGACCTGAAATACAAAACTGAAGTAAAAATTTTAATAGCAGAATGGAGGGCACAGAGGAAAGGATCAGTGAACTGAAAGATAGAACAATAGGAAAGATCCAATCTGAATAACAGAGAAAACAACATGGGAAAATGAACAGTGCCTCAGGGACCTAAGAGACTATAAAAAAAGATGTCACATTCCTATCTGTGGGTCGCTGAAGAGAGAAAGAAGATGGCAGGGTTGAAAAAGTACTCAAAGAAATAATGGCTGAAAATCTCTCAATTTTGGCAAATGACATAAACCTACAGACACCAGAAGTGAAGTAAACCCAAAGAAATCCATACCAAGATACATCACAACTGAACTTCTGAAAAGCAAAGGCAAAAAGTCTTAAAAGCAGCTCAAGAGAAATGACACCTGATCTATAGGGAAAAAGCAATTTGAACGACAATGGACTTCTTATCAGGGATCATGAAGCCACATGGAAGTAGCAAACATTTTCAAGTGCTGAAAAAAGGGAACTCTTAACCCAGAATCCTTGGATATCCACTGGAAACAATTCAGGAATGCAGGACATTCTCAGATAAAGGAAAACTAAGAGTTTGTCAATAGCAAACGTATCCTTCATTTTGTATTAATGCTTTTGCGCAAGCATTTCCAGATAGCATAGCAACAAAGTGGGGTTAGGGTGATGGTGGACACTCCCTCTGGAGTAGCAGTGCAAGTTTCCTGTACAACATGGGTCCACGAACCTTACAAAGTTGGCTTATGGTTGGACTTTAGAAAGGTCCATAACCTCCCAATATTGTATGCACAATTTGTTCCCCATGTGGATTTCTTTGAAGTGATAGTCAAATGCTTCCATTAGATTCTTGAGGGATCCAGGACCTAAAGATATTTAAGCCATAGTAATATCCCCAATGATACAATGACTTACATTGATGCCATATGTTGAATTAACTGCTTTGAGAAGTTTTGTCTTCATTTGAGTTAAGATGGGACACGGTAGATAAGCTAGAATAAAGATACATTCATTTAAGAAGCTGGAAATTGTATCATTTAAATTCCTTATTAAGTATTATAGTGAGGAAGCTGAAATATAGTGGCATGGATAGCTGATGAAGAGCCAGTGAGGAAACCCCAGGGACAGGTGACTGAAAGGATTTAACAGCACAGAAATTGTATACATCAGAGTCCAGGAGGTGAAGCAGACCTCTTTACATGAACAGTCTATAGAAATCTTGAGTAAGGCTTTGTATTTCCACAATGCATTGACCTAGGCATTTAAGTCAATCATATCTAAAGTTCAAATGGCAAGGAGGCATCAAAATATTTTTTAAAATCTTTCAAAGCAGGTGGTGCCACAATCTCTGTGCTTCACAAATCCAAGTCATCATTATTGGCTACCACTCCTCCATAACCACAGGCAATAAGTCAAGTATTCCTTCCAGCAATTGGGGCTATAATGTAAACTTAGCAAAGCTTCCAGGTTAACACAGTTGTGAAAACAAGGCTTCCTAATAACCTGTCATCTTCTTTCCCAATTTCTCTTTAATTTTAGTCTGTAGATGACATTCTTGTGGAGTTTTAGGTGACTGTCATATTGCAGCCATCTGGCAGCCTGTTTAAGAAGCACAACTCTGACATTATAAGATGATGCATCAGTGGCTAAAAACAAAACAAAAGGTGGTTGATGTTTACTGTAATAGAACCTCATAAAATCTGAGAGTATTAACTAATTAGTATTCATAAAAGCATCTTCAAACTGAAACATCCATTACCATTGAAAATCATTTTAACTAGATAACTATTTCCCCAAGTTGTTTTTTTGTGACACAAAATAAACAAAAAAGTAGACATTCAATGATTATAAATGCTTATTTTGCTTTTAGAACGGGCATATCATGAATATCAGGGTTTTTTCTGTGTGCTTATGTTATTTCCTTGCTAGTAATTTTTCAATAATTCTGCACAACGTATCTCAACTCCTTAGGTTGGACATGAATTCTTTTGTAGTCTAAACCTGATCATCTTTTAATTTAATTCCCACAATACTCAGACAGTAATTTTATATCCTACTTGTGAGGAAATACTAAGTAGGGTCCTCCATACCTTTCTTATACCTTTCTCTTTTTTGTCTTTCTGCCTCGATTCATGTTTTCTGATACATGAATTGCTGTTGCTTGTTGTTGACCTGAAAATTTCTTCTTCAAAATTCAGATTTTCCTATGTTCTCAAACACACCAAGAATTTTTTTCTTCTATGTTCCTGTAGTGCATATCCATTTAATCATGTATAATGTATATATATTATAGTAATCTGTACAATTATTGCACCCCATTTATCTATTTGTTCATTTAAATATGTGGAAGGGCAGGGTGTAGTGGCTCACACCTATAATTCTAGCACTCTGAGAGGCAGAGGCAGGTGGATCACTTGAGGTCAGGAGTTTGAGACCAGCCTGGCCAACATGGCGAAACTCCATCTCTAATAAAAATACAAAAATTAGCCGGGCATGGTGGCTGTGCCTGTAATCCCAGCTACTCGAGAGACTGAGGCAGGAGACTTGCTTGAACCTGGGAGGCAGAAGTTGCGGTGAGCCGAGATTGCATCCCTGCACTCCAGCCTGGGTGAAGAGTGAGACTGTCTCAAAAAGAAAAAAAATATTATATACATGTGTGTGTGTGGTAGACTCACAAATAAGCATGTGGTAAGAATCTGTTCTAGGGACAAGAAATAAGCAGTTATCTTAATCAGGGTCTAAAATAGAAAGTATTTTGAATATTTACAATAGAGGGGGTTTAAAGTGGAGTGTTGGTAGTTCAGGTGATGGAGGAGACTAGAATCCAAACAGGGCCCATGGAAGCAGCCAGAAGTTAATAATAGGAAACCACCAGCACCCCGAGACTGGAAGCTGAAAGAGGAGATGCTGCAAGAGCCCAGGAGCTGGGGTCACCCTTCATAAACTGGAACCATGACTACCTGCCTAAGAAAGCTACTTGCCTATGAAAGCTATCTGAAACCATGAGGGAGAAAGAGTCTCTATTGGAGAGGCCATCACGGAACAAACTGAGGGAGAAATAGCCTGGCTGCTCCTTTCTCCTGTTCTTCAATCTATTAGTCCTTTCCATTGTTATTAGTTCATCTGGATGCCCTCAATTCAAAGAGCCTGAGAAGTGTCATCTGTAGGTTTGTCTCCCACCATGGTACAGAGCACAACAGAGGAAGAGTGCAGAATGGATTCTAAGGCAAAAATGCCCAGGATTGGACCCGTGGTGAAAAATCAGAAACATTTTCTCAGCCTTCACGAACAGTCTGAACATTTCATTCTATTTCATCTCTGTTTTCCTAACTCCTTTTGTGGCAGTTGCACATTATAAGTGGCAAATATACATCTTGATTACCTTAATAGATAAATGAAACAGGTACAAAATAAATAATCATTTTGATATCACAGTTCCCTCCACAACTCTGACAAACTGCTTCACAGGAAGACACTTTGAATGTCAGTTTCATCACATGATATCAAAAAAGCAGGACATAGCTTTCACTTCCTTCATGGGCATTTTAGTTCTCTATACATATTGAATTTTCTCTGGTGTTTTGCTTTAGGCCTCATAAATCTGATATCCTTCCAAGGCTTCATAGTCCTGAGGATTATCAGTGTCACTGTATTCCAGGTGATGTAAATTGTTGTGACAATTTCCCGGTTTCATTCTGTTGTATTTTGTAGGACAGGGCCTGTCCCAACAGCCCTTCTTGCAGATGTTGCACTCTGTGTTCTGTGAGAAGATCATTGGATTCACCTTGTGCAATCTGGGCATAAGATGGGCATTGGAATCGATCACAAGCTTTTCTGGAGCAGACATTTCCAAGATTCTGCTGAACTTGTTGGCAAACTCTCTAAGTGTTATGAGTAGCATTTAGATTAGCAGCTGTTCCTCTTATTCCTATAAGGATTTTCTCCCTGGCCAATGTCTTTTTCTGAGCCATTCTAAATGCCAAAATTAGTTCAAAAAATGTGGATGGAGAGATTGTATGAACCCTCCTTACAAAGTGATTCAGTTCAATAAACATTTTGGCATGTGGATTCTGTGCTTGGAACTGTGCTGAGCAGAGGGTGAGGGAGACAAAATCACAGAGCAGTTAAAAATGTGAGCTTGAGTTGGATGGCTTTGATTCCACTGTTCACTGAATATGTAAACTAGGGCAAATTGCTATGTCTTTTTGCATTGGTCTTCTAATACATAAAAGGGGATAATAATGGTATCAACCTAAAAGATTATTTTAAGTATTAAATTAACTTAGCCATGTGGAATGATAAGAACAATACCTTGTGCATAGTGTTGGTCATCATCATCATCATCCTTACTTAAAAGCACTGTAGAGTCTGCATACTGCTGAAGGGCAAGGATTGAGGTGCCTTTACCTTGGCATCCCCCCAGTGCCTAGCAGAGTACCTGGGCCACAGTAGCTATTCCCATTTTTTAGAAGTATTCAGATGTAGTGAAATGGTTCAAATTGCTTACTATATCCTATTAGAACATGCCCTAATTTTCATCCCCGATTCATTCAATCAGGAGAAATGAGCCCTTCACCCAACATCCTGGCCTTTAGGCTGACTCCTGGATCTCTCATTCTCTGTCCACCTTCAGTTTGCATTTTGGAATAATTGCAGTTCAAGAGGAGGGTAGAGACAACAAGGGAAGCCACCAGTGATGAGAAAGGCAAATTCAAAGTAAATATAGTGTGCCAGAGTAGGATGACACAAATCCTGGCAACAAACAGGAATAGAATGAATGGAAACTATACCCTTTCCAAAAGCTTGCACGCTTTAAGGGTTTCCACTCTCATGAAGGCTTTCAGGTAGGTTTCATTACTTAGAATGCCTGCCCCCTCCTTCCTCCAAGCATCCACATCCTAACTATCCTTTTTAGTCCAAGGATGTATTTCTCCTGGGGCCCACAGGAGTATTTTCAATACAGGACATAATCCCCTTATAGACGTGAGTAGGTATTGCTTAGAGGCCTCCAAATTTAATCTTGTTTTCACTTAATTCATTTTTTCACTGGGTAACTAGTTCATTTATCAACGTATATTGAGTGCCTTGTCTATATCAGGCCCTGGGCTAAAGCACAAGACACAGGTGAATAACTCCAGCACTTTGATCTCACAAAACACAAAGAGACATCATTGTATAAACAGTTAAATTTGTGAGAAAACTTTAAGCAGAAGTATATATGAGTGCTGTGTGGGCAGAGAAGTAGGCATGCCTAAATATTTTTAATATAGACATTTTTTGGCTACATATCCAGTCTTCCTCAAATCCTAGCTTTCTCATTCTCTTAACATTCAATTAACTGGTCAATTCAGTTTGCTCATTCAATAATTGTTTATTGAGTTCTTGCTGTATGCTGACCTGTGCAGAAATCTAAAGTATAAATGATGTTTCTTTCCATGTAGGACTTTATAAAATATTAGGGAGAGAAAATAAAAACTCACAAAGCCCCTCTAAACAATAGAGGTTACAGTTTAAAAAGAGTTCATGGAGGGGGCGTACCTTAGCTTGGACCTGTGGGTATTTACAGGAGCCTGGTACCTGGAGGACAGAGGAAGAGGACCTTCTAAGCAAGGAAGATGACTCAGGGTCCTCCTGAGACTGAATAGGTTCATGTTGTATTGAGAGGCCATACAGAAAAAAGAAAATCATTCAATTCAGGGAGTTGAGAGGGAGAGGTGATAGGAGATGAGGTTGGACTGATGGGAGGGATCAAATCATGTAGGGTTAAAAAAAATCTCAGGAAAAAACTGTATAACTAATTAGAGTATCTCATGCATACTCAGTGCCCAACATCCCATTCTACACCTGCCAGGAAAACAGAAGGCAAATAAGTGAATTACAGATTTTCTTTGACAGATTGAATACACCAGATAGTTCCATTGCGAAGAGAAGTTGCTATCTTGTAGCCTGAACGTGATGTTTAACTTCTTGTCTTTGCCACCTTTATTAAATGTCAGCCGCTGTCACCGCCTTTAAACCTTTTCACTTTGATCTCTCGGTTGTTGTGGGATCTATTGGTAGTCACATAGAAAATCGTGCTGGTTACTGGATTCCTAAGCTGTGCTCACATTGCTTGCCTTTTATCTGCAACTCCTAAGATGGTGACACCTTGTCAACAGTGTCACAACCCAATATGGGCCAACTTTTTACCTTGTCACCTTCCAGACTGATGTTTTTGAAAATATGTCAATGACACAGATGCTTGCAGGGCAGTTGTGGAGGTGAGGGTGTGGGTAGAACTGTGGTTATAGTCATGCTGAGGAAAAAGCTTATTTGTACAGATAAATGAATCACATCACAGAAAAATAAATATGTAATTTTTTGACTTGAATAGCTAGACAATTTCAAAGGAATAAAAGCAGCAGAGCTATGAAGACAACCAAGCAAATTACTAAGCATTTAAACAAAAATTGAGTATTTATACAAAGTAGCATGAAAAATCAGCATGGAATAGAGTCAGGGTTCATATGGGGCTTCTAAGTAGAGGGCTGAGAAATGAATTTCTCTTGATACTCTTCTTGGTTTCAGAGGGCACTGAGATTATCCCAGAGGCCTCCATATAGCTCCGTCTCTCTCCCTCTCACTGCTGTTTTTGACCTGGGCTTCCCTCCTCTGTTGCCTGTGTGAGGAATAAAATTCAGGCTTCTACCCTCTTTCCTGGTGCCCAGCTTCTCACCTCACATCAACAAAGGAAAATACATGGCTGCTCTTCTAGGGTTTTCAGAGGGGTTCTCCAATCATGCCCTCAGAAAACTCCAAAAGTTTTCTTCTCCAAGAAAACTTCAGCCTCTTGGGTTGGGGACCCCTTCACAAGACTCTTTCTTTTCTCACCTGCAGAAGAAAAAGTAGCCACACGGAGACCGAAATATCCATTTTAGTTAGTCTCTTGAGACATTCTGTGGAAGCTAAAACAGGAAGTTTGAGCCAGTGCAGATGAGGGCAGGAGTCAGTGGAGACTGGAGGCCGTACAGCTCTCCAGGAAAGGAGTCTCAGGGTTTAGCTTCTCCTTTTGACTCTCACTTCTGTAGCCAACAAACATGTTAATCTCAACCAGGCCAGGCCAGGCTTTGCTGTGAGGAAGGTATCAGACAGCTGTATTTCCAAGGCAAAATAGGAAACATGAGTAACAATCAGGATCTCGGGTTGAGGTTCGACATTTTTCTTTTTTTCTGAGAGGGGATTTCCAGTTGTTATCTGCACAAAAGGCAGCCACTTTGCTGTACTCAATTTGTAAAACAGAGTTTAGATATATTATCTGTCCTCAGATTATTTGGTACCATTGGTGTGCAAGGGCAGAAATCACATAAGAATGTGATGATGGGATACAGCAATACTGCTTTGCCTACAGAGTTTTCAAATTACATTTTAAAAGTTTATTCACTCCAACATACTTGCTGATAACATACTACTTACTTGGGGTGGTGGAGGACACCAGGAAATAAAAATATACAGTTTCTTACCCATAGGAGCTTCCAGGCTTGTGGAAGAAATGCTGGTGCTGTTATTCACAGCAGATATCCCCCATACCCAAAATACGTTTGCCTTAATAGCTATGAGATTGCAAGGAAGAAAGATTATGCCTGGTGAGGGGCTTCAGACAGGAAGTTGGATTTCCTTTGAGACTTTAAGGAAGGAGAATTAGAATAAACTCTTCTGACAGTGAGAATAGGTAGAATGATTCAAATCAAAGGGAAACAGTGAGGAAAGGCATAGAACTAACAGAGTCTATAGTTTGTAGATTTGCAATTAGTGGGACCCCTGGCTTGACTGAAAATAAAAGTTATATGAAGTGATTTTGTCACACATTTAAAAAAAAGATGGAGAACAGTTTTGTTTCTTCATAGAGGGCTTACATACAAGGATGTGTAGTCTATATAGCAATGACAGCTGCAGGATTTATTGCATGGGATAGTACCTTGACAAGGTCTTTAAAGCTCAGTGAGAGGTTTCCTTCCATGTACCTATCCTACAATATCATGCATCATACTGGATTGTAACTGCTTCGCATATATACCTTTTTATAGACTGAAGATTCTTTTTAAGTAAAGAACTACTTATTGAAAGATGAACTTCTAGAGAACACTAGTTAGAGCTTGGTACACATCATGGACTAAAAAAGTCTTTTGAATAAATAACGGAAAATATCACAGCTGACAAATATTGTACCAGTCCAGGGAAATCAGGGGTATCTTGGATAGATACTTGACAGTTCCTGGGGGCTGAGTGGATGGGGAAGGCAAGGAAGTGGTTTTCAACCTGGTGACTTTGGATGGTAGTGCCTTGGACAGAAATAAGGTAGTAAGAAATTGTCACTGCTCTTTTGATGGGAAAATGTGCTAGCACACTCTTCCAAAACCACAAAATGGAAGCTAAAATAGCATGTCTGATCTCTATAAATGGATGACATCAGATAATTATAACACAAAATCAATATGCTTATGAAATTTAATGTTTGCTTACACATGTATTTTTTAAGCTTCCATATATTAAAAGGCAACCTGTGCATTTGTCACATGTTTTCTGAGTGTCAATATGCAGCTTAATATCTTACCTCAGGTCCAATGAACAACCAAACTATTTTACCCAAAAAATTTTAAGAAAACTCCCATAGAAAGAATGAAACAAAAGTGGTGGATCTGTTATTCATTAAATTGTTATAGTATGGGGCTCAATGGTAACTCTGCCCTGTTACTCCCTACAAATCATCCTGGTGGTGTAGAAGTGGAGACATTATCAAAGAAGTGAAGAGACTGTGGTTGGCTTCAGTTCAGTGTCTGGACTCACTCTGTCACTTCCTTCAGTATTGCTAACTGAAATGTCAAATGCTATTTAATTATAAAGTTTTAAAAAGTTAAACGCTGAATATTTAACAGGTTAAACTTACAGAATTAAGCATAACATTAACAGAGAGAAATTGTTAGTGGTGGTAGAATGTTATGTTCAGGAATGCATTTTTTTACGAAAAGAGCCCTAGAAATAGTGATAGCTATAAATCAGTGCTCCAGGAGAACTACAAAATGTTTCAGGCATTTGGAGCAGAGAGAGATCTTTTATGGTTAGAAGAAAAGTACAAGTATTCATGTATTCAGGAGTACATGAACTTGACCTTGAATTATGGGTAGATTTGCAACAGGCCGCAACTCAAAGAAAAAGAATCCAAATAATACACTATGGAAAGCTATTCCACTCCTGAGCTGCTGTTATTAGAACTAGAAAATTGACTGTGCTGTAAGCCTACAACTATTAAGAAATATGTATCCCAGAAGTTAACCAGGAAACACATAAAGAATAGAAATGTTCCCAATTACAGGGTTGCAAAAATTAAGTTAGATGTCGACAGAGAAAAATGTGTAATAAAATTCAGGTTAGTTACAATTTATACTATGTTAGAAGAATTCAATTCCTTTGGAAGAAACTTCATTTTCCCTTTGACTTATAGTTATAGATGTGCTTAATTCCATCACTGATTTATTTTTATTGGTAATGAATATTATTGTACTATAGCTTTAAGTAGCTCTTTTTCTTGTCTTGTATGTCATGTAATTAATGACCTGTAAATGAACTCAAGTATGTTAGGGAAGCTCATTATTTAAGGTAATTATTTAGCAGAGCAGTGATCCTTGGGTTATGCAAATTACTGACATTAAATTATAAATTTGCAAGTATCTAGTTTTATGTTTCATTCTGGGCCCTCAAAGCGACCTTCCAATCCGGGTATGGCTTGATCTAAAGTTAAAATGAAAATATCGAGAGTGAGAGAGAGTGTAGATGTTGCCAACATTATGAGATTCCTACATTTTCCTGCAGGTGATAGAGCTGGAAATGATGCCCAGGATGATAGTGATGATGGTGACCAGAACAGTGATAGCCTTGGCTTAACATGTCCCCACCATGGGTATTTATTTAGATTTATGAATCTAGTATGTACCAATAGAAGACATATCTAAAGATTTTCAGCTTTAATGCCACTTTTTTCGAAGACTGTTTTTCTCAGATAGACATTTGTAATATTGTGTACATGTACACCCACTTAAGTCCCAAACATTTTGTCAGTACTGAAAATAATCTGTGCATGGTGGCATGGAGGAAGGGTAGCCAGCGGGGGAAAAACAGGCAAATCAATAAACATTTTCAACACTATGTGCTAAGTGAAATAGATGAATGATGGCCAGATACTTGGAAAAGATCTAGAAGGACCATTTGGTCTAGACTGGGAATAAGTTGAGAGTCAAAAGAAGTATAAATTGGAAATGGTGACCGGGGCAGAAAGAAAAAGCAAGTGAGAGGTGGGAAGCAATGGGCTGTTCTTAGAACTGCCAAGAATTCAGTTGAGTTGCAATGCTGAGTGTTAGGTGGTGGTGGAAAACGAGGCTGGAAAGGGAGGAGAAGGAAGCAGGGGCTTGACCATGAAGGGTTATGTGTGAAAGGTTTGGTGAGAAATTTTTACTGAGTGAGAAACTGGGAGATACTGAAGGGATTTTAGGCAAAGAAATTACAAAAGTGGATTTTCATTTCAGTAAGATCACTTTAGCTCCAGCATTAAGAGAGGGCAAAGGGTCAGGAGGAGGTAGAGCCAGTTATAGCCTATTTAGCCAGGGCCAAAGTACTGGAGGAAGTTCCTCTGTCTGTTAAGCTAACATTTTTGTTGCTGCATCTGAGCAATTTGGGAATGGATGTAATGTCTATTTACTAACATACAGAGGCATTCAGTATTTTATCAATCATAAGTGTACTATGTGCTAGCTGAATTTGTTCTCGGCAAAGGGTACTGGATTCAGTCAAGGAAAGTCGCCTGAAGGATATTGCTATAACCTACATGAATGTTAGCAAAGGAAGTCACAGGAGAGAACGAGACTGACGAACACAACAAGACACTCAACAAGAAAAATTAACAAGGCTTAGCTATTGATTGGGGGATGGGATTGAGTGAAAGGGAAGGGGATAGGGATAATTCATCTTCTCACTTGGGCAAAAGGGTGGAAGGTGTGGCCATTCATTGGTTCAATGATAATAGTGCAAGAAGAGTAGAATGGTGGGGATTGGGGACATTGGTTAGAGTTTGAGGTGTCCTTGGAGCATTCAGGAAGAGATATTTGTTTGGAGGTATTTGATCACGTAATTCTGAAGCTAAAGGGAAAGATACAAATAAGAGCTGCAAATTTAAGAGTCCTCAGACTACGGGTCAGAGTTGGAGCCATTCACAGTGGGCTGTGTCTTTCAAGTGGAGTGTAAAGAGTACAACGCGATCATCCTGGGTGGTGAGTCGTAAGTGTTACCCAGGCTAAAA
Organism: Colobus angolensis palliatus; assembly: GCF_000951035.1. Taxonomy (NCBI): domain Eukaryota; kingdom Metazoa; phylum Chordata; class Mammalia; order Primates; family Cercopithecidae; genus Colobus; species Colobus angolensis. The sequence goes on along the minus strand of NW_012114933.1, from coordinate 733,957 downwards.
TGCATCACACACACACAAACACACACGATAGATCTTGGAAATAAATCACATTAAAACAGACCTGAGATTTACTGCATTACTACAACCATTCTCTTACAGATCTCAGTATTTTGTAAGCCTGATTTTACAGGTGTAGGGGGCATTTGTTCTCAAACATGTCTCCATGTGATTCAGAATACTCCTTCTCTCTTCTTTCCCTTCACATGGCTGAATATGTGCTCAGACTTCTTAGTGTACAGCCAGCATAGCCAAGTCATTTGTATTCAGTCAGTCCTTCTCGGAATACTAAATGCTATGAGAGAATCTTAATTGATCTCCAATAAAAAATCAAGGGGGAAATTATTCTCCATTTATATTATTATAAATTGGATTTCATTTCCTACTGCTTCTTCCTAAATATTCTGTTTCTTATATCCATTCTTTTTCTCAGTTCTTCTTCTCTAATTCCTGTCAGAATTACTACAAAAGATATAGAATATCTCTTCTTGCTTTCTGTCTCTCTCTCAGAAATTCATTCTGCATACAGCTGCCAACATGCTTCTAAAACCCCACTTTCATGTCACTCACCCAAGGGCTAACAATGATTTTTCCATTGCCAATTACATCAAGTGCAGACTTCTTTCCTTCCAAGCTCTCTAGAATAAAATCACACCCAGCCTATACAATGGTAGGTTTCCCTGACACAGCTCTTCAAGGCAGTCAGCACTCCCTCTTCATTGACTCTTCTCACTAGTCTCCTATAATTCTTACCTTTGCTGTGAGTTTTGCCAAGCTGGGATCTCAGCAATAATACACCTGGTTTATTAGAAAGCTCAGAGATGAGACTGAGAATCCCTGATGCTAGCTTCGGAGCATAGTGCCCTCTTTGGAAAGTGATTAGCTTCTCATCCATGATACCAGGATACCTACTAAGTACATTCCACATTGTCTTATTTTTGAAGAGAAAATAAGACAATCTACGTGAAAGTGCTTTCTAAATTATAAAGTGCTATATAAAGTAAAAACTGTTTAATCAAAACTTTTATCTATCTGAAAGTGAAGAATACATGATTTTTTAAACTATATATATGTTGGTTATCTTTGAAAAGATGTCTTCTCAGATCCACGTTACAAGTCATTGCTATTTGAAATAATTAAAAACAGGGACCCAGAAGTTGGGAACAGAAATAAAGGCCAAATAAATTCAGACACTTTAAGTAACTTTTAACATTGGCCTTCCAATAAAGCAGCCTGTATAGTTTTTTAAAGCACAGGTGATTTTATCAGGCTAGCCAGTGGTCATTCAAAGTGGGGGGACCGGGAAAGGTAAATTAAGTTAACTGAAGAGTTAGAACTATGCTCTGAGCAGCTTCCGTGAGGGAGACAGATAAGTGTCACAGGAGTAACAAACATCATTAAAAATTTTAAAAATCAGCAAAAAATTAAGCACTTTCTAATATATGTATGATCAACAACAAAGTACGTGTCTTGATTCCAATCACTCTAGAAATACTTGTTAAGAGCCTAGGATGCATCTTGACAGTCAGCATTAGGCCAAGAGATTATTAGATTTTGTTTTAGAGTTGCGAAGTGTCTGGTGATTAAATGGAAATTAATAATGCTAACATTACTCACTAGTACTAATTTAAGGATTCAAGATATTAAGGGTGTAGTTTTCGTTTCAGTGAATGCAATGGTTTGTTATTTCCCCCAAGTTTTGCTTGCATTTGTCTTTTCCATTCCGCATTGTTCATCTTGTACTCTTCTAGAATTATTTCCAAATGTGTCTGCTTTTTTTTCACAAAAAAAATTGGAGGTTCCTTAAGGGCAAGACAAAATCTAATACTCTCTAGTCCTTATATTTACTGTCAAAAATGCATACTAGATTCCCAACAAGTATTTCTAGAGTAACTGAAATCAAGTCTAACAAAAGAAGTTTGCTATCTAAAGCTTCTCAATTATGAATATATCATGAGTTAAAAATTATTTTACTATTGTAAGAATATACAGTAAGCTCCTCATAAATTTTTACTATTAATGGGTTTATAGGACCCTATTTATTTATGGACTAAGATCTTATTCAGTTAATAAGATGTATTTTATAAAAAGTGGTGCTTTAAAAACCATTTTCTGATTACTTATCAGGTCAAAAATGCTTAGAAAATTCAGGACAGTTCATTTGAAATGCTCCTTTAGATATTATGGCCAGATGTTACAAACTGACATACGTACAAACATATAAGAATCTTTTGTTTCAATGTTATACTTCTTGACAGAATTTAAAACTAAAACGGCACTCATACAATCAATTTAAGTCATTGAAAGTACATGGGGAATACTGAAAAGACTTTCTTTTTTTCCCTCATTTTAAAAACAAAAAGGGCAACATCAATTTTAGAGTTTCTTGAGACCTTCAAATACATAGTCCCTAGAAGCAAGATTCATCAAGAGGAGAATCTAAAGCCTAACTGAGCTTTCAAAATACTGCCCACATATACCGTACTTGTTGAACAAATTCAGATTTATTGAAAGCAAACATTTACATTGGCTACAATGTTGGAACTATTACAAAGCTGGATAAAAGAGGCTTTAGTAGCAATAGAATAGCAAGAGCAATAAAAAGTGAATAGAGAAAATATTTGGCCTTACTGATCTCTTGGCAGTATTTACATTATGTACATATTGTTAAATATTTGTAATAATTCTAAGGCACCAAAGGCTAAATAGTAGTTTACAATACTATTCTGTGCACAAAAATCAAGAAATTTATTGTAAAGAGGCTGTATAAGTTAAAGAAACATAGGCATATCTTAATGTTTACATAAAGGAGTGGCTGCATTTAAAAAATCTCAAATGATACATTAAATATTGGGCAGATCGAAGATACTATTTTTAGAACATTAAATTATATTGACTATGTAAATAAGCACTATTTTTTATTGACCTCCTGGTAAATGTGGAATGTAATCTATTCGTCAACACAGCTTTTTTCACACTCATAGATATGTTTTGTCTAAAAACTACTTGAAATTCTTCTGACCTACAAAAACTTATCCTAATATTTCATAATGTATACAAAATTCCCAAGAAGAATTTATTGGGTAATAATATACATCAAATCTATATATAATCAGACAAAAATTTAGCAGGCATTAAATGCCAAAATGCTTGAATATTCAGTCTGTCATTCCAGTGTAGCAGTTGGGTGTTTTCATCCTTTAACTCTTTAGAGTGGGAGATAGTGGCTTTAGGTAATGGACATAAAATTGGCCCATGTAGAAAATCAATCTCAAAATAAACTAATTAATTTTAAATTTTGCAACCCAAATTCTTTCAGATAACTCACTGGGTGTTAACCTTGACATTGTTACCAGTGATTGAAATATCCATGTTACCACATTGTCCAGAAGTAACTGACAACATCTGTGTCCAGTATGGTCTTACTGTTGAATTATTTGATGACTTCTATTTGCAAAATTTGATTGATTTGTTCCTGACATTGAAAACCCAATTTACCTTACCAACAGACTATCATTTGTCTTGAGGTAGTGTTATAATAAAGAATTCAGCAAGACAATAGAACATCATAATGTTTGCAAAATGTGCTTCAAATGCCACCATGAAATCCATATTTATTTAGATGGTAGATGACCCAATGTTGAGTGGCCCCTTCGTGACATATTAAATTACTATCTGATGAAGTTATCCAGACTCTTTAATGAGGATGATGAGTTTTTCATTAAAACTTTCTCAAACCCCATGCACTAAGGCAAGTTATAGTTTTAAAAATATTTTTATTATACAAAGTACTGCTAAAATTCTTTCAGTTAAAGATTCATAGACTTACATATAGATTTTCTTTCTTTTAGCAAAGGGGAGAAAAATGAAGGAATTTCTTCTCCAAACTTAAATTTTCAAAGAAAAATATTCAGAGCATTAACAATAGCTTGGGTTGGTGTTTTATACTACACAGTATTTAACAGTAACTTTTAGAATGTGGCACTTTTAAAATTAAACTTTAAATTAAAAAAAAAGTTTCAAACTCAACATATGACTGAGATTTACTGAGCAACAAGTATAAAATTTATTCCAACATAGTGCACTCGAGAATACCAAAAGTGTCTTACTGTAATGCATTTTATAGCACTAGATTATGTGTATATTATTTTTTTCCATTCTCAAATGTTCATTTTCTTCTCTTTTTAATACAGTGAAAGAGAACATATTATTCATAGAAAAATGTTTACAAAATCAGCAACGGAGGAAAAAGTAGAACTAATAAATTAATAACTTTCTTTCCGTACTTCAAGGATGAAAATAAATGACTGCCTTTGCTTAGTGGGTTACTATCTAAGTAGCAACAGTTACACAATTAATAAAACCATTACAAAGCATCGGTGAACATATTTCAAATAATTATAAAAACACAATACAATATCAAATGTTTGAAATCATCAAATAAGTGAATAAATAATATTTTAATGAATGACTGAATCAAAGCATGATAACAGTGTTCACATCTCTAAATTGTATGGACCTGCTTGGATTTTGGAAGCACATTTATATGTTAGTAGTAGTAACTGAAATTAGATTCTTTAGAAATACAGAAAATCATCTCTATCAGTTATTATAGTATCCCCAATTTCAAAAAGTTCAATTAAAAAATAAGATTGATTCTCCTTAGAATATTTGCTTACAAAGTTCTGAGACAATTGTTTGAAACAATATCTGTCATTCTGCATCATGATACAACTCAATTAACTGTCATAACAAGATATCTTACTTTATTATCATAAAAGGTGCCTAGCATTAAACTATCAACTACTTCCTCAGAGAGGTGAACCTACTCTTATTCTTAAGTCAGCAGGAACAGTTTTTATTACGCCAATTTTCCTTAAACAGTCTTTCTTGAGTCCTACAAGTTACCCTTCCAGTTCGGACTCCAATACTATATTCTTTACAGATCACTCAAATGTTAAGTAAAACCATAATGGATTAGGTCAGTGGCTTTTAAATTATGCTGGAGGCACTCTACAGAGCTTATTGGAGGTGTCTCAGTGGTCCTAGTGGTCAAAAAGGTGGAGTTCCAAGATTCCGTCTCCCAAATCGTGGTATTAGATCTTCATGTTTGTCATGTATAGACTGTCTAATGTATAGACTAATTTCAAAAAAATAATTCTGTTGCTTAAAAATGTTTTAAAAACACAGTTAAAGTGATTTGGGAGACTTGCAGCATCTTGACAAAAAAAAAAAAAAAAAGCAAGGTCCTCATGTCCCACAGCAGTCTTCAAATAAGTGGTCACAAAACACTGGATATGATATTGTATCTTTGCCCTACCCCACTACTATTATCCCCCAGCCTAGCCCAGAGTTCAGAGCCACAAGTCAAAACAGATCAATGCTTTAAGTAGATACTATCAAAATGATTAATATCCCAGCCACTTCAAGCCTACTTTTTCTTACAGAAATAAGTGGCATATCAATTATTTGCAATATAACAAAACAAATGATTAGAAAATACTTCCTAAACTGCAACCCTTAACAACATGTATGACCTTTTTCTCACCTTTTATGCCAGACAAAGGAAATAAACACAGCAGTTATCACATTATACTTGCAAATGACTATACATTTTTATTTTTTTTCTGCATAAATTAAAATCAGATAGAGCCTTGATTCAGGGTTTGAATAGAGTGGTAGACTCACTAATTAAACGGCTTCCATGAATGGCCTTATTCCAAAGACAACATGTGGGAAAATAAACACTGTCAATTAAAACTTGATGAATAAGAACTCTAGGACTCAAAGAATAAGAAATGATTTTGATGAAATTATGAGTCTTGAAAAGGAAATGCTGAGAGCTGGTGTTACTGTTCTCTATAAACTTATTTGTTGTCTTTTAATATAAAAGAAGCATCAAAGTTTGTGTTCTTTCTCAATATGAAAAACATAAGCAGAGGTATTAGATGAACAAATACAAAAATGCTGGTGTGGCATAAATAAAACGGTAAAATGTTTTCTTGTAGTAAATAAAAAATATATATGGTTTCTTTAAATTCTGAGGTCTTTCTTTCAAATACATAATCATTTGAATATAGATTCGGTCTACCAGGCCATGTATGTTCCCCAAATTATGACTTTTAGATAACATTTTAAAAGAGTTGAATTTCTTCAGACAAACTGAAAAACTGTCTGAAAATATTTTCAGTGAATGAATGGTGGTAAATTTGGCTCATATCTTGGTTTATGTTCAAATTTATTGCTTACTAAATATTATCTTCTTTCCACTAAATGAGGATAGAATTGTGAAGCTAAGCCATCTTTCTTGTCAAAACATACGTGTGAATATACACAAATATATTCACAACCGCACATTTTGATGCATGAATCTATAGATGTGTATATTACATACTTTTTGGCAAAGCACTGCTTCTAAGACCTAATTGTTTTTGTATGAAGAAAAATAGAAGAATAGGGAACATCCCTTCCAAAACATTAGAATGCCCATACTACTAATGATATAGCACATCAGAATGTGCAAACAGTATACTTATTTCAGAGTATCTGATTGATTTAGATGCCATTATAAAATGTTCTCAATTCTATTTTGGTAACCTAAAATGTCGGTATATAATACCAAATATCCAGTTAAAGAGTTTAATATAAAAATATCAGCACAAAACAGTTTTTTCAATCTGTTTATTGTGTGAGCAACCCAAACTTCAGTTTAAGTGCTGTTGAAATTTTATTACTAGATTCCATAACCCTACAATTGATAAATCTTATACCATTTTAGGTATTTAATGAGATACTTAGAAATACTAAGAAAAAAAACCAGTATTCAAAGGGTTAATTTTGTTTATAATAATAATAAATTATTTTATCATCTTCTTCAGTTCAAAATCCAGCTTTGAACCCGAGGAAGGCTTTCAAATCATGTTAATTAAATGGTGGTCCTTTAACCAGTAGCAGTTTGATTACCAATTACTCGGAGGATCTCTTTGTGAATGCCTCCTTCTTGTGTATTAATATTTGCATCTCCCACTTGGCCGTCTTCATAGCTGAAATACAAAACATAAAAATATAAAAACATGTTAAAAGATGGCAGCATTTAAAACAGCTTAGAAATGCTATTTGATACCTAAAATATAGCCCAAAAAAATAAAAAGCAAATTATACGGTTGTTTTTCAGGTGCATTTAACAATGTGTCCTCATTGTGAAACACAGAACAGCCCATTCTATGTCATGCCTAAATTTTCCCTTCTTGCATTTTTTTTTTGTCCCCTCATAAAGCACTGTCTGAGTTGCAAGAAGTTTCTCAGTGTCTTTGGCATTGCAGGCATTTCCCACAGCAGCTGCTATGAAGTCTACTATAAAAAAAAAAATAACAGCTTCAACTTTATGTTGCTAAGATTCTGGACTTCTTAACTCTACTCCTACTTCAATCATTTCTTTATTTTCTGACTGACGACATTTCATTTTCTACCACTGCTTCTTTGCCATGCCTGCCTTCTAATAATTATTCAGCCACAATCAGTGCTGATCTTTTTTCTTCTCACTGGTTGCACTATTTAGTCTGACTGTAACATATTCTTATTTATGCTGGTACTTCACAGAAGAATGCAAGCCTGCTAAGTTTACTTTAGCAGTAGAAGGGAAAATATAATATTAAAGAACAGCAATTACTAAGTTCTTTAAAACTAAATAATTACATTTTAGATGGTAATTCATTTTCCTCAAATAAACTTATCTGGGCAATAAGAATTTCCTAAGAATGAATTTTCAAGCTTTCATGATCATATTTAGAGGCGAACAAGTGACAAATTATTTTTACTTCATAAAAATGGCTTCAAGACAGAAGCTTTAGAAAAGTGGTAATTACTTGAAAACAGATAACCAGGGATATAAGCACAGCATCTCAAAGACTAATACTAGCCACTATCTTTTCCTGAAATGGCACAATATAGGAAAATGAAAAGATGACATACAGCAAAGAGAACTAGGCTCCTTATGTAATCCACTGCTTAACCATCAAGTGATAACCGCATTTGTACCAAGTCTAAATTCTTAACTAAATGACCCAAGGTTGTCTATTTGGCTAATTCTTATTGCTGTTTTAGATATACTCAGCAAGTTTCAACTTACATATACGTGGAAATGACACCTCGTGATGAAACATTACCCTAAGAAAAAGAATGGGATATGTGGTACACAGCCCAATTACAAGTATTTTCTCAGGACAGCAAGTGCTCTGTTACTAAGATTAATTCTCAATCACTTTTATTGCATCCTTTTCCTTGGCCTCTCATTTCAATGATGGTTTTATAAATGAATCACACTTCAGTTTTCTCTCTTCTCACGACATGCAAAATCAATTATTTCAGCCCCTTCCAAGTTTTAACTATCACACACATGCTAATTCCTAAAACTCTACCTTCGATCCTTAAATTTTTCTCTCTATATAACTTTCCTACAGATAACACAAATTCAGTATATTCAAAGTCCTTATTTTTTGACCCTGGGACTGCTACTTTTTATTCCATCCATATCTCAATTCGATGTACCAGCATCCAGGAACACAAAACCTTTAGTCATTCTTGGCTCTCTTTGTGCCTAAACCCAATTAATTACCAAGCTATCTTGCTTCCAGTTTCTTAAACTTTCTCTCTACCTGATGCCATTACCTTTGTTTAGGCCTCCATTGTCATTTGTCTAAATGATTGGTTTTCAAGTTGCAGGTTGTGTGTAACTAGTGGGTTTTGAAATTAATTTAGGTTGTCCAGACCAGCATGTTAAATGACTAAGAGAATAGAATAGAATAGAATAGAATAGAATAGAATAGAATAGCGAACACTGACTTCACTACAGGTAGAAAGAATTATTTTTTTCTAAGTCACAATGTCAAACACACATTTCTTTTTGTGGTGAGACAAACTGACCTAGAGTGTTGTTACAACATTATAACTGATCTCTCTGTCTCTACACTTATCCCCATCATCTCTCCTACAAGATCTATATTCTCCACCCTGCAAAAGTGATAGAAAAATGACCACCATCTCACTTACAGAACAAAATCCAAGTTATTGGCAATATGAGTTCCTTCATCATTCAAATACAGACTTCCTCTCCAGTCATGCCCCATCACTCCCCATCACTCTTTTCAGTCAGATGGAAGGGTTTGTCTACCCAAATATTATACGTACACTGACATTTAAAAAGCATTAGAAGTTAGTGGAGAAGACATGAGACTCAAATTATTTGAATAAAGGATAATAATTTAAGACTGAAAGAGCACAGAGGAAGAGAGAGAAGAGAGCAGAAGTGGGAGTGAAGGCAAGAGTGAGAACTAGAGAGAGAGAAAGAGAGAGAAAGAGAAAGAAAGCATGCTTAAAAGTATTAAATAAAATGCATATTTTTCTACTGTCTAGGAAACCCACAAGGAATCACAACAGTTGTGGGTTGAATGACAAAATTGATCAAAGGCATTCAGGTGTTTTAAATTTAGTGCATATATAATAATCAAGAAAAATCAAACATCCATTTAATTTGGGCAACTGGCAAGGCTTAGATACATAAGTTGATAGTGCCATTAGGGCATTTCTTACAATAGAGTATACAGAACATGTCACAGTTATTTATGATTTAAGAGTAAAATTCTTTTATGTCTGGAAAACAACATAATTTAAAAGAAAATAGAATATGAATGATACCACTAGGGAGATGATACATTTGACTGGGTTTTGGTAGAATGAAAAATGAAAACGTCTAAAAGGAGACAAGAATTACTCATATTCCCAGGAGTGTAAAAAGATTACCAAAATTTTAATGAAAAATTAACCATTTGCTTTAAAAATAATAGAAACTAGGATATTAGATGAAATTTAGCTGCCTGGAAATTTCTTAGGTATGTCAGGACATTTCATAAATAAAAACTTTTGAAATTATTGACAACTTGATGGGAGGATCACTTGAGTCCAGGAGTTTGAGACCCATCTAAGTAATACAGCCAAGACCTCATCTCTACAAATTAAAAAAAGGACAAGGCAGCCTGAGCTGTCCAAACATAGGGTGAGCAGAATTCAGAGAAAAGACAGAATCATTTCAGACTGGGAGGTCAGGGGAGGTGCCAAGGAAAAGACTATGTTTGAATGAGCCTTGAAAAATAGGCTAATGGTCTAGGTGGTAAGAAGGTCAAATCATTTGGGTTGACTGAGCAAAGGCACAATAGTGGGAAATATAACTCCAAGTTGTTTTTAAGAAACAGCTTGGACAACAATTTCACTTAATCAGTGGTTTGTGTATGTAACTGAAGTAAGGTAGAAGGGACTCTATATGTTGGAGAATGCCATGTTTCTATTTAACTATCAGCCTGTCTGGGCAATGAATAATCAAAACACTGCTTTAGGGAGATGAATATGGTACAAATGGTATGATCTTAGGATTTTATACGCATAGGAATGTAGGTTGTACACCAAAAGATTAATCCTAGTTAACTCTAAATGGGGATAATATGGAAAATTTTCTTTTTTTTTTTTTTTTTTTTTTTTTTGCTTATCTTCAATTTCTGAATACTAAAGAGGTATATCACTAGTGTAATAATGGTAATGTTTAATAAATCTTGCATTGCACAAAGGAGGCTAAGAGTGATGAAGAAATTAGAAGCAGGGAGAATAACCCTTTGATATACTCTGGGGGGACAGAATAATATATCCATGGGAATAAAGGCTTTGGGACAAAATTGTGAAAAGATAAACTTGGGAAGTGATGACTATGGTGAGCAAGGAAAAAGAAACGGAAAACTACAGCTCAGGTTTCAAGTCTCTTTGATGTATAAAGTTACTGCACAGATTGAAGAAGGTGAGATGTTGGCAAGGGAATTTAAATAATGGGTTCTTATTTGCATATTGATTTTAAGGTATTAGCAGGCTTTTCGAGGGCAAATACTCATCAAACAGTTATAATGTTTGACTTTTTTCATTCCTACATTCATTCCTCACTTATTCATTCCTATATTCACATCTCCAGCCGTTTTGAAAATGGCTACCTAATTTCTACATACAGGTTTTAATGTCCTAGTACACATGCGTTTCAAGGTTAGTCATGTAATCAAGTTTTACTCACAGTTTCTAGAAACTAGGAATTGGCTTGGATCTGTTCATAACATCTGAACTATTACATTTTGCCTGGAGCACTTACATTTAATTAAGTTTCTTCATTTTGGAATTCTCCAACAAAAATTTTTTGAACTTCTAATTCTCTTCTTCTTTTTTTTTTAAATTGTTATTTTCCTTCAAATTTTACTTTCATTTTTTTCTGATACAGCAGCCTGTTCCCTAAAATCTCCCTCCAATTGTTCTCTCATTTTGTGCTGCTTACTTGCTGGAAAACATGTGATTAGCATACTATGTGACTGTTTTATCAGCTCAACTGTGGGAATCAGATTAGCATGGGAGTTATTTTAATTTTCAATATTGTTACTTGATAATAGATTTTTTAAAAAGGTAACCATGTTAACTCATATCCTAGGCATTAGGCAAAGTTTATAACATCCAGGATCACATAATGTATCACAAAAATTAAAAAGAACAGAAATTGAGTTCTTGTCTTATCTTCATTCTCATCTATTTATTCTTCTTCTAGGTGTTACCACGCATTAGGGAGGCTCACCACTAGTAGAACTCTGTGATCATATCTTTTATAGAGAAAGAAACTGATGGTTGTAATTAGAATGTACATTAATGAAACAGATTCTCCTTTTGATGTGTTTTGAATTTATCAATTTTCCTTAATGAGTGTTTTCTCCTGAGGGTACAGAAAGGATGAAATCTAATTTGTGTTCATAAAGCAATGAAAATGATCTTAATATGATAATATGAAATTTTTCCTTGGATTATTTAGGAAGTATCCGAGTGTACTTCTCTTTTCTTCATATGATTTATCCTCAATTTTTGCCTATGAAATACAGAAATTATTTTCTCCAGTAAACACCCCTCCGCAACATGTATATCCCTACAGATAGGCTTTATGTATAATTTATCTAAAAGTTCAAGGAAATAATACTTAAAATGGTACTGCCTATTAAAATATCTAAGGTTGTTTATTTAGCTTAATTTGAATGTTAGCAAGACACAGAAGGAGTAAATGAACTGATTAGATGACAGGCTAAGGAAAGGACTCTAGAGTTCCTTTTCTGCCAAAATCTCAAGATTTCTCAATGAAATAACTTGGTGACTGAAGGTTTCTTTTTGGAAGGCCAACCATCTAACAGTGGATAACAAGACAGTTAAGAAAGAAAAGACCAAAAAAAAAAAAATATTTTATAAGCCTTTCAGTGGCCAACACCTGCCCTGTGCTAAATTAATCCTCATAATAAACTTTAAAGGCACTGTGTGCAGATAGCTTCTCTAGGAGCCCCCAGGATCCTCTTGGAGTCCTTCTCTGCCTTCATTCTGCCCCAGGAGTCTGACCTGTAAGGACTTTCTCAATAAGCTCCATTGTTCTCTAGCTTCTGGCAGGGTTTGGCCAGTGGGGCTTCCCAACAGGACTGCTTCCTGCCTGTGTCTCTTTGTACCTGAGAATGTATAACGTGCTAACAGATCCAGGTTACTACACTGGAACTGCGGTTTCCTTATAACCATATCCTTGTAAATAATCTAACTGAGGATGACCCAAAAATATTTTTCACGGGTCATTTGTTTCCTGTTTGGATTGTGACTGATACAGGTATACTATTATCATTTTACTGATGAAGTCTAGATGGGTTATACAACTAGTCAATATCGCCTTACTAATTGCTATTCAGCCAGGATTCAAACTATCTGATCAAAAGCCGGCTCTTTCTACTATACTCACTGCTGCCTCACTGTTAAGAAAGAAATCTATAGCCAGTGAATATCTATTGTAAGAACCATCACAGTTTTCAAATCATCCAAAAGAAAACCAGGCAGCTCCTAAGTTTCACTGTGAATAGTCTGTCAACAAGGCAACAGATCCAATGCTGAATGCACAGGTTACTAGGGATATACAGTATACTGAAGCAATCTTAACAGTTCAAATTTTCAGCTTCTTTTAAGACTACATAAAATACAAAACAGATATGCTCAACTCTTCCCTGAAATACTTTCTGTGACAAGATCATGGATAAGGTGGGAACAGCATGGGAAAAGGTTGGAAGCCAAGGGTAGCGTGAAAATTAGACTGGTCTATTGCACCCATTATTTAGGAGTGAAAAATAATGCTTTTATATTTTAATGCAACTCTTAGGATACAGCCATGCCAAAAAGAAAAATCCCCACATCGATATGTACTGCATTGCCAGCTTGTATTATATGCAATGCAGATCAATCTTTTATAAGACAGACCTTTCCATTATTTGTATTCTTCATCCCAGTTCTAAATCTTTAAAATTAACAAAAGTATATGTGTGTATACATGAGTTTATACACATGTATACATATATACATACAGAGAGATGGTTAGAGAGACAGAGATAATGTTTTTCTTTTTTTTTTTTTTTTGAGACAGATTCTCCTTCTGTCACCCAGGCTGGAGTGCAGTGGTACTATCTTGGCTCACTGCAACCTCCATCTCTCAGGTTCAAGCGATTCTCCTGCCTCAGCCTCAGTAGCTAGGATTACAGGCATGCACCACCACACCCAGCTAATTTTTGTATTTTTAGTAGAGATAGGGTTTCACCATGTTAGCCAGGATGGTCTCAAACTCCTGACCTTAGGTGATCCACCTCCCTCGGCTTCCCAAAGTGCTGGAATTACAGGAGTGGGCCACTGCGCTCGGCCAAGAAGATGTTTTTTTAGTTGTAAGTTAACAGCTATTTTTCATCAGCTCTTCTAAGTTAACAGCATTTAAAAATTATTTAGATTTTTTTAATGGCTTACTGAAAATAAAACAAAAACACTAGTTGATGTTAAACTCAATTACCTGTTATATTTTGGCAGCTAAAGAGACCAAACGATAATTCAGTCACCACTAGCCCATTTGTGGCAAAGACAGTAATATACAAATTTGAGCATCCACTTACACGAAAAAGAATCGTGTGCAGACATGGTCAGTATTGGGGACAACCCATATCTCTCCATGTTTGTGCAGGTCGGGTGAGGTGATCACTGCAAGTAGAAGATAAAATTAAAGAACCACTTTATTCTAAAGAAATCCTAGTCCATTCCGGCTTAATATATCCCTTCTCTTTGAAATCTAAAGCAAAAATATAAGCACTAATGAACACATAAAAATTGTTTAAACTTACTGTCTATGAAGAAATATAGGTAAAAACAGTGAAAGGCCATGTAACAACTTTATAATTTGAATAACAACTGGTATAACAACAAAAAGGAACTCATTTAAGTATTATCAAAAGCTGACAGGTCTTGACTTAAGAACTATGTAGACAGCAAGTTCATGTACTATATAACTACTGTGTGTTGAAAACTTAAAAGAGAGTTGACAATAGCTACTAAAACTCCTAACACAAGAAGAAAAAAATGAATTTTTAGTCAAAGTCATATTTTAAAGTAAGAATAAAGAAAAGTATATGATCTTGCAAATCACCCATCAATTTTTCTGTCCTAAGTACAACATAATATAATAATTTCAGTGTAGGAACAGAAAGACCTAATAGGTTATCTTCTCAGTGCTTGGTTTATCTTTCACATTTTTCATCGTGTCACATATTCAAATACCAACTTTAAGAGGAAGATAGCACATTAACTAAAAAGATAAGCATTACTTGATCAGAAAGATGTAATTACCATTCTGGAAACATCTGCCCGAAATAAAATATATCACTGTCTGAATTCTTGCCAATTCTGCAATTTGGTTTGAAACTTTATGATCTCTACTGTACCCATTTTTGCATTTGTGCCCTTTGAGATGATCACAAGGAATAATGCTTTCCCTATTCCACTGTAAGCACTCTGTAAATATACTAATATTCTTAATTATAGATGAGCTAAGAACTAACACTATGAGGTGTGTAAAACTTTCAACTTACCTTCACATAAGGCTATGCATTTTAAGTTACGGCTTTGCAGGAATTGGGACTGCTGTCCTTTTTTCTGTGACTAAATTCCAAAAACAATTAACACTTAGAGTCAGAATGGAACACTTAGTGAAAAAAACTGTTCATCATCAAAAAGTAATAGTCACTGAGGTGGCTCCAGGAAAAGAAAAAAAAAAAAAAAAGCCTATTTAGACTAGCATCAATTTCCTTGCACTCTCTTAATATCAAGCTATTTTTATTTAATTTCTGTACATAATCATTACTAAATCTGAGATGAGTGAACTGAAAAATGCCAAATTAGGGTTCAATAATCTCACAACATGGAATTAGAACTCAAATTTATTTTTACTAAAAGCTTGGCCTCTATTTTAAGGTAAACAAAACTAAATTTGCATGATCTTTTCCAACATCAAAATCAATTATTTCAGATCATCTACTCCAAAACCAACCCATTTTTTAATGGCATCATTTACTAGGTTACAGAGGTTTCAGAAACATCTCATGTAGAAAATCTGGGATGTTTTCGTTTTCAGATATTAGATTAGCTATCCTCTTTTTTAAAAATTTAAAGTCACATTATTTATCAGATGAATTTTTAATTTTCCCAGAATATACTTGTTTTCTCTGAAACAACATGAGATTGATGGTCATTCTACTCTCTGCCCAGAATGTTCTTTCTCCTAGAGAGGCACATGGCTCAGGTACTCATCATCTGTAGGTCTTGACTCAAATGTCACCTTCTCAGAGTATCCTTTCCTGACCATCCTTTTTAACATTCATCCCAGGTCCCTCTTCCACCCGACAGCATTAAATGTCTTATTTCCCTGGTTTATTTTTCTTCATAATATCTAGCATTCTATCTATCTAAATATGTATTATATTTATTTATACCCCACAGTAGAATGTAGGCTCCAAGAGAACTGGAATATGTGTCTACTTTTGGCCATCACTATACTGCCTAGGAGTATCTCTGGTACTACAGTGGGAGATAAATACATATTTGTTGAATAACTATTGTATAGAGGCAATTCAGTTATTGCATTTCAGAGTGAGTTTTATTCCTTTATAAGTAATGACCACATTAAATAATTTTGCAGACTTAAAAAGCCTGTTTTTCCAAGCTCTGCTGGCTAATGAGGCCACAGTTCACTAATCATGAGCAGTCACTAAAGTCACTACAACACCTGTGATGCATTGCTGCTTTTACTGCTTGAAGCTGGCTCGTCCTTGGCTGACACCTTCTGTTTCTTGTTCATCCCTGAAAATATCAGCAAAATAAAAATTTAGGGACAAAGCTGTCTGATGCAGCTCAAAGTACAATCCACCTACTATGCAAAGTTCCATTCTAGGTAAAGGTTTGATCACATCAGGCTAGAGACAGTAACAAAGGGCTGTGCCCTCAGCACCTGAGGTGGAAGATCAGTGGGTTTTGGAGTCCTGGGAAAGTTGTTGTTGTTATTATTATTATTATTATTATTTTGCACTGAAAGCAAGGACAGAAAATTCTTCTGCATAAAATTAATATAGTTTAAAAATTATTAAAACTTGATTTTAAAAGGCTTTTAGAACCTAACTGTCATTCCTACTATCTGGCTAGGAGAAGGAGAAAATAAAGGGTGGGAAATATGAACAATGTCAGAAAAATATATTTACATTACAAGTTAACTTTTCTGTTGTTATTTGTTGTTAAATTCTATGTAGAATCTAACATTTCTTCTAATTAAAACAAATTATATGCTCTTTTTTCTGTAATATTCAGAAATTTTAGCTTACTCTGTAAATGCCATAATTTCTTACTGTGAATATTTTAGAAAAGCAGAACTAAAATACCCATGTTTTAGAATATGTAGATTTGTATCTATACTTTACTAGAAAGTGTTCATCTACTGTTACATCAGAAGTTGAGATAGGTGTTGATTTTTGTAGTTGTTTCAGCAAATGGCCTAATGAGATGGGGAAAAGCCTGTTTACAAATTTGTGAAGTACATTTATCCAACTTTTTCAGGTCTTCCAAAAAGGTGCTGGGGTGGATGGGGACAGGTTGAGGAGAAGGCCTTAGGATTTCAAATGCATTTCTAACCAAAAAGCAAGGGTATATATGCAGAGAAGCTGTCCTGTTCTCTTACACCTACCCTTTCAGCCCTTAAAATCAACTACAGATGTTACATCATCTTACCGTAGTGATTCTTACATTTGTCTCAGATCAAGAGCCCTTCAGGAATTTGAGGAAAGGTATGTACTCCCTCTCCAGACAAATGCACATATACACAGACAAATTTTTACATCCATTCACACGGTTTGTACCTTTCCTCAATTCTTTCCATGAACCCATCGAAGGAGTCTATATACCAGTATAAAAAACAGAAAATCACAGTACTTGATGATTTGCTGTGTTTTTTCTTTATCTATGCTGAGAATGTACTTATTTATTTCAGCTGGTTTCTTAGCTTTTTATTTTGTAGTGTTTTAGCAAGATTTAGAGTCTGATTTTAACCGATTTCTTCTTTGTTACTCCATTTCCTATCTCTACAGTATCTTACACTTCCTGATATTTATTTTCTTAGTGTTATTTTGGCATATGTATTTTCAGAGATCACTGCAACAGTATTTCTTTGCTAACAAGAGAAGGAGTCTAATTCCTCAACACTCGAATATGAGTCAGACTGTCTCAGACCTGCCAGTGCAGCCCATCCATCAACTGAGTGCCATTCAGTGGATACTTCAAGGGGCTAAAGAATCACTTAGCCAGGTCCCATCCCAGATTGCTGACCCAAAGAATCTATGAGCATAATGAAGCTGTTATTTTGCCCTAAGGTTAGGGTGCTTTGTTGAACAGCAATAGTTACTTGAATAATTATGTTTTAATTTTTCATATATTTCTAATTTTTCTTTTTTTATTTACATGCAACCTTCTAATTTTTTAAAGTTTTCTTTTCATCAGCATTTTACCATTTATCAATGTTGCTGTTTTCTTTTAGTATTTCTAATTATAAATCTGGTTTTAAGCGTTCCAAGTTTCCTATCACTGAGAAACAACTTGTTATGGTTGGAAGAACGTGAACTTTGGTAAATAAATTAGGAAGTTCTTTTTAATGTTCGCTTAGTTATTGACCTTTCTTACTATCCTTTCCTATAACATGAGGATATTAAGACTTACCATTCAGGCACCATGTGAATGACATCTCCTAAAACGTGTAATGTGATCGCGTAAACACACACACACACACACACACACACACAGAAGCACACAAGCAAAACTAATTACATATGCAGTTATATGTATATAAAACCACTTAAAAGTGTGAAGGAACATACGCAGAACAATGAAGCTGTAGTAAAAGAGAGAAAATTTTCATCTGCTACTTCAAAAATTCTATGTAGCTTGAATTTATACAATGAGCATAATTATTTTATATTTAAACCAGAATAGGTTAGTTGTTATATAAATCATACTGATCATTGTAAAATATTCCAAAAATTTTTAAAGTGTAAAGAAGAAAACATCACCAATTTCACCAAGGATAACTAATGCTAATAATTTGGTGATCATTTTTTCTACATTTTTAACTCATCAGGCTCCTGCACAGCACAAGCTTTCAATTTATTCCAAAGTATTCTTTCCCACAATCTCACCAAATTTGCAAAAAGTTGTTAACAAGAGAGATGATTTTGAGGGTGTTTTTCTACTTCTAATGTTTCCATAATGTTCAAAGCTTCTTTATGGAAAATATAATAATCCAAAGATAAGAAATTAGCATGATATAGAATTACACTTAAAGATATTATGTATGTGTACTTTTCAGGGCCCTACATAGTGCTTTGCATATACTACAGTCTCAATATTCATTTATGGAAGGAATAAATGTAAGAAATATTAAATATTTTTTTAAATTGATAAAACATATATTCTATCTTGTACACTAGGGAGAGTATTATAAATTCATCTTGACATTGTAAATTTAATAAATATATATATAATAAGGCACAATAGAAAGCTGTGCATAGAGTATAAACAATAAGAAAATTAAAATCTAATAAATTTGACTTTAGAAATGAAATACAGGATTACCTGAGTAACCAAATGATATGCTGGACATTGGACTAAGATAGATTCCACTTCCATACATTGCACCATGGAGCTAAGATGGGAAGAGCAGGAGAGAAAGAGAGAGAGAGAGAGGTCTGTTCATGGTTTAAATGTTAATATTTGACAAAGCAATCAGTTTCATGTCAGAACATTCAGTCTTAGAAAAAAATGACAGAGCTTCTATTCCAAGGTCTAATTTGAAAACAGTACTAACAGCCTTGTGCTTAAAACTCAGAGTTTATATATGAAAAAACGATATCTAGAGGAAAAAGATTCTTGATAAATATTTTCCATCCTACCAGTAATAAAGACAATCACTTATTATAAAGTACACTAGCAGGCCTTTATTTTAATGGATCTAAAATTTTAGAAATTAAACTTGGTCTGAAAGACACAGTAACACATTCTGTTTAGGATTTATATATTAGTGTATAAACAAAGCGTCCTGCTCAGATTTTCATTAAATAACACTTGTCATCCTGTTCTTATCCTTTGTTACATTTTTGAAGTTATATAAGTTTCACTAACCGAAACTCTTCAACTGGTCTAAGAAACTATACTCACATCAACTAAACTTCTTATTTTCTTTGTGTTCTGGGCCCTCACACGCTATTAGTATGAACTATTGAATACTAAACGCATTTAACACTTAACATTTAATTGAATCATCTAAAATGTCATTGTAATATGAGATCTAGCTCAAGTGACTGGGTTAAGCATCCCATTTTCTTAAGTCCTTATGCTGTCAGATGAAAAAAAATTCAGCTGCGTGAGAGTGAAGTGAAATGTGCAGGTTGAAAAGCATAAATAAAGATGAAGATGACAGCCACGATATCCTGCTAACACCAAGTACTGTCCTGGAGGCAGAAAAGCAGGTATTAGATGGCTCTCTAACATCCAGTCCACTTATTTCTACATTTTATTCTTCAAAAGCATTCATATTGAGGCCCAGTACTCAAGAAATATACGCTGAATTAATAGAATGCCTCTATGATTTTACTTTGTGCATAATGTTTTTCTACCTAAGTTAAAAGTGTGATTTGTTTTATTGTTTTCTTATAGGAAATTAAACTCTCTTTTCTTCTTTTTTTTTTTTTTTGTTTTTGCTTTTGTTGAGACAGTCTCGCTGTGTCACCCAGGCTGAGGTACGATCTCAGATCACTGCCACCTTCACTTTCACCTCCTGGGTTCAAATTATTCTCTTGCCTCAGCCTCCCAATTAGCTTCGACTGTAAGCATGTGCTACCAAGCCTAGATAATTTTTTTTTTTTTTTTTTTAATAGAGACAGGGTTTTGCCTTGTTAGCCAGACTGGTCTCAAACTCCTGGCCTCAAGTGATCTGCTAACCTCAGCCTCCCAAAGTGCTGGGATTACAGCTGTGAGCCACTGTGCCCATCCTTTCCCTTTTCATTGTATTATCCATTTTGTGTTTAGATAATTGTGTATAGGTCAGTTCTGCTTCAGTTCTAGTATGCCTACTATAAATTCCATATAATGTTTTACTCACATGCTTCCTCTTTTGCAAGTAAAAGCCTAACATCAGGGTTGCTTACTGACTCTCAATTCTGAAGAAAAATGAGGTCTTGTTAAAGCATTCAGAAAATTTACCTGCAGTCGTGTATTAGAAGCAACAACCAGACCATTCCTCAGGATGGAGTGCCAGTTTTCAATGTGCGAGCCACTAAAAAAACAGACGGAAGGGAAAAAGCAAAACCAGAGAATTAATTATCTTCAAAGTGGTCACAATATAACAAGTCATGATGCCTGCTGAAGGTTCTGGATTGCTAAATCAAGTATTATGTAGTTGACTTCATAACCAGATACTGAATGACCATCTATTGAATGACCATCTGCTGAATGACCATTTACTGAAAGACAGTGATATCTTCCCCATACATTTCTGGAAAACTGGGTGGAGCACACCCCCATAACATTAAGCCTTACTCACTGAAATGCAAAGGTGCTTCCAAAGAGTTTTTTAGCAGCTCTAAAATTGGATTCTTTGGCTGGTGGACTGCTGAGAAGGAGGAACTGATGTGGAGTATGCATAAACTTCAATTGCTGCCATTTAAAATAAAGAAAAACAAAAACATATAAAACTTAACATATATTCAGGCTGATGACAATTTCAAATTTTATTGGCTTAAGAATTACCCACTTTCAAACTATAGTTTTACACTAACCACATTAGCAAGCTAAATTGTATAATGTTTTACAAACTCTACTTAAGTGGTAAGTCACATGGAATTGCAAATATGAAGAACAATTCTTTGGGCAAATGGGAAAGGCGTAGGAAACAGACAATCCAAAGTCATTTATATTTAGCTTTGGAATACAGTACGCATTCATGTTTAAGCAGATCTGCCTTCTTAATTACATTTCTTTTCACACTTTTATTATTGAGTGCCTAAGTATATACTGGCTATTCAACTGGGGAAATATTCTGGAGTTTGCTAAGCAGAAAAGTTTATAAAACTGCAAAAATTCTTATTATGCTTTATTTGCATATATTTATAAAATTGAGAACTTTTGCATATATTTATAAAATTGAGAACTTTTGCCTACATTCAAATATAGTCTCCTGCTTGGTCATGGAAAGAAATGAAAGCAGAATCTTTTGGATTCATAGCTTGATAACATCCATCTTCTAAGTGTTTCCCTTTCTCTTACCAATATAGTTATACAGGAATATAAGGTACAGGAATCTCACATTTAGAGATTCATAGGTGGCAAAAATGAGATTTTTTTAGGTATAGCTCCTAGGTGATGATCAGAACTGAAATCCACAGTCTATTAGCTTTTTACAAATTATTATTTTTTAAGTTTACTAGGCTGATAAATAAGCTGTCTGAGGTTAACAGCTTCTCAGTTATAGAAAAGTGGAAATGTGCCAGCATCAAACTGACAATGATTACTAAGCACATTAACTTCCTTCTGCTCAGTCTCCATATAATATTTTTCAATTGCTTGTGGAATGACTAAATGATTTCATATCGATGTTTTTATTTACTTAAAAGGTCAGGACAACAGCCTCAATTTGAATTTGTTATCTGGAAAGATTTGGAGCTAGTGAACAAATGGCTATTTCAAACTAAAGAATGAGATTTAACCTGGGTTTACTTCTATTCCTGGAGAGGCTGGCTGAAAATCACAAGGTAGGTTCTCCCAACTGGTAAGTACTCCTCCCATTTCTGTATGTATATGTAAAAAAACAAAACAACTTACCCTGTTAACTGGCAGTTTCACAATATGTGATCTATTACTTGATATAACCCTGAAATTAAAATGATCCATTAGTCACAAATATATGCCAAATATATTTAAAGTTCTTTTTCTTAGTTGACAAGTGATTAAAACTTATTTTTGCTGTGCCATAAACTAAACTTGGAAATAATTTCATTTAGTTGCATAATTTAGGTTTGCTTCCTGAAACAATTTAAAGAGCTTATGTAAGAAAAAAGATAACATTTTAATCCGAGAAAACACACTAGAAAGTCGTTCTCTAAAACTTAAGACATAGTTTTTAATAAGCATAACCTCAAATATCAGCAAAATGAACATTTGAACATTTCTGAATGTACTTTCAAATAATGATAATCCAAATACAAATATGAGCAGTGAGTCATGGATCTGCTTCTTTTATTTCTCTCTTAAATTACTTAAATTAAGGATACATTCTTATGAAGCTTTTTTTTCTTTAAATATTTGAGGATCTCTTTGAGCTGATATATACAACGGTTTATATACAAAAATCCAACAAACGTAGACACTGCAGTTGAAGAAAATTAAATTCAAGTATCTGAAAGGAATTGCTCCATACTTTCAGCACACAAAATAAGTAGGGAAAAGTACACAAAGTTTTGATAGACTCTCTTCATATTGAAAGAAGAATGACTAACAAGCTGAAGGAAATTATCACAAGAATTAGAAGTTAACCATCTGACTGCAAGGAAAAAAAGAAAGCAACCAGATATCTGCAATTTTTACCTTCAATCTGAATATAATAATGAGAAAAATTTTAAGGTCACAATGGAAATTTAGTGTTATTTTACTTAAATCTGTCAGAATTTAGTAACAGATCATAAAAGATACAAAGAAGGAAGGCTTCTATACCTAATTTTTGTTATAATCTTGTTAGACTAAATTAAATACGTATTACACAATTTTAAAGAAGTGAAAGTTAAGTAATCAGAATCTTGAAGAAGCCAGATTATTTTGCATCTGCCCACCTTTACATATTTTTTAAAACTTCCTGGTCGCAGCCTGGTATAAGTGCTTATTCATATCAACCTCTTTTAAGCCTTACATTTTTATTACTGTATGGTAAATCTCATGGAGTTGGAGTTTTCAAAGTTAATTCAAAGAGACATGTATATAAAAGCCTTCTAAGGGATGCTGAGTAGAAACTAGTTTCTTCATTTTGCAAATGAGAAACAAGAGAGGAAATTATTTGAAGTAGAAGGGGGCAAATTATTTGAAATGGGCATCACAGCAAGGTGACTTTTCAAACTACCTCTCCTCTTCATAGTCTAGCCCTCCTTCTAGAATTCATGCTGGGATAACACTGTATCCCTCACCAGGCTCACTCTGAAACTGTGCATCTCCTGCAGTGAGCAAGCAAAGAGTTAATCATATTTATACTGCCCTTGTTAAGGGGGCAAAATATAAAACATTTATTTTGGATTAGAAAGATTTCAATAATAAAAGTTGAAACGCTGAGTTTGATCACTTAGTCTTCACTGAAGTAGAAAATTAAATGAACCAAAATGCTTTTGCCAGATAATCTAGTTAATCACATCTTGAAAACTATAGGCAAACTGCTGTCAAATGCACTATTTATCCCTGGTAGTGCGTGTGACAGCATTCTCTTCCCCTTGTGATGTATACGTTTTAATTAAAGTGAGAGTCATTATGGACACTTAGGTTGTAAAATCACTAGGTCTCATAAGCTTGTAGAACTGTAGCACTGCAGGGCTTGTAAAACAGGCATTTTTTTTTTTTTTTTCTTAAAGCAAGCAGTAGAAAGGGATGCTGTTTTCATTATGAGGAAAACTAAAATTTTATACCATTGCAGTAAGGGATGAGCAAGGGGGTCCTGTTTATCCATCTGTTTCTTGATTTCCAGATATGGTGCCTGAAAAAAAATCATAATACTTCTTGATTTTTCATAACAATTCATTTTTCCCTTTTTACAAAAGGAAAATCACACCAAACAATATGCCTAATCTAGTAAGACTTAAAATTTTATGGACTTAACATGGGAGCAACAACAATTATCTTAGTCTTTTCTCCCAAGATGATGGGAACCATGAACTTCCAAGCCACCAAAATGACTTGTCCAAACACTGTATTAAAAGACTTGTCCAGATTTTAGCCTGGCTTCCATTTACACTAGGCTATGTCCCTAAAGATGACCACTCTCCGGCCCCCTGTTGAGTGTCTGCTCAAGAAAACGTGAGGCTGCCAAGCCACAAAATGTATACTGAACCAACCCACTTTGGCAAACCATGTTTGGTAATTCTCCACTTATCCCCTTCTGTAACTTTCCATTTTTACATAACTCCCCTAGTCCCATCTTCTTTTCCTTGCCTTTTCACGTACTTGTAGTGCCTTTTGCTTCCTCTCCTCTGCCTTTAAAAACTTGGATCACCTTTGTCTTAGTTGAAGTTGAGCTCAGTTTATGCTGCAGTCTCTCTCCCCCACTGCAATGCTCTGAATAAATCTTTCTTGCCACCTTTACAAGTGTCCTGTGAAGTTTCTCTTTCACAATGACCATTTTTAACTGATAACTAATATGAAAGCAAAGCTTGTGAGAGCTACCACTCATGCTCATATCTGCCAGTCCAGACTTAGGAGTAGATCTTTACATTAAAAATTGGACACAATTTACCTAAGACGAACCCTCCCTTAAAAAGTATTTAATGGGATTTACCCAGACAACCATTTCACAGAACGAAGAGCAATCTCTCTGTGACAATTTAGGGCTATGTACAGGTCAGTATATTCTAGAAAACAGCATAGTATAATGTTGTATTTATTCAGAAAAGTTTAAAGAATTTGACACAATGAAGCCTGACAGTTTCCCTATGAAGCACACATTGGAAGAGGGCACGGCATTACTAATTCCACCTTGACACCAAAGCACCAAGCAATTAAGCAACTTGCCCAAGGTCACAGGCCACATTCATTGACAAGTCAGTTATACAATTTTGGCCTCTAACTTCCTAGGCTGACGCTCAGTTGTCTACGTTGCCTCCTATTAAAATAGCTTACGCATGACCCAGAATAAAGAAAGCAATTTTTGCAGAGAGCTGATTCCACAGTCAGAGTTTGTAGCTATTTTTAAATCCAAGAATAATCAGGGTCTAGGGTATAGTATAAATACCTTATACCAAATTCTTTTTCATGACTAAAAATGTTTGTATGACTTAGTGTAAGATATTCCAATACGTTCTTTTTTTCTCCTAGGTAGAAATACATTTTATTGTTTTCTTTACCTACACAGATAAGGAGTGTTTATCTGAGAAAGAATTCAGATAATACAGAAAGGTACTGGCATAGAAAAACAACCCGAAGGGATGGTGATTTTTTTTAAGCAAAAATAGCATTTGTGAATTAAAGGATCTCTTGTTTACTATTTGCCAGACACACACTATTTACTGAGTGAATGAATGAATATTTGACTACATGAATAAATGACGATCAAAAGAATCAAGAAACAAAATGGAAATGGAAAAATGTACATTTTAAGTACTCTCTTCCTACAGAGGAGTAGAGATAACTCTGGGAGTTGGTGGGGGGTGGGGAGAAAGCAGCATAGCAGCTTAGTGGGCCCTGGGACAGAAGGATTCCACTATTCCCTCCCCAGAGAAAATAAAGGACCCAGGGTGATACTCATTATAGGCCTGCAAGAGTCTCTAGGGCAGTGCAGTCCTTGAAACCACTACATGCAAGCTGCACACATAATGTGTGTTCTCAATCTCGGATTATTAATTTCTACTTGCAATGATGAGTTTTAAACCTCTCTCCAAGTCTTTGACAGTGGAAAGGTCTCAATAATTCAACAGTGTGTGCTTTTCCAAGTGCTAGACTATAGCCTAGGGATGTGTTGGATTTTCCTAACAAACCCTGATCCTTGCTCATCAAACTATTTCCACCAAAGCCTCCCTTAATGACCAAAAACATAAACATACTCTCAGGGAGCCTGGTATCTTCCAAAGTGGTTTTGGGATTTTGCATTACATAAAATATATATGGAAATTTTCCATTTTAAAGAACATTTCTGTTTTTATTTTAATACTCAAATGATGTTTTGAAATTGCTACCATCAATTAAAATTGACAGTCAGAAAGATGGTACCAGATTTAACCTTTGCCTTAAAATATCCCGACATACCTACATGTACCCAAGCTCTTGCTCAAGTTTGAGGGCAGAGTATTAGGAGTACAATTATCTTATAATTATCCACTTACTTTCCTGAAGTCACAGTGTTACATACTAGAACACTGATGTGATTTAATTAAAACATCTTAATACAGCACAAATTTTTAAATGAATTTAGTTATACCCTGTATAATAGAAAAGTCTCCATTTCACTACATAGCTAGAACTCTCAAACATTTTAAAAATATACTGTACAAGACCAGATGATATACTTACTTGTGTCATTTCTCTGATAGACGTTATGCTATCCAGTGCTTTCATTACTCGATCATAGTTCTTTTTCTGTTTAATGAAAAAGTAATGTTAAAAAACAGCATTTGCTTATAAGCTGTTGCAAGTCTATTTTTCACTAGAGAAATATATTATTTCCATATGTGAATTTTCCCTTAGGGTCAATTTGAAGGCAATGACTGTTTTGTGCACATAAAAGGGAAGACTATTATAAGACGGCTCCAGGACTTCAGTCAGAGAAAAGGAACAAAGAAAACAATGCCAATCCTTCTATAAGTCATGGGAGAAAAATCTAGAAACACAAAAAAGTTATGGGGCTCCTGATTCAGGCTTTCACCACTAAAACACTAAGCCATAATGAATAAAGTCAACATAGAATCCTTCTAAAATATAAAAACCCACTTCAAATCTCACAATTGCTTTTATTTTATTTTGACTTGAATATTGTTAACAAAACAGTATGGCTGAGAGTATGCAAATGATAGCATACTGTCATGTAGCTGACAATTCATTTTCAAGCAAGATCTAAGTATGTGTGCTGTTGCCATTTATGAAGAAATAAAGTTCTCCTAAGAAAATTGTATACAGTTGTTTCTATAAAATTATTTCAAGCTGAGTAGTAATAGAAACTGAGGCAATTTTAGCTCTTATGCAATTTGAAAGTTTTGTAATTTCAAAAGGATTCTGCCTTATCTTTAGGAACATTTATAAAATTGCTTCCTTAAGAAAGGCAGGTCCATTAACAATATGAACTAAACTTTCACT
The DNA here is from genome assembly GCF_000951035.1 of Colobus angolensis palliatus. Lineage (NCBI taxonomy): Eukaryota > Metazoa > Chordata > Mammalia > Primates > Cercopithecidae > Colobus > Colobus angolensis. Next base: position 706,435 of record NW_012114933.1, on the reverse strand, counting down.
AACCTTCAGACAGCTGAGGAGGAAGAAGGGAAAGGGGAAAGGAGGGTTGAAGTGAAAATGCAGAAAAGAAAGGAAAACTTGTCTCTTTACCTATGATCTTTAAAATCAAAATGAGGTTATGTAAGTCAGAATCCCCAAAAATATATGATGAAATTAAAATACTCATGGATATGCTTGATGAGATAGAGACTTAGATAGAAAGAGGAAACCTAAGGAGACTACAATCTCAATGTTGTTGTTATTGTTAAAGAAAACTTTGTGATTGGTGTGCCAGGATAACAACTTACCCTGGGATTGAAGGCCAACATCTGAGGATCATTAGGATCTACCACAGAAGGATATGGCTCGAAAATCACAACTTTTCTAGGAGATTCCAACGCAGACCTACACATGGATACTAGTAGATCTACCACCTTGAAATATACACATAAGATAGTTATTACCCTTCAGGTTTTATCCAGTGCTTTGCCATTATTTCTCCCTCTCAAGGTAGCATAAGTTAATGAGGAAGATCCAGGACTGCTACCAATCTCTCAAATGGATAATTCAAGACTTGAGACCATATTTGACCAAACTTGACCATCAATTCAAAATAACAAATGTGTGCTGCCTCTCATTACTCACAACTTAATATCTCTTTTTCAAGGGCACACATATGCTAGCATTGTTCTATGCCCTATGGTAAGACAAGGCACAAGACAGACAAGTCCCTGCTCTGGTGCAGTTGACAGTCTAAGGGAGAAGATACACAATAAAATATTAGTTAAACAAGTAGATTCTTCAGTAGAATTTCTGATACTGTTACATGTTACATTAAAAAAAGTAGGCAACAGAGAATAATGCAGAAAGGGACACTGTTTTAGAGTGGCTAGGAAAGGTGGTGAATCTCAACAGACCTGCATGGGGTCCAGGAAGGAGACATGCGACCATCTGATGTTCCAGGTGAAGGAAGCCCCATGTGCAGGAAAAGACTTTGGCATGATCCAGGAATAGCTAATTGCCTGACAACATCTTGCCCATTCCTATTCTCCTCTATCAAAGCCCACTAATGACCTTTGATTGGCTAAAGACAATGGCTTTATTCCTATGTTATCCTATGATTCTTCTGCACACTCTACTAGGAGGCAGTATTATATAGGAGTTTGATAGCACGGCTCTCCTTTCCAATCTCCAAAACAATCTATTCTGGCCAGTGAATAAAGAAAAATGATACTGTCTAAATGGTCAAGAGTTCATCTGAACAGACATACCTACAACGTGAACACACGTGACTTAATAAGGAAGCAGCAGGTTTTAAATATATATATAGGGAAAGCTATTTCTAGAAAATCTTTAGACAGGCATTTTAAAAATGCACAGTAAGAGGGGACCAATTTTTGATTCTCCTGCTTTTAAGAGAGGAGCATTGTGACCTAATGACAGTAGGGCTCACTATGTTGTGTGGGTACTAACAAAACACATCCACCGAATCATAGCATTCAGAATTTCCAGTGACCTAAAATAATTAGCAACGCTCAAAGCACCAGACATAACATGTCCCGAGTACATAGACATGCATATCCACAAGACACACTCAGAAAACATTAGAATGGAAAAAGCTAATATTCCTGACACACTATTTCATTTATGTGTATGTACGTAAATACATGCATACATATAGATAGATATATGCAAGAAGTTATATTCCAAGCAATAAACATAATAAGGACATAAAAAAACTCTCCTTTTTGTCTTCCACTCCCAACCTCACATTCCTTCTACCCTAGAGATGCACATTAACCCTGATACAGATTGTTTTCAGCATTATCTGGTCTCTAATGAAAACCCAAACAGGAACTCCTGACAAAGAAGAATCGGTAAGATAAAATAGCCTTGTTGGGCGCGGTGGCTCACACCTGTAATCCCAGCACTTTGGAAGACCAAGGCAGGAGGATCACCTGAGATCAGGAGTTTGAAACTAGCCTGGCCAAAGTGGTGAAACCCCATCTCTACTAAAAATACAAAAATTAGCCGGGCATGGTGGCAGGTGCCTGTAGTGCCAGCTACTCAGGAAGCTGAGGCAGGAGAACTGCTTGAACCCAGGAGGTGGAGGTTGCAGTGAGCCAAGATCACACCACTGCACTTCAGCCTGGGTGACAAGAGCAAAACTCTATCTCAGGAAAAAAAAAAAAAAAAAAAAAAAAAGATAAAATAAGCTTTTCTGACACCCTGTAGGGAGGAGGGGAATGACACAGATGGATACGCTCTCACTAAAACCCTTTAAAAATTATGTCTCGCCATTCATACAGCCAACAGACACATGAAAAAATGCTCATCATCACTCGCCATCAGAGAAATGCAAATCAAAACCACAATGAGATACCATCTCACACCTGTTAGAATGGCCATCATTAAAAAATCAGGAAACAACAGGTGTTGGAGAGGATGTGGAGAAATAGGAACACTTTTACACTGTTGGTGGGATTGTAAACTAGTTCAACCATTATGGAAAACAGTATGGCGATTCCTCAAGGATCTAGAACTAGATGTACCATATGACCCAGCCATCCCACTACTGGGTATATACCCAAAGGATTATAAATTATTCTACTACAAAGACACATGCACACGTATGTTTATTGCGGCACTATTCACAATAGCAAAGACTTGGAATCAACCCAAATGTCCATCTGTGACAGACTGGATTCAGAAAATGTGGCACATATACACCATGGAATACTATGCAGCCATAAAAAAGGATGAGTTTGCGTCCTTTGTAGGGACATGGATGCAGCTGGAAACCATCATTCTTAGCAAACTATCACAAGAAGAGAAAACCAAACACCGTATGTTCTCACTCATAGGTGGGAACTGAACAATGAGATCACTTGGACTCGGGAAGGGGAACATCACACACTGGGGCTTATCATGGGGAGGGGGGAGGGGGGAGGGATTGCAATGGGGAGTTATACCTGATATAAATGATGAATTGATGGGTGCTGACGAGTTGATGGGTGCAGCACACCAACATGGCACAAGTATACATATGTAACAAACCTGCACGTTATGCACATGTACCCTAGAACTTAAAGTATAATAAAAAAAAAAAAAGAATTTAAAAATTATAGTAAACTTTTTGATTGATAATCTAATGAAATAATAAAGAGAAATAAAATGCAGTGCATGATCCAACCAAAAAAAAAATTATGTCTCGCTAATAAAGCAATTGAAGCTTTATAAAAGTCCATGCATTTTTGACCAATATTTTTACTAGTATATCTAAGTAAATTATAATGTAATAATGGGTAGTAAATTTAATTGGTAGAATATTTCTGTTAATATATGTCCTAGCCTAATTTCAAAAAAAGAGTGTAACTACTGTGACTCAATTACATGGGATGCACCAAAGTTTCTAACTCCATGCTTACTTCCAGGATATAGCGCTAATGCCTGGAAGCAGCTTCTCAGCAAGGGATATTTTCATCTTTTTGTCTGAATAAGGTCTTATGACTGGCTTTCACCAGATCATCAGTGGAAAGGGGCTGACCTGATGCAAAGAAAGGTATGCCTTCCTCACTTTCTCTACTATATGGCATAGTGTAAAAACTACGTGATGGAAGGGGTCCAGTTCACCCAGTCACTACACAGGAAGTGGCCCACAAAACATTCTAGGCCGGGCGCGGTGGCTCAAGCCTGTAATCCCAGCACTTTGGGAGGCCGAGATGGGTGGATCACGAGGTCAGGAGATCGAGACCATACTGGCTAACATAGTGAAACCCCGTCTCTACTAAAAAAAAACCAAAAAACTAGCCGGGCGAGGTGGCGGGCGCCTGTAGTCCCAGCTACTCGGGAGGCTGAGGCAGGAGAATGGCTAAACCCGGGAGGCGGAGCTTGCAGTGAGCTGAGATCCGGCCACTGCACTCCAGCCTGGGCGACAGAGCGAGACTCCGTCTCAAAAAAAAAAAAAAAAAAAAATTCTAATTGGAGTATGCGAATGACAAAATGCCACCATGTTAAGCTGCTGTGATTTATGGTTTATCTGTTACAGAAACTAGCATTAGACTTTTTAAGAAGAAAAGCATTTATAATACAATTTGGATTTATATTCCTTTGCATATCTTAATTTTTCCAAATATCTCATGGACTAAAACAACCACTTTAAAAAATAAAAGGCTGGGCGTGGTGGCTCACGCCTGTAATCCCAGTAATTTGTGAGGTGGAGGTGGGAGGATCACTTGAGCCTAGGAGTTCAAGACCAGCCTGGACAACACAGTGAGACACTGTATCAAAAAAATAAATAAATAAAAATATAAGAGAGGCTGGGCATGGTGGCTCATGCCTGTAATCCAAGCACTTCAGGGGGCTGAGGTGGGAGGATTCATTGAGATTAGGAGTTCGAGACCAGCATGGCCAAGATGGCCAAATCCTGTCTCCACAAAAAAATACAAATATTTGCTGGGTGCAGTGGCGTGCACCTGTTATCCCAGATACTAGAGAGGCTGAGGCAGGAGAATCGCTTGAACCCAGGAGGCAGAGGTTACAATGAGCCGAGATTGTGCCAATGCAGTCCGGCCTAGGTGACAGAAAGAGGCTCTCTCAGGAAAAAAAAAAAAAGAAACAAACAAACAAAGAAAACAAACAAAATAAAATAAAAATATAAGTGAGCACACAACTATGACTTCTCTTTTTTTTTTTTAATTTTGGCCTAAATGATATATTTCCCCATTCCCAACATTTAAAATTAAAGATTCTAAATAATATCTTAGTATATATGATGCATGCCATAGGCAACAAGTTACACACATATATCTGCTTTCTTTGATTGAATAATATAACTGAAGAAGCAATTTGGAGGCTGACTTAGATACTTGGGATGGAAATGCAAAGAAATATTAGGTTTAGGCAAGAAAAATTAGGACATTTGGTAAGTGAGGATAAAAAGGTCTGTGAATTTACAGAATCAGGTGCCTCCAAAGGACATTACATTACCTACAATTCAACTGGCAGAGCAACCCTCCCCACACAGACCCCTTTCAGGCATGAAAGAAAGGCCTCCAAGCTCTTGCAAATGAGAAAAATTCAGTCATTAGTCTTTAGCCATTAGTCTTTTACTAACTGGAAGTCCATGTGACTAAGAAAGGCACCTACAGGAATAGCCTACGGGTATACAGTATAGTCTAAAAAAGGAAGCAGATTCAGAATTATAAACCAATCATTGTCCAATATTGCAATAGTAATTTAAAAAAAAAAAAACTCTCCTAAATGAGAGGCCAATATCTAAACAAATAAAATGGAACTATTCTGTTGAAGTAGTATTTGGGGTGCTGGAATGGTAGCTGCTTGGGCCGCAGGACACTGTTGTTCCAGGTGAGTCCCCTGCAGTGATCCCAAGGAATGTCTTTGCAGTCCCCAGAGCACCACTTAAAATGCAGGGGTAAACTGAGGCAATGAGACTCTGAGGTGGTTTCTTTTTGTTTAGAAAAAGAAGTTATTTCCCTGTAATCCTTAGGATTAAGACCAGAATACTGGGGCATCTGTTTTAAAAAATAAAGTATGAAAAAAATGCTGTCTTTGAAGTAGAATTACTAACTTTCTGATCTTTGGATATTGATTTTTAGAATTACGTCACGAAATTGAGCTGATCAAATACTTGTGCTTTATATCAATCATTATATAATTTGAAATTCATTTCTATTCAAAACCATTAATTTTAAGATGTAACAATGATTTTAAAAGGCCAACTATTATTCTATCAGCATACCATACGGTTAGCATGCTACTTTTCCTTCTAATTTATAATTTACTATTTCTAGCCTTTAATTTCTTTTTTAAAGGGAAACTTGCATACAGTAAAATGTGTAAATTTTAAGTACACTATTGAAGAATTTTTAACATATATGTACATACATAAATCTATATAAATATACATGTGAGCATATTCATACAACATACCCCTTGTAAGGTTTAAATTATTTTTACATAGCTATAAATACCATATATATTAAAGTGCCTTTTTTCTTCCTTTTAGCAATATTATTCCCAAGGGACAAGAAAAACTTTCACATTTAAAAAGAAGGATGGAAAAGAAAAAGGCTCTCCATAGTCAGATACAATTTAGTAACCCTCTAAGTATAGGCTAGCTATTTTCTTAGTTTTAGGGATGCTCAGAACCTTTAATATACAAATGTGTGCATGTTGGGTGTGGGAGAAATACAAAGCTATAGTTTAGAAATTTATTTTAATCATGGAATCATTTTTTTCATAACATATAAGACTAATATTCTACTGTTTGTATTATTTGTTTCATTTATAATTCAATTATATGAAAAATACTGCCCTAAATATTTCATCAGGTGGATGCATCATAGTTTTAGTTAATCAGTAAAATGACTAGGCTAAGGGGTGCTTACATTCCTAAGCTCTAGGCTACCATCTGTATTATTTAACTGTTGTGCCTTCATAAGCCTGATACACTGCCTCAGGCTGTGCATGTTCAATTTTACTGTCCTATAGTTTGTATTAGTAAACAATTTTTTAAAACTAGGTATTTGTTAAGCTATCTGGAATTTGTTTTTGCACATAGTGTAAGGTAAAGCGCTAAACCAATTTTCCCCCCAGCACAGGCCATTTGTTTCGACTTCACTTACTAAATAACTCTTTAGTAAGTGAGGAGGTGAAACTTACTTTTACATTAAATTTATTCATAATTTGATCCATTTGGGGGATAATCTGCCGTTGATCTGTCACACTATTCTTTGCCAATACTATATTTTGTCAAAACGTTATAGCACTGCATATGTCTCTGTATGTGGTTGGTCTAGCCTCTCTTAATCAATGTTCATTCATTTTTTAGAGTTTTCTTTGATTTTTTTTCTTATAGATGAATTAGTAGTTTAATCAGGTTCTTTAAGTGGGGAAAAAAAAACTCGAAATTTTGATGGAATTGCTTTTCTTCCTGTCTCCTAAACACTGCTAATGTAAAACTGAACGTTCTCTTTTTATTACATATTCTGCCTACTATCTTTTCACCTAAGGTTTAAAAATAAATTGGCTTCCATTTTATGGCAGTATATCTTTACAAATAAATTTTACATAAAGCATGCAAGAGGGTTTCAATATTTCCACTTCACCGTGTAAGAAGAAATTACAATTATTTTTCATACAATAGAAAGTTGGTTTAATTTCTCTCCTTGGCAATCGCGAAATGACAAAACACATATTAGATGAAGAGAGAACATCTAGTTTACATATAAAAAATATCAAACGCCAATTTGCCACTTAACAAGAAGTTATCAAATATTTCCCCCAAAGAATAGCAGAATGAAGATAACTAGTGGACTGGAACATATTTTTCAAAGCAAAATAAGAAATAATTAGTATCCTGTGTTACTACCTGAGCTCCAGTTGCTATTTCATCAGCAGCTTCATTCATTACTCCCAGGGTTTGAAAAGCAAACACACACAGCTCCCGTTCACACACAGTAGGCTACAAAAGAAAAGGGAATCAATATTAATCACAAAACTTTTTCCCAACTCTTAATTTCAAAATTAAATTCGTGACATTTCACATAATAAATAGAAAATGCAGTTTTAGTGTTTTTTAAAAAGGAAATCATACCACTTTAACAAGAAATAAATTCTTACATTTAGGTAACAATTAGCAGAGTCATTTACTAATATAGAGTCAAAAATATTATTAAAAAGATCCTTTTCAGTTAGTTTTAGACACACTCAGAACAATTTAGCAGTAAAAAATTCCTTAAATAGGAAAATTTATCTCTCGTGCTTTCATATACATTTGCACATGAGATGTATAGAAAACATAAATACCTAAGCTGGTGATATAACAATAAGTGAGTTTAAATATGAAAGCTGTATAAAACAAACATATGAAAGAGAATTCCACTTTGTCCTATGAAATTTTGTTTGTAAAAAACAAAACAAAAAAAAGGCATGATTCTGTTTACTTGCTACCCAGCTCTTGAAAGATTTGTTTTGTTGCAAACACTTTTGACTTCAATAACCTCGTGAAGTCAACAGCACTGAAATATACACTCTGCAATTACTTTGGAAGAGCTCTCATCTTTCAAATCTAATATAGTGTCATCCCTCTGATTTATCTTATCTCCCGTTACATTGCATTAGGTAGCTGATGAAGCCTAACACGATGCAATCCATGGTGCCTCTGCACAGCAGACAAAAGGCATTTGTTAGTGCCACTGCTCCTACGCTCACTTCTTTCAGAGGCCAACTTGGTCTCTTGCTTAACCAGTGGGGACGTATGGCCCCATTCTGAACATAAAGGATGTTCAGAATGCGTGGCTTTGTAGATAGAAAGCCACATGCGTGGCTTTGTAGATAGAAAGCTTGACCAATTACAAAGCTTTCTGGTTGACTTTGCTCCAAAAAGGATTTTAGGGGAAAAAAATGAATCTATATATTTCCTTTGTCAGACTTAAAAGTGCATTTGATTCCATTTTCAGAAACTTCTGAACCATGAGAGGAAGTAGAGAAAGTTCTTCATCCAGACTCAAGCTATACACTCTGCAATATATATTTAGATATACATACAGCAAAATGTTCAATTTCAACAACTTTTCCTTTAACTTGAGTGTTTATTTTTAACCTTCTCCAATTTTTTTGTGTATCTATATGTGTATATGCTTTACCCTCAATTTTCCCCATGGATATTATATTGCTTCTTTTGTTCATTTTCTGGGGCTTAGAGCATGGTATGATCTGAAATAAGGCAACCACTTACTGCATATTTATGATAGTATCAAACGCTATTCTGGTGCTTGAATACAATGAAACAGTACACAAACAAGAATCCAAGGAGAAGATAAACCTTAGATATCATAAAAGGCCCTGGGAATTTATTTTTATATCAGCTACTGAGGAAGTAAACAGTGACATGTGAGTTAATAGGTGCAGCAAACCAACACGGCACATGTATACATATGTAACAAACCTACACTTCATGCACAGCTACCCTAGAACTTAAAGTATACTAATAATTTTTAAAAACCCAATGCAAATAAAATGAAATAAAATATCTTACCACATGAGATTGAAAGTTCAAGTAACTTTCAATCCAGGAAAAATGTCAAAGGAAAGGAAAAATGCAATAGACACAGTTTTTATTATAAATCTCTATCAATACACTTTGTTACCAATCCTAGGTATTCATGTGACATTCTGGCTCTGTTGCAAATGATTTTTAGCAATTTCACTGAGACCTCTCTATTTCCTATCATGAATAATAAATAAGCAAAATTTCAGCACCTACTATAATGCTTTTTTTCTGCATTTCTGTTTCAATGCCCTCCAACCCTGATCCATTTATATTCAAATCTTGAAAGCTCTAAATCGGCAAGATGGCCGAATAGGAGCAGCTCCAGCCTCCAGCTCTCAGCGCCAGCGACATAGAGGACAGGTGATTCCTGCATTTTCAACTGAGGTACTGGGTTCATCTCACTGGGGAGTGCCAGACAATCGGTGCTGGTCAGGTGGTGCAGCCCGACCAGCGAGAGCTGAAGCAGGGCGAGCCATCGCCTCACTTGGGAAGCACAACAGGGAAGGGAATCCCTTTTCCTAGCCAAGGGAAACTGAGACACACAACACCTGGAAAATCGGGTAACTCCCACCCTAATACTGCGCTTTACCAAGGGTCTTAGCAAATGGCACACCAGGAGATTATATCCCACACCTGGACAGGAGGGTCCCACGCCCACAGAGCCTCCCTCCTTGCTAGCACAGCAGTCTGAGATCTAACTGCAAGGCAGCAGCAAGGCTGGGGGAGGGGCACCCGCCATTGCTGTGGCTTAAGTAGGTAAACAAAGCCGCCTGGAAGCTCGAACTGGGTGGAGCCCACCAAAGCACAAGGGGGCCTGCCTGTCTCTGTAGACTCCATCTCTGGGGACAGGGCATAGCTAAACAAAAAGCAGCAGAAACCTCGGCAGAAGTAAATGATCCTGTCTGACAGCTTTGAAGAGAGCAGTGGTTCTCTCAGCATGGAGGTTGAGATCTGAGAACAGAAGGACTGCCTGCTCAAGTGAGTCCCTGACCCTTGAGTAGCCTAGCTGGGAGATATCCCACACTAGGTGCAGACTGACACCTCACACCTCACCCCTCACACAGCGGGGTACAACCCTGAGACAAAGCTTCCAGAGCAAGAATCAGACAGTAACACTCGCTGTTCAGCAATATTCTATCTTCTGCAACCTCTGCTGCTGATACCCAGGCAAACAGGGTCTGGAGTGGACCTCAAGCAATCTCCAACAGACTATAGCTGAGGGTCCTGACTGTTAAAAGGAAAACTAACAAACAGAAAGGACAACCACACCAAAACCCCATCAGTTTGGCACCATCATCAAAGACCAAAGGCAGATAAAACCACAAAGATGGGAAAAAAGCAGGACAGAAAAGCTGGAAATTCAAAAAAATCACAGTGCATCCCCCCGCTCCAAAGAAACTCAGCTCATCGCCAGCAACGGATCAAAGCTGGATGCAGAATGACTTTGATGAGTTGAGAGAAGAAGGCTTCAGTCGATCAAACTTCTCAGAGCTAAAAGAGGAACTACGTAACCAGCGCGAAGAAACTAAAAATCTTGAAAAAAGAATGGAAGAATGGATAACTAGAATAATCGATGTGGAGGAGGCCATAAATGAACTGACAGAGATAAAAACCATGACACGAGAAATACGTGAAAAATGCACAAGCTTCAGTAACCAACTCGATCAACTGGAAGAAAGAGCATCAATGATTGAAGACCAAATGAATGAAACGAAGTGAGAGAGAAGTTTAGAGGAAAAAGAGGAAAAAGAAATGAACAAAGCCTCCAAGAAATATGGGATTATGTGAAAAGACCAAATCTACGTCTGATTGGTGTGCCTGAAAGTGAGGGGGAAAATGGAACCAAGTTGTAAAACACTCTTCAGGATATCATCCAGGAGAACTTCCCCAACTTAGTAAGGCAGGCCAACATTCAAATTTAGGAAATACAGAGAATGCCACAAAGATAATCCTCAAGATGAGCAACTCTAAGACACATAATTGTCAGATTCACCAAAATTGAAATGAAGGAAAAAATGTTAAGGGCAGCCAGAGAGAAAGGCTGGGTTACCCACAAAGGGAAGCCCATCAAACTAACAGCAGATCTCTCGGCAGAAGCTCTTCAAGCCAAAAGAGAGTGGGGGCCAATATTCAACATTTTTAAAGAAAAGAATTTTCAACCCAGAATTTCATATCCAGCCAAACTAAGTTTCATAAGTGAAGGAGAAATAAAATCCTTTATAGAGAAGCAAATGCTTCGAGATTTTGTCACCACCAGGCCTGCCCTACAAGAGATCCTAAAGGAAGCACCAAACATGGAAAAGAATACCAGGTACCGGGCGAGGTGGCGGGCGCCTGTAGTCCCAGCTACTCGGGAGGCTGAGGCAAGAGAATGGCGTGAACCCGGGAGGCGGAGCTTGCAGTCAGCTGAGATCGCGCCACTGCACTCCAGCCTGCTTTAAAAAACTGCTTTGAAGTTCATATGGAACCAAAAAAGAGCCCGCATTGCCAAGACAATCCTAAGTCAAAAGAACAAAGCTGGAGGCATCATGCTACCTGACTTCAA
>NW_012114933.1:561540-693884 GCF_000951035.1 Colobus angolensis palliatus | reverse complement strand
TATGTTTATTGCGGCACTATTCACAATAGCAAAGACTTGGAATCAACCCAAATGTCCATCAGTTACAGACTGGATTAAGAAAGTGTGGCACATATACACCATGGAATACTATGCAGCCATAAAAAAGGATGAGTTCTTGTCCTTTGTAGGGACATGGGTGTAGCTGGAAACCATCATTCTCAGCAAACTCTCGCAAGAACAGAAAACCAAACACTGCATGTTCTCACTCCTAGGTAGGAACTGAACAATGAGATCACTTGGACTCGGGAAGGGGAACATCACACACCGGGGCCTATTATGGGGAGGGGGCAGGGTCGAGGGATGGCACTGGGAGTTATAACTGATGTAAATGACATGTTGATGGATGCTGACGAGTTGTTGGGTGCAGCACACCAACATGGCACATGTATACATATGTAACAAACCTGCACGTTGTGCACATGTACACTAGAACTTAAAGTATAATAAAAAAAAAAGAAAAAAAGGAAAAAAAAGAAAGTTCTAAATCAACTTTATTGAATTGTCAACTGACTCATTATTTTAAACAATATGCCTGCATTCCTCAGGATGAAGCTATGATTTGATTAGTTTGTGGACACACTTTTCTTTCCTGAATGTTTTTGGTTTAAAAATAACCCTCTTCCCATACTCAAGTAAGTACGGCAGATTTCTAGGTATATTCTGCTACTCCAATAGTTTGAAGGAAATCAGACAGAAATCAGGCACCCTAGAAAATCTGCTTTTTGGAAACAAAAACCAAAACACTTTGCCATCATACTAAAAAAATGAGAAGCAAAAGGAAGGAGTATGTTCTTATAAAAATAATTTTATCGTTCCTTTTTAAGACAGCAACTACAAAGGTCATGATGTAATTAATTTATATACCATACACCATACTAAGTAAATGCTAATAAATTTTTAAAATAACCATTCTGTATCTCTTGCTCACTTTTACTAGAAGGTTCAAGTAGTATTTAAGATGTAAGCACAAATGACTTTATTTTGAGGTGTTTGTATATTTATTTTTGTAGAGTAGTAATCCTCCCTTTTCCTTGTTTATCCACACTTTATTTCTGAGAAGTTCAAAGTGTTAACAACAGCTGCTGCACTAAAAGAAAGTTATCAAATTATATTAAGTAACTAGATGTCTCTTTCGCTCACAGAAGGAACATCTTATTCAAGGAAGAGAAACTGAATCACTCCCTTAAAGACACACAAGTAGTTATATTGTGGGCTAGCCTTATCTTATTCCCACCCAATCCTCCACCCTGACAAATTCTACTATGACTATGTTATTTACACGGGAAATGTTAGCATCAATTCAAAATAGCAAATAGTCATTTTAAGAACTATTACCAGTTAAGTGTATTGCCATGTTTTATTGTACATAATTTAATACAAAGTATGTATGCCTAAATAAAACCAGGTGTTATATTACTTATTAATTCATTCTGAGTTTACAAAAAAACTATTAGTTCCAATTTGTAAAATACTACCTATTCTTAATATTATATTATTGCCTGGAAGCAATTAACTGCTCTAATTTAGACCGTAAAACCATAGCAAGTCCCCCTATTATCAACACATACATATTTGCTATAGAATATTCATTAGGCACTATTTAAAAGCACAAGGAACGTATTTATATATGTCCCTAAAATAAGACATATTTTAGAAGTTTTCAACTAAAATGAATACATTTTTAACTTTATTTGAATCAAAGCAATTTAAATGTGAGCAATAAAAACATGTTTCAAAAAATGTTTTAAGCTCGGAAGAATATTTTAGAACCTAATTGTATTTTAAGAAATTTATGTTTTCCATGAATTTAAATTATCCTCTACTGGTAATAGAAATAATACAACTCTAAAGAATCTGGCTATGTATTTATGTAGAGAAAAGCATGGTGTAGGTTTTCAAATATTTTTGCCATGGTCTTTTTGTTTAAACAAAATATTTCACATAAGTCCAGTGTACAAAACAGCTAAAAGTGGACCTTGTTCTTGTTGGAGCACATGTGCACAGTTCAGTTTTCCTATCTATAAAATGGGGGTAAAAATAGTATCTAGCTCTCAAATTGATAAAAATACCAAGTGAGATAAGGTTTAAAAAATATCCGTGAGGTAGGGAAAGCTGTTTAAATATTAACAATATAAGGGAACCTGGAGAAGCTAGTTCTACTGCCTTAACTCAATGTGTATACAAAGATAAGTATTTAATAAAAAGTAGTTTTCTTTGAAGCATATTATGAAATAGCATTTTTATCTGTATATCCACAGTTTAAAACTATTGCTGCAATTTTTCTTACTAAAAATGAAATAAGCAGAGTAAATATAAATTCCTATTTAAAAACTGGTATTGCAAAATGCAAGAATAATTATATGAATATCTTCTAGAACTACAAACTTAGAAGCCTTTAACTCTCTGTATTTACAGTTTTATAGTCAATGCTTTGGGTTCTCTTTGTGGTCAAGACACACATTCAGGGTGAGGAAAGGTGTGCGGTCCATGAAGAGAGAGAGAATCGCACAGCAATTAAGGCAGATCCACAGTAAGAGAGCATCAGGTCTAATTAGGCCTAAACACGCAGTAGTCTCTATTTGTCCCATACAACTAAAGATGTTGTTTGAGTATTAAAACTAATTTCTACTTAGTTTGAATTTTTTTTTAAACAATGTTTTTGAACTAAAGGTTTTTTGGCATAATTATTATTTTAGTTAGTATTTCAGAAGTTGATAACTGAACTTCCATGTTGAAGGTTGGGGGAGGGTTTTAATAGGTTAAGCTTTTTCATCCATTCTTCAAATATTAAAATCAGGTCTAAATACAAGTAGACCTATCTGTTTTACTCTTAGAAGGTAAAATGGGACATACCTAGGTATATCCTCATGCTCAGTTTCTCATGAATTTTCATGGCAATGTCTTTGTGAAAGAAAACAGAATCAAATCTTGAGACCCCCAAACTCACTATGCCAAAGGGAAAGTTAAGCTTGGGAACTGAGTCAGGCCATACTGCTTTCCTTTTGTTCCCAAACTGATAGCTGTTATTTCACAGCTCCGTGTCATAGCCTCACCCATGAGACAGGTTTCCAGGACAATACAAAGTTGCACATCTCCCCAGATGGCCTCCCTCACAAGGAAATTCCTTGAAGCCCCCAAATCTTTCAGGAGACATACCCACTATAAACTAGCCCTAAAACCAAGTTCTGCTGAATCTCATCCTGACAATGTCAATTATTAGCTTATCTTCACAGGGCGAGAGCAAAGACCAAGAACAGAGACATCCTTGTGCCTACTCTGTGATTAATACATAACTTTTTCCTCTACTCCCTCTTTTCACATGTAAAATGTAGATTTACTGAGGCTAATCAGAGCCTCATAAGAATGTAACCATTTGCCTCATTACCTACCCGTCCTCTTCCTCCTGCCTCAGTCATTTTTTGGTTAACACCTAAAACTGGACCAAATTATAACTGGGTGTTGTTAATTTCACTTGCAAAATAAGAACCTTAGTTACAAACATCTGTCTAATGCTGGATACACAAAAATATAGATTCTCAGGTTTCTCAGTTGGCTTTGCTTCAGTAAGAATGGGCATTACTCTAAGTGGGTGACAGACATATGCAAACATATTTGGGAATCAGTAGACTAGAATCTCATGCCTCATCAAACCACTCAGAGCAAGTAATCCAGGGCATTTCACATGATAGGAGAAGAGAATGAGATCATAACTCTCATGTCACATGCTGATGTGGGAAATGAGAAAGTCCACACAGAATGATTGCCAAGTATCAAAGACAGAAGCCCAGCGTTGCAAGAACTGTTATTCACACAGCCACATGGTTTTCTCCAGCAGAGTTCAGCAGTTCAGCAGAGTACACAATTGTACCAATCCACAATTGAGGTGATGAAGGTAAGTATAACAGAAAAGGGCATTAGGAATTTAGAGGCTGATAAAACTGGCATTTCTGACAATAAGTCCTTGTTTTATTGTTTTTCAAAAACACCTGAAGACACAAACTACATTTAAAAAGCATCTCTAAAACAATTTGCTGCATTAACACTCTAGTTGATTCCACAATGGAGAGAACCATGCATTTGGTTTTGGTTTGGTTTTGTGATGACAGTATAAATGACACTTTTAAATTGAAAATCGAGGACTTCCTGAACAATTCTTGTGATGTTAATGTGAGCGTTATGCAGATGCAAAATGTTATGTGTCAGGACTCAAATCTGGAAGTGACATTTATAACTTTTGTAAACAAAAGTGAAGAAGGAGCAGCAGGGAGTTTCTAAGTACGTAGTTTAGTTCCCTGTATTGCAGAGAGTGTGACATGCTAACCTAGACCTCTGAGTGGAGTGACAGATAGTGGCAAAAGCACTGACTAAAATTTTAGGACTTTTGGAGAATAAAGGTTAAAGAGGATTTGTGTCATCTAAAAAACAATCAGGCTTAAAGAAAAGAAAAAAAAAAAACATGGGAGAGCCTAAGTTTGGAAAGCAAGATCTAACAAATGTAAATGTAATAAAATAGAATGGGCATAGAATTCTATAGAAACCTGAGTTTTATCTAACCTGTTTAATCACCAGTGGGTTATAACTTACACTCTTTATGTCTCTGGGACTTACTACAGACTGTAATATGTCAGATGGGCTCAATAATGATCAGTGAATCAGTTAATTGGTTAATATCTCTTAAGAAATTATATATTACTTTTTATATATTACTCTTGAATTTACAGCCAAACATATTGCAATGTAAATACAAGTAAGATATAGAATAAAATGAGTGGGACCAACTTAGGTAAAATATCTGTTTCACAGAATCAAGAGGTCGTTCTTCCTGTGTCTACCTCTCTTCCTTTCAACGTGAAAAGTTTAATTTTCATTTCCTGATCTGATTTCCTATGTCACTTATCTTACTATTTAAGAAAGTTTTCTGATATTCTTAGATATCAGTCTACATCACAGCAACAATAAACCATCTGATAATCATCCGTATTTATTTAGAAAATGTTTTCTCTCTTGCTTATATAAAAGCATGGCCATTTGTAGAAAAATACAGCAATATTCATTGTTGCAGATATAGATAAAGTCAAAATTTCGAGTGAGACACCAAGAATACTAATAGTAACTATAATATTTCCACTACTTACTATAGGAATGAATTGCCCACAATTAAACTACAAACAGTGAACTCCCAACAATGTGTGTGATACATTTCCAGAACATAAATGTAGTCAATTCAAGTCTATAAGTCAAGAGTAAGAACCCCTGCCTGGTGCCATTCTATCAGTATTAGAATCCTATCTCTATTACTTACTAGCACACTAACACTGAATAAATTACTATTTTCTTCACCGTAAAGTGGGGATAGTAATAATATATACCTAGAGAGTTATTAAGAGTATTATACTTGAAAATCCACATAAATAACTTTAAACATTCGGATTACATAAAAAACATGCAAAAAGCATTTACTTTTGACAATATTACTATTATCTTTTGTGGTAGAAATGGCAATGCTATAGAGCAAGCAATAGATCAATATCAACAGGTGAGCATTGACAACGTGAAAATATAGCCATCTAAGTGGGGCAGGTTGAGATGACCAGAGAATTCTCCCTATTCTCATCAAAAGGACACATTTCCCTGTATCAAATGGAAATGGCAAAATTGCAGTTATTTAATAATTAAATGCTGATTTCGTTGATTTTGGTTTCAGAATAACATTATATCTCTGATAGTAAAGTTGACTGGAAAAAAAATAGCACATGGATTGTTTCCCTTAAGCAAAAAAATAAAATATCTGACAGATGATTGTGTTATTAAATGGCTACAAGAGATGTTTTTTAAAAGTATAAATCTTGAAATACAAAAAAAAGTTCTAATAGAATTATTGCTTTCCAAGTTTTGTGTTTTATCTTTTCAAACACATATTCCAAAAAGCAAGATAGGTTTCTTTCAAAAAGTGTAACAGAATCTAGCATGGTGCCTTCTACTTATCAAATATTAAGTTAAATGTTTGTGATGCAGTTTTAAAATCAGACAGAATTAGGTTCAAAGCCAAGCTTCTACCTATATTTTCTGGGTGGTGTTGAACAAACTGCTTAAACTCTATAAATCTTAGTTTCCCTATTTGCAGCATGAAAGCAAAAGTACCTAAACCACAAGAGTTGTGTGATGATCAAATAAAAAAAAATGCCAAATATCTACCCACAGTGCCTGGCACACAACCCTCAATAACCTCCTTTTCTCTGTTAACTATGACAGATATTAGCTCAATCATTATTTTCATATTTATCTACATTTCATTATTTCTTAACTCAAAAGCTGGACATTGAATACTATGCAGATATGGTACAATGTACTTGCTTGTTAAAAGCTTTGAAATAAGGAATGATATCAGCAAAAAAGGCTGAGTGAGGAACCCAAACTTGCACCTCTCTATAAAATCTTTAAAAGAAACTGGCAAAAATGGCCTGAGTCAACTCTTATGGTATTCTGGAAATTAATTTAAAAACTTGCAGCAAACCAAGGATCAACAGCTGAATCTTGGTAAGAACTACAAAACTTGTGACATTTAACC
Organism: Colobus angolensis palliatus; assembly: GCF_000951035.1. NCBI lineage: Eukaryota > Metazoa > Chordata > Mammalia > Primates > Cercopithecidae > Colobus > Colobus angolensis. The sequence goes on along the minus strand of NW_012114933.1, from coordinate 687,295 downwards.
TTTTTTTTCTGTTTTGGGAAAAAAAAAAAGTGCAGCTCGTTACCAGCACTTATTTAATTCTACATAAACACACTCTTTGAGGCTGAAGCAAATCTGATTTTCAATCAATGTGAAAATAAAATATAAAAACTGTTCTCAGAGCTATTTCTAAACAGAACTAACATCAGAATAGTCTGAACCATTAGAATCGTCTATTTCTGAAAAATCAGATTCATCAAATGAATCTTCAGCCAACAGCTATTTCAGAACAATGTTAACATTACACGTACAAATGCTATGTTTTCTAGGATTTGACATTTTCAGTGATCAAGAATTACTACTATATTTTGTAAATGGAAATACCACTACTAAAACCAAAATGCTGTAAGTAGAATGATGTATTTTGTTTCCAAAGTAGATATACTAGAGCCATGCAGAAATAATAATAAAAGTGACAGATTTCATGGCAAAGTTATCTCCGGATAAACACTATAGCCGCAAGTGCTGCTGGCAAGTATTGTTGGGGCAAATGGGAAAAGGGTTAAATTTACCCTAATCCAATCTTCCCTTCGCGAGCTCAGTGGTAGCCTTAAAAACAATAGCTCGCATTTCCAATAATAGAGGGAGCACAATGGAACTGATTCACAAAGAGATATCTGATAGTTCTCTGGAAGACACGCTGTAAATACTTGTCTTTATTTCTGCCTGACTTGGAACTCAACCAGTACTAAAACATTACCTGGAGTGGGGATTAAAAACATTTCCAGTAAGTGTTTTAGTTGTGTGAGGCAACAGATAACAACTGTGGCAAACAACAGAATAACCAAAAAGCTTAGAAGAAAGGATTGGGAAAAGAGATGTCCATAAGGACTATGAAAAACTCACTCATATTCCTGGAAATCCAGAAGACCATATGCTTTCCCATGTCTGTGTGCATGCTCAAGAAAGACTTTAGAAGGCCTTAAATCTCACCTCTGGCTGATCTTAACACTCTGGACAAGCAGGAATGAAGGTTAAGGCCCGCCAAAACAGTTTGGCTGATCTAAATCCCAGAGTTCCAGCATTATTATACTTAAAATGTCCAGTTTTCAATTAAAAAAAAAAGAGGCATGCAAGGAAATAAGAAAGTAAGACTTATTTACAGGGTAAAAAGAAACCAATAGGAAGGATCCCAAGGAAAGCATAGATGTTACATTTACTAGACAAAAACTTTAAATTGGCTATACTTAAAACATTCAAGAGCTAAAGAATATCATATCAAAATAAATGAAGAAAAGACAATGTCAGCAGAGAGTATCAATATATAGAATTTATAAAAATAAACTCTGGAGTTGAAAAATACAATTACTGAAATAAAAAATCATATTTGAGCAGAAAGAAAAAAGAATCAGTGAACTTGAAGATAGGTCCATTGAGATTAACTAATCTAAGGAAGAGCAATAATAATAACATGAAGAAATTATCAAGTGTAAGAGATCTATGGGGCACCATCAAGCATACAAACATACAGATAATGGAAATTCCAGAAGGAAAGAGGAAAGAAAAATTGCAAGAGGAATATTTGAATAAATATGGCTTAAAACATCTCAAATTCATTAGAAAAAATTAATCTACACTTCCAAGAAATCCAATTAACTCCAAATAGGATAAATTTAAAGAGGCACTTAGACACATCAAAATCTAGATGCCAAAAACCAAAGACAAAGACGAAATCTCAAAATCAGTGAGGGAAGCAATTCATCACATAATAAGGAATCCTCAATAAGAAAACAGGTCATTTTTCATGGGAAACCACAAATACCCAAAGGCAGCAGGATGACATACTCAAAATGCTGATAACAGCACAAATCCTCCTCCACCACACACAAAAATTTTCAACCACAAATTCTATATCCAGCATAACTATCCTTCAAACAGCAAAGGAGAAGGTAAAACACTCCCAGGTAAAGACCAACAGAGTTCATCATTTGCAGAGATTTCCCACAGGAAATAATGAAGGGAGTTCTTCAGATTAAAATGAAAAGGACACTTCAGATTAAAGTGAAAAGTAACCATATATACAGGTAAATACAAAGGACTGCACACAAATATATATATTTTTAATTTTAAACATAGATATAATACATTTTTTAAAATTTAAACATAGATATAATACAAACATAGATATAATACATAATACAATAATACATTGATAAATTTGACTTTGATTTTTTTTCCTGATTTTTTCTGGTTTGGAAAACAACTGCATAAAGCAATAATCACAAATTTATGTTCATGAGCACATAATATAAAGATATAACTTACATATTTATATATAACAGCATTTATATGTACTTCCACTCTGGAGTGGAGTTGAAACTATGTAGGAGCAAAGTTTTTATATATTATTAAGGCTGGTTACAGCGGCTTATGCCTATAACCTCAGTACTTTGGGCCAGGACTTCAAGACTAGCCTGCTCAACATAGCGAAATCCCATCTCTACAAAAAACTTTTCTAAAGATTAGCCAGGCATAGTGGCTTGTGCCTCCAGTCCTGGTTACTTGTGAGGATGAGGCAAGCAGGAAGATCACTTAAGCCCAGAAGTTGGAGGCTTCAGTGAGCTATGATTAGCACCACTGCACTCTGATCTAGAGGACAGAACAAGATCTGTCTCTTACTAAAAAAAAATCAAGTTAGTATTAATCCAAACTAGATTTTTAGAAATTAGGATGTTAACTGTAATCCCTAGAGCAATCACTAAGAAAAACTGAAAAGCTACAACATGGGATTAAAATGGTACACTAGAAAATACCTATTAAACACACAAAAGAAGGCAATAAAGGAGAAACAGAGCAACAAAATGATATGATACAAATACAAAATGAATAGCAAAATAGCAGAAGTCTTTCCTTATTAGTAATTATGTTTAAGTAAAAAGTTTAGCAAGGATTTAAAAACAAGATCAACAATTTGCTATCAACAAGAGATTCACATTAGTTTTAAAGACATTAATAGGATAAAAACATAAGCATGAAAAAAGGTATTCCATGCATATAATAACCAATAGAGAGTTGCAGTGGTTACACTAATCAGACAAAATAGACTTGAAGACAAAAATTGCTATTAGAGACAAAGAAGCACATGAAAAAAGAGTCAAAACATCAAGAAGATAAAACACTTACAAACATACATGCATCCAGCAATAGATTTCCCAAAACACATGAATCAAATATTGAAGGAACCGAAGGTAAAAACAATTCAACAATAATAGTCAGAGCCTTCAATATCCCCACTTTCATAATGGCAACAAAGAATAAATGAATTTGAAAGAGAAAATAGAGAAACTCAATGAAACGAAGAATCTGTTCTTTGAAAAGGTAACTAAAATCCACAAGCCTGTAGCAGGACCGACAGAGAGATGATACAAATGTTCAACATCAGAAATGAAACAAAGAGTATCACTAAAACTCTGCAGACATCAAAAGGATAATAAGAGAATACTAATAAATTACTCACATACATTTGACATCTGAGACAAAATGGACCAATTCCTCTAAAAGCAAAAAATATCACATTTCACCCAAAATAAAATAGATAATTTGAGGCTGGGCGCGGTGGCTGACACCTGCAATCCCATCATTTTGGGAGGCCGAAGCGGGTGGATCACCTGAGGTCAGGAGTTTGAGACCAGACGGACCAACATGGAGAAACCTCGTCTCTAATAAAAATACAAAATTAGCTGGGTGTGGTGGTGCCTGCCTGTAATCCCAGCTACTCGGAGGCTGAGGCAGGAGAATCGCTTGAACCCGGAAGGCAGAGTTTGTGGTGAGCCGAGATCACACCAGGGCAACAAAGGCAAAACTCTGTCTCAAAAAAAAAAAAAAGTTTTTTTTTTTTTATCAGTAAGAAAAGCAATAATCTGTGTCAAAAAAAAAAAAAAAAAGATAATTTGAATAGCCCTATAACTAATAAAGAAATTGAATTCATAAATTAAAAATTTTTCACCAGGTTTGATGGCTCACACCTGTAATCCTGACACTTTGAGAGGCTAAGGCAGGAGGATTCCTTGAGCCCAAGAGTTCAAGACCAGCCTGGGCAACATGGTGAGACCCCATCTCTACAAAATATTTTAAAAATTAGCTGGGCATGGTGGCATGTACCTGTAGTCCCAGCTACTCAGGAGGCTGAGGTGGGAGGATCACTTAAGCCCGGAAGGTTGAGGTTGCAGTGAGCCATGTTTGCACCACTGCACTCCAATGTGAGTGACAAAGTAAGACCCCTGTCTCAAAAAAAAAAAAAAAAAGAATGTAAAACAGCAATCTCTAGGCCCAGATAGTTGTTATTGCATATTAAAAAATCAGTGTAATACATCATATTAATAGAATAAAAGAAAAACATAGTAATATCAAGAGACACAGGAAAACAAAAACAGACAAAAATGCTTTCATTATTATAAAAACACCTAACAACTAGGACTAGAAGGGGATTTTTCTCAACCTGGTAAGTGGTATCTATGAAAAATCCCCAACTAACAGTGAAAGGCTGAACATTTTCCCCCTAAATCACAAGATAAAAATTTCTTTTCTTGCCACTTCTAATCAGTCTTGTATTGAAGGTTCTAGTCAAGCACATTAGGTAAGGAAAAGTAATAAAAGGTATCCTGATTAAAAAGGAAAAAGTGAAACTCTCTCTATTTGCAAGAGACATAATTTTATATAGAGAAACAAAGAATCCAAAAATAACTTAATAGAGCTAATAAATAAGTTCAGCAATGTTGCAGGAGAAAAGATTAACATGTAAAAATAACTTCTATTTCTATATAATAGCAAATAATGTTCTGAAAATGGAATAAAGCAACTTAATTTACAGTAACTTCAAAAATAGTAAAATGCTTAAAAACAAACTTATCCAAGATAATGTAAGACTTGAATACTGAAAACTACAAAAGAGCATTGAAATAAAATTTTAAAAGCCTAAATAAATAAAACAATCTGGTGGACACAAATTGGAAAGGTTAATATTGTTAAGATGATATCTTGGTCTATTCCGGCTGCTGTAATTGAATACCATAGGCTGGGTGGCTTATAACAACAAATATTTATTACTCATAGTTTTGAAGGCTGGGAAGATAAAGATGTCAGGAGATTCAGTGCCTGATGAGGGCCCATCTGCTGATTCATAGACCAGAGTGACAGTAAGGCCACAAATTAATCTTCTTGCTGTGTCCTTTCATGGTAGAGGAGTGAGAGAGCTCTCTGTGCTCTATTATAAAGGCATTATTCCTGTTCATGAGGGCACCACCCTCATGACCTAATCGCCTTCCAAACAACCCATCTCCTAACACCATCACATGGGAGTTAGGATTTCAATAGATGAATTTTGGGGGGAACACATTCAGTCTACAGCCAATGGCAATAGTCTTCAAACTGATTTACAATTCCAGTGCAACCCTATCAAAATTCCAACTGCCTTTTTGCAGAAATGGACAAATGAATCATAGACTGATAGAGAAATGCAAGAGACCCCTAACAGTCAACGTAATCTTGTAAAACAAAAGCAAAGAGGATTTGTGCCTCTTGACTTCAAACTTACTATAAAGCAACATTAATCAAGAAAATGTGGTACTGGCCTAAGGACAGACATACAGATCAGTGGAAAAAGACTTGAGGGTCCAGAAATAAACCAAAACATCTATAGTCAAATAATTTTCAACAAGAGTGCCAAGATCATTCAGTAGAGAAAAAATAGTCTTTTCAAAGAACGGTCCTGAGACAACTGGGTATCTACATGCAAAAGAATGACTTTGGACCCCAACTTAACACCATATACAAAAACTAACTCAAAAAGTATTGTGACTTAAATGTAAGACATAAATCATGAAATTCTTAGAGGGAAACATAAGTGCACTGTGTGATTTTGAATTAAGCAATTCATTTTCAGATGCAACATCAAAAACACAAATAACAAAAGAAAAAATTGATAAACAAGACTTCATCAAAATTAAAAACTTGTGTGTGTCAAAGATTACTATTAAAAAATGAAATGAGGCCGGGCGCGGTGGCTCAAGCCTGTAATCCCAGCACTTTGGGAGGCCGAGGCGGGCGGATCACGAGGTCAGGAGATCGAGACCATCCTGGCTAACACGGTGAAACCCCGTCTCTACTAAAAATACAAAAAACTAGCTGGGCGAGGTGGTGGGCGCCTGTAGTCCCAGCTACACGGGAGGCTGAGGCAGGAGAATGGCATAAACCTGGGAGGCGGAGCTTGCAGTGAGCTGAGATCCGGCCGCTGCACTCCAGCCCGGGCGACGGAGCAAGACTCTGTCTCAAAAAAAAGAAATGACAAACCACAAAATAGGAGAAAATAACTGCAAATCATATATGTGGTAAGGATAAAGTATTCAGAATACATAAAGAACTCCTACAACTCATAAGAATACAAATAACCCAATTTAAAATTATGAAAAGGGTTTAAATAGGCATTTCTCAAAAGATATACAAATGGCCAATAAGCAAATGAAAAGATGCTCAAAATCTTTTTAGCAGAAAATCAAAATATTTTAGCATCTTTTAGTTAGTCATTAGGGAAGTGCATAAGAAAACCACAATAAGAAACCGCTTCACACATACTAGCATGGCTATAATTTAAAAAACAATAATAAATAGAGAATAATACATGGGGAAGATATATAGAGACTGTAACTGTCATACATTGCCAATGGAAACGTAAAATTATGCAGCAACTGTTAAAACAGGTTTGGTTGTTCCTCAGAAAGTTAAACAGAGTTAACATATGTTCTAGCAATTCCATCAACTGATGAATGGATAAACAAATGTGGTATATCCATAAAATGTATATTATTCTGCCATAAAAATAAACAAAAGTACTGACATATGCTATACAGATGAGCCGTGAAAACATTATAAGTGAAAGAAGTCAGAAACAAAAGGCCACATATTATACAATTCCATTCATATCAAATATCCAGAATGGCCAAATCCATAGAAACAGAAAACAGGTTCATAATTGCCAGGGAATGACAGGAGGCGGAAATTGGGAGTGACTGCTAACAGGATATTTCTTTTGGGGGTAATGGAAATTCCATTTTCTGGAATTAAATAGTGGTAATGGTTATATAATATTGTGAATATATGAAAAAACACTGAATTGTATACTTTAAGTAGTGATTTATGTGTTAACTTTTTGCAATAAAAATTGCAAAAAAAAATTTTTAAATTGAATACTTCTCCCCAAAATGCATGTATACACCGATTCTTATTTCCATATCCCCATGATAATGTCCCAAATGTGTCAGGATGTTAGCATTTTTGGAAATCTTTATTCTGATCCTCTTTCTACTACTGTGTACCTCTTTTAACATGTATAGGACCAAGACTCTCCTCTCTTATATTCAGCATCTTAAATTGTGGAGTTTTGAAGGGACACTGCCCAAGCATCCTTGTCACATAACCTTGTAAACATTGGTTCTTCAAAATTCCACAATTTAAGATGCTTAATGCTGATCTAGGTGTAGATGGATAAATAGCTGTTAGATAAACATGTAAAAAATATAATAAGAAACATTTTCCTAATATCAAACTAACTGCTCTTTCACAGGCTACTTTAGAAGTAATACTAATTCATTTTGTCAAAATTATGTGTAAATAATTTGCTCAATAAAGAGTATTTGCTTTAAACTGCATTTATTTACTTATTTTTATATTTCAAACCTTTTCTATATTTCTGTATTCTAAACCAACACTAACATTCTATCAGCAAGAACTTACCCTAAGCATAGGGCCATTTTGAAACACATGTGGCTCATCACATACCACACAGTATTCATTTAATACAGGGATCCGCTGTTCAGCAAACTCAATTGTCTGAATAAAACAGTAAGGAAAATAATTAAGACAAGCTCATAAATGATTTTAAAACCCAGTAAGAATTAAAATATTTCTACAGTGGATAGAGTTTTGGCTCATACCTGCACGAGGAAGCCGCGGTCTCGTACTGGAATGCATTTTGCACCATTTGGCTATAAAAAGCAAAGTAAAAATAAAATAATAATTTCTTTAATTTAAAAATGTATAAATTACAGCCTTTTACTCTTTGCAATAGTGAATACAAAAGTGATCTAAGAGCACATGAAAAATGAATTGAGTCACTGATGATGACATCAAAATTAAAAACCTTTTTGTTCACTCTATAATAAATACCCTTTTCTACCATTACTAATGCAATTTTTGCCTACAGTAAATGAATAGCATTCTTAGTTGCTGATCTTTTAGCAAAAATGACTGGCATCTTTACATGATCACAAAACCTCATTTCTTCTGTTACTAATCAGCAAATGCTCATACTCTTCATTAGGGAACATCAGTCGTATTTTACAATTAGATACAATTATTCTTCCAAAGAAATATTAGACAGCTACTGAAAGTGTCATAACAGAAAACTATGTATTATGCTTAGCCATATCGGAGGTCATTAAAGCATTTTCTTTTACAGAATGTCTGAAATGATCTTTCTTGGATGAAGCTAACATGGGAAACATTCCACTGTGTAATTGTTCTACATTATTTGCTCTATGTCCTTAAAACTTACCTTTGAGTAGGAATGGGCTTCTAGGATGCTCATGTGAAACTGACAACATATTCAACTTTTCATAAAATAAATATACAGTATAGTTTACAATTTAATTTTAGAAATAAACCTATATAAGAATAACATTACTTTCCTAAAACAGACTTTATTTTTTTCAATTTCATCTCTTGCTGAGTGTGTACACACATTAATGGTTAGAGTTAAACACACACCCCCAACATACACACATATATATTTAGCAAAAGGAAACAAAACTTTTCATCAACTGTTCTGAATATGTTAATAATATACATAAGACAGGTCTATGAATTTATCATTAGCATGAAATTGGCTATCATGCCAATCATGCTAGTGATAAATTTTGTGTAAGCGTTATTCTTGATAAATACCATCAAAAGGACTTTAATTATTAAAGTCATCTCCTGGTCCCATGTCCCCCAAAAACAGCTCCAGCATAAAGTGACTTCAGTATAAAAGGGACAGTAAAAACAACTTTAAGTGAAGCTCTGGGATAAAGCGATAAATGCTGCCTCTCTCCACAGGTAACAACATGCATGGGCAAAGTTCTCTTATATGTGATTGAAAGGGAATTACTCTTAATTTAACCACAAGAAAAATGTGGTCCTCCACCACTCATGTGAGAAGACCAAAGATTAGATACACATACTTAATGAAACATTAAAATTATATGTTTGTTTAATAAGGGCTTTGTGAATCCAATGCATTTCCTTCTGTTTTCAGTAGCATTTGTTACTATGACAAGAATTTGAACTGGACTTCAAATGGGTAGCTACATTTATTTGTTTTCAGAACCAAAGGTGACATTTCAGTGCCAGTTGCAAATGTATGGTATGCAAAACAATATCCAAAAAGATATTTAAAAATGGTAAATTAAAACAAAGTTTTGCTTCTTTTCTCCACCAGATCTTATAAGAAAAAAAAAAAAATCTACTGCACCTTAGCTAACATTTAAGAACTCAAGATGAAAATATTTACGCACAGCAGGCTGAGAAGATGAAGATGAAGATGGTGTTAGGATACCAATAAGCCCTGAGGTAAGAGAGAGCCTCCTGCCCTCTGCGTTAGGTTCCTTGAAAAGCTCAGTTTTGGATGACTTGGGGGCACTGGAGTAGGACTTGCTGAGCAATTTGTGATTTTTCAGTCCATACAATTCTTCCATTCTGAGATTACTAGAGTAAGACCTGCTTAACAGTTTGTGGGGCTTCAAGTTTGTGTTGTGCTCACATCGTGGATCTCCAGAACAAGATCGAGTCAATAGTTTATGTGACTTTAGAGTGAGGCATTCCTCTGACTTAACAGCTGCAGGGCAGGGACGGTTCAAAAGTTTGTGTGATTTAATTGTTGTCATAGCCTGCTCAGCCCTGGGATCGCTGGACAGGGAGCGGCCAAAGGTCCTGTGTGACTTTGTGGAGCACACATCATCAGTCTTGACTGTGCTGGAACAAGTCCTCCGCAGCAGCTTATGCGTTTTGGAGATTCCGTCCTGCTCAGATTTCAGTTTTGATTTGCTTTTACCACAACCAGGTGGAGGATAACTTGGCGACCTTCAAAATTGAACAACAATTAACACAGGGCAAATCACAGGTATGACAGACCATGAAGAAAGCTTGTCATTCTCAAACTCAACTTGACTGTGCTACAAACATTCTACCACCTCATTTTAATATAGCCTACCCAGCCAAAACCGAAATCAAAGGTATGTGCAGAATGATCACAGGACTTGAATCCCATTTTTCCTGAAAAGCAAAAAAAAGGTTCTAAGAATTTTTTTCCCTCCTATCTATCCCAAAGCCCTATAACGAAACTAATTTTGGTAGGAAAAACTCTAGGTGATTAAAAAGCAAAGAATGTAATTTTAGCAAATGTAACCAATGTTAACTAAATATTTAAAAAAACTCTAAACAGAGAAATGAATATGTTTTTGATGGAAAGCATCTAACTCAGTCTTTTCTTAGAGGTTATAAAGAAAATAAACAGATGCCAATACTATAGAAAGAATGCTGTAAGTATGAACTGCACCACACACTCAGCATTTAGTAAGACAATGAATGTTGTTGCCTGTTACCAACCTGCGCAAAGTAGAAAATAAATGCAGGGGAGACTTCACTTTCTTCTCTGACAACTTTTTATTGTGCAGGCAATTGGATTTTTCTTTGCTCTGTTTCCACTGCTGTGTAACAAATGTCTGCATGATTCTGTCAATCCAAAGGTAATTCTGTTATCACCACTCCAGGGCAATTTCAATTAATGTTACTGTATTTATTACGTAGAAAATGCATTTATCAAATAAAAGCAAGCACATGGAAATCAGTGAGATGCTAATTTAGAATCATACAAGATTTTTCATCCATAGGAAAGCATCATATAGCAAATTCCCAGAACTTAACTGTGACTAGTTACATCACAGTAAACGATAATGATTACTATTTATTTAAATAATTAAATTATAATATTACCAGGATATAATTCAAATGACAGAACAATGAAGATATAAAGAGAATTATAAAGATGGCCTTCAGGATCAACAACTTGAGCTGAAGTGGCAAAAAAATCTAAATATTTGGTGCTAGAAATTCAATTTTTAAGAACATTTTTGTTACTAATTATAATGCTATGTATTAAGATAGAAGCAAAGTCATTTTCTTTTTACTTGACTTGCTTCAATATCTTCTTCATGAAAAGGAAAGTAAAGCTATAAAATCATACATAAAAAGAAAACATGCAGAACTGGCTCTATGTAGAAATACGTGGTCAGCAAATTATATCTTCAACACAGCCCATTTACTTTTGAATATACTATACTAAATTTTAAAAACTGGGTATCCTTAAATTTGTTTAGTTAATATCAGAAGGCAGGATGTTGGTAATTCCTAATCTCGATATTTTCTATGTCAAAATCACTCCATCAGTGCTTTATAGTAAAGAATTCCAGAATGTCAACTGTGGACTTGGACACACTGTTCTTATCTGGGAAAGGTCCCAGGCTTGGATGGCTTCTGTATATCTCCATTTTCCACACGACAGTGGCCCTGAACACTAATACTTAAGTAGACATGAAATTTTACAATTAAACATCAAGCATGCAATAAATTAAACTTTTTTTCTTCAAAAATAACTTCAGGATTGCCTGTTTTTTATGCTCTTTTCAGTTATTTCTAACACATTGCTTTGGGATCGGGAAAATGATACCAATATTTGTTTACCACTTACAATATGTCATGGAGTAAAACAGAAACGTTACAGGCACATTTTTCCCTCTAATTTTCACAGTACCCCCAGCAAGTAGCTGTTATTCCACACATTTCACAAATAAGAGAATGAAATCTGCCCAAGTTAGCACAGATGCAAGTGACAGAGCAGTAGTACGTATATTATCAAATGAGTTTTGATACGTATAACACATGTTATTCAAATGGGACAGACGTGACTCTTAGCACAACGCCAGTTATTAAGTTCTCAGGATCCTTCAGGTCTTAACAAACTAACTCAGATGGCCAGAAAGTATATCACTTAGGTTTTTTTCTGCTAGTTTGATAAGTTCAGAAGAATAAACAGTTACATATTGAATTATTCTGGGGCCCTTTTAGCAGTGGAAGTGGTGAGAAAAAGGGAATGAAACTGCAATAAGTGAGGCCATGATTCCAAATTCACAGTAAATTCGCTCAGTCAGCACAAGAAACATTTTATTCATGTTTGAATTTTTTTTTACTCAAAATTTCAGCAGGATTTAAATGTAATAATAAGATCATCATTTCTCCCTGTACCTGATTTGAAATTTCCGCTGACACAACCCTTTGTATTAAGCAGAATTAGATTTTCTTCCCATAGAAAATCGCTACTCCTATGCACCATTGTCTAAGAAAGATGGCAAGTGCTTGCCTAATCTTGATAAGCTAAGTGGAACAAAAAACCAAACAGGTCAAAATGGCTAAAAATTTTCCCACTTTTATATTACATTAGGATTCAAAGTGTGATTTAACATCTAAAATCAGTAATTCTTAAACTTGAATACCTAGGTATCCAGTTGTTCTTGGATGCAAAAGAAATTAAGTGTTTTCTAAAAGACGTTCAATGTTGTGTTTAATTTCAGGGGTAATCTGGAGTATACATATGAGCACATTTGGTATAACAACCACCTCCTTATAACAGAGAACCATGAAGGGACTTCAATATTTACATTTAAGTTTGTGTTTACTATTGTGCTCGCAGCACCAAAAGGAACTACTACCATTGCCAGTGATTGGCTGATGGTAGGGGAAAAAAGTGAAAAATTTCAAGGTAAAGTATACATTTGCATCAAGTCAAGAGCAGATGATGCCATGGCCAACTATGAAAAAAGGTTCCAGGGCAGTGGAAAAAGCACGTACATAGGGATGACATCATACTGTTTTACATGTTAATTTCAAAAAAAAAAACTGCACTAGAGCAGCCAGTATTATATTCGAATTGTGATGGTGAAATAGCTTTAGCAAAATAATATCATAAACAAAATTAATGGTATTACTTTGAATTTCAAGTATTTTATTTTGATTTGCACTTAAGTTGTAAATTGAATTTCGTTTTACAAATGTAGGGAACTCTACATATGAAAAATTTATACCTAATTTTATGTTGCACATATATTTAAGGGAAAACTGAAGATCTGTAATATTTTCCCCCCTTAAACACAACTAAGGTTTGATCAGTGCAGACTCAACATAAAGTCATACAAAAACCGAAGATTATTTCCATTGTCTGTGATATGCTGAGCCTTTGAATGATAGGATACCCTATATAAGACCAATCACTATATATGTGATATCTGTGTCAGGTCAGCCATGAGAAAATACATGAATATTTTTTCTTTTAGGCTATTTTGACTTCACATTCTCTCAATATTCATTCAATGCCAAACATATATTCCACGTCTTATCTCAAGCAAAGGAATATCCAGGATTATATGAGAGGCAGATTAGTTTATGGGTCATAAGCACTGGTTTGGAGTCAAATTCTGGCTCTATCACTTTCTTGCTGTGTGACCGTGAGCAAGCTGCTCAACCTCTCCAGGCTTCAGTTTCATCATCTAGGAAATATGAGAGTAACAAGACCTGTTTCATAGAGTTGTTGTAAAGATGAAACGTTTTATTATATGTTAAACACTTAGAATAGTGCATGACACATAAAAAGTACTGCATGAGCATTTGCTGTTGCTATTGTTGATAAGATTATTCTGCTGTCTGAAACCACCAGAAAAAAATTTTCCTGTGAAAAAGTTATTCAGTCAATAAGAGTGTCTTTTATTTACTGAAAACCAACTGATAACAAGGGGCCTAGATTCTAAATCTGCCTTCCTAACTTGCTGCATGTTTCTAAGAAAATAACCTCTTTATATTGAGTTTCTTTTTATAAAGTATTGTGAGGATGAAATTAGATTGTTAAAATTATGGGATTTTAGGCTGGCAGTGACCTTAAGGATGATAGCCAAATCTAATTATTTGTAATTAGGGAAACAAACATATCAGACCAAAATTTCTCAAGGATCATAAAAAAAAAAATCTAATCTATATTAACAAACTTTCCACATAGCTAATATTTATCTCTAAAAGCAAGTAACTCTTTAAAAACATTAATCACTTGGATAGGGATATTAATTAAATAGGTTATATATGTTACTAGGTACTTAAACAGTGAAAAAGGCACACAGCCTTCTTTAACTTCTCAGAGTTGGGATTATATATACAATTTCTTTTGCTGAGCCTATATAATGTACCCAGAAGCCATTAAGGGTAGAAGGCTATTTATTCCTAGACTTGTGTGCTTTTCTAATTCTTATCTTACTTGATCAGCTCCATGGCACTTAAAAAAAAGTTCGTAAGTGGCTTGCAGAAGTACACAAAGTAGAACAGTATAAAAACAAGGGAGGAAATTGAGTGAGTAAAAAAATCATAGAATAAAAAAATGTGTCAAGGTGAAATGGTACTCAACTTGGATAACGCCATCCATGCTCATCATGGAGGCAGGCTCTATGCTCATCTCTCCAAGACATGCAGGATATGGGCACAATGCAGGAAACAAAATCCAATTAAAAAAACACAACCAAGTGCTCTGGGAAAGCATACCTAATCCTAGAATGGAAAACTGAGAAAATTTATCCTGTGAGTCCTTATAAGAAAACACTACGTTACATAATATGCTAAACACATATTGTAAATTGAATTTAATTTTAAAGATGCAGAATTCTAAACATTAAGGGTTTATTATCTAATTTTATATTTGTATATCTTTGAACTCAATATTGGGAATTTATAAGAATGTTTTTTCCTTTCAAATGTGGTAGGCACACAATTCACATTTGAGTAGTGCTCCCTCAATTTAAGTCATAAAAACTTCAGAAAATTCTAGAGCTCTGTAATACATACAAAATCCTAGATATCATATATGTGGCTTCTTACATCAGGCAAAATGATCTCAGTAAGTCCCCTATTTCATATATCAAATATAGTTTCAATATGTTTTTCTTAGAATATTGCTCAGTAGAAGCCCACATATGATTTCAAATTTAAATCCATTAAAATAAAAGTAATCATATAGACCGCATCATTATGAAAGGCCTAAACCAGGCTTTAAGTATACAGTTATCTAATGGTCTTTCTTGACAAATTTACATTTAAGCTAAATTTGCAGATTTGGAAGAATAAATAATCCTCTGGGAATTCTCCATAAACACAAATTCTTAAAGCTGATATTAAGTGTAGAATTTATTATTTATATTCTGACCATGGCAAACTGAGGTACGTGCCTAAATTTTAAAATTCAGTTCAAATTGAGTGGCTTTATGTCTTCTTATGAAATCAAGGCCCATCTAGACTCTATGTCTAAAGAGAAAGCTGTATTCCCTCTGTGTGGAAGGTTGGCGAAGGAGACCATGTGGATGGCATCATTATTTTCTTCAGGGAAAACCACAACAAGCCCTCTAGATGCATACAAAAACACAGGCCAATGGGTCCCAAAGGTCTGTGCCTCAGATCACATCAGTGATCACCTGATTTTAGAAAAATCTGAGAGTCAATTCTTGAGTCTGTAATTTATCAGTGTTCTCTATTTACTTCTAAGATGCAATTTTCTTTTTTTTTTTCTGGTGCCATTGTATCTTGGCTCTATCAGCGTTTTCTTTTTCTATTTTTTAAAAATACATTTTTATATAAAATAGACTTAAAGATCAGAAAACAAAATCAAGGTCCAAACAGGAAATAAAGTGTTTATTTAAAAAATGAATGTTTCAAAGTGGTAGGAATGGGAAGCAGGCATAGTGCAGGAGTCCAGGGCCAGTGGCTGCCCAACTCTGGGCCCCAAGGAATGAGCAGTGAGAGCCCTCAATAGAGCCCAGTAAGAAAGAAAATCATGTACACGCTGCAGCCTGGAGCAGAGCAGCAGGCTTCAGTGGAAGGACTGGTCAGCTCAGGATGACCTCCTAGGGAGGAAACCAGGGCAGTAAGTACTTCCATCTTACTCTCCTTCCTCCCTCCACTGGTCATGTTAGGGACTCGGAGCCTATGTCTACACAGGTCAGCCTCCCCAGGTAGAGTGCAGGGTGCTGGAGGAAAGAGAGTGGATCTGGGATGGCAATAGAAGGACCCTGGCCCAGGTGGAAAAGTGAGGCCTGCTAATAAATTATCAATGCAGCTCTTAGCATCAGGATGATTTCCTCTCTTGAGGGACTTGCTTCAAAAAGTTCTTACTGAATAGAAGGTTTTTGTTTATTTGTTTGTTTTAATGAACAAAACGAGAACTCAGTTCTCTTTAGTAGAAATTTATTTTTTTGCACTTTAGCAAACTTACTTTTTCAGCTGATGTCCCAATCCAAATCGCTCTTTTGTGGAAATCTGAAAGACATCAACAGTGGGCACTGGAAAGGAAAAAGAATCACAGTCACATATTGACTTGAAACTGAAACTCAACCATCAGCCAGGAAAAGGCTGAAACTGCATTATATATGTGCATATACATATACACACTTAAAAACAGTGCACATACAGTCCTAAACAATGCTATTTATGCTATATCCACACAGGAGATCATTAATGGTCATTATATATTAATATATAATATCTGTAAATGTAAGAAAGAATGATCTCCAAAGTAAGCAACAGCTGAACTGGCTACATGTAGGACAGTTAGTGCATTACTTTTTAAGTGGAAGAAAGACAACATGTTTGCATCTACACACATCATTTTTAGAATAAAACAATGGGAGATAAGAAGGCACAGGAGATTTCCTTTTCATGTGATTCATACTTTTACCAGGTATATATATATATTTAAATTCATTAAAATATATATATTTATATATGTTTAATAATATATGTTTAAATACGTTCAAATGTTTATACATGTTTAAATATATATATTTTTAATCAGTAACTAAATATATAAAAATACATCTATACATATATTTCTTTAAATCAGTAACTATGTTAATTAATAACTTCTCTCAAAAAAGTCACACATTTTTCATTATTCACTGGTTTAAAGAGTATTTCTTGCACTCATCACTCCAGTCATTTCAGACGGAAGAGTAAAAACACACACGAATATCCCTGCGTCCATGAAGTCGGAAATCCACTGGGAGGAGGAAGATGAAAAACAGATAGAAAAAAAGATACAATGCTGGATGGCAATAAAGGCTCTGGAGAAAATAAAGATGGGGAAAAACATATGGGCTGCAGGCTATGTGGGCTCAGGTTTAAACGTCAGATAAGAACAAGCAGGAAGAAAATGTCCCAGCCAGAGCCAAGAACGAGGGCAAAGATCCTGAAGAGAAAATATGCTGAAATATTCCAGGAACAGCTGGAGAACAGTGTGGGGAGAGGACTGAACAAGGTCTCATGTCAGGAGATGAGAGCAGGGAAGGAGCATGGTGGAGCTGTGCAGGATCAATTGGTCAAAGAGCAAAGGGAAAAATAGGAAAATCAGTCAGGAACTTATTGCAACAAGTGAGGCAAGATATATAGAACTTGGGTCTGTGGAGGTGATGAACATTTCGGATTCATACTTCTAGGAGAGTGGACAGATTTTGCTGGTGGACTGGATTTGAGGTGTGAAAAAAAGAGGAGTTAAGGATGAATCCAAAGATTATGGCCTGAGCAACCAGAGGGATGAAATTTACCAATTCCTACAATGTGAAAGACTGTAGAAGAAACAGGTTTGGAAAGGCAGATAAGACTAGTTATTTGACCAAATACTTTAAACTTGTGATGCTTATTTGATACTAAAATGGAAACGTTAAGGCAATTGGAGAAGCCCAGCATTTAGGCATTAAGGTGAGAGGAATGTACTAAAGATATAAATTTGGAACAGTCAGAGTGTGTGTGTGTGTGTGTGTGTGTATGTGTGTGTGTATATATATATTTATTTAAAGGCATGAGGCTGGATGAGAAACCACTCAGTGAGTGTAGGTGGAGGAAAGAGAAAGTCTGAGGATTAGGCCCCGAGCCCAGCTCAGCAAAGAAGGCTGGGGAGGAATGGCCAAGAGGATGGAAGATTCCAGAGTGCTGCTACCTGGACACAAATTCAAGTAAGTTTTTCAGGCCAGGCATGGTGGCTCATGCCTATAACCCCAATACTTTGGGAGTCTCAGGCAGGTGGATTGTTTGAGCCCAGGAGTTCAAGACCAGTCTTGGAAACATAGGGAGACTCCATCTCTATTAAAAAAAAAAAAAAAATTAGGCATGGTGGCATATGCCTGTAGTCCTAGCTACTTAGGAGGCTGAGGTGGGAGGATCACCTGAGCCTGGGAGGTTGAGGCTGCAGTAGCTGTGATAATGCCACTGTACTACAGCCTGGGTAACAGAGCAAGACTCTATGCGGAAAAAAAAAAAAAGAAAAAAAGGAAAAAAAAAAGATTTTCAAGGAGGAGGTAAACAACTGTTATGAAATACTGCTAAATCAATTAAGATGGTAACTCAAAATAGGTTATGAGTCATTTGGTAAGAATGAAGTTAGTGATGACATTGACAAAAGCAGTGTTTGAGAAATGATGGGACCAAAATCTGACTTGAGTGGATTCAAAGAGAGAAAAGAAAAAGGAAAATGAAGTAAGGTAATAGAGACAACTGTAATCAAGGAAATTACCAGTCAAAAGAAGCAGAGTATTAGGGTCCCAACTGAAGAGGCATTTGAGATCAAGAGGGTGTTTTTTTTTTTTTTTTTTTTTAATTAAGACAAGAGAAATATATGCTGATGTGAGTCTTCTAAGAGAAAAAGAGAAATAAATAGTACAGGAAGGAGGAGGAGAACTGAATTCTGGGATGGCGTCCCAATTAGGTGAAAGGGAACAGAAACTAGTGTGTAAATGAAAAGATGACATATGGGAGCTTAGATAGTGCCATTCATAGCAGCAGGTGGGGCAGCAGATAATTAGAGCAAAGACGGTGTTGCTCATAGGACCTTCTCAGATCACACATGCTCTGTATTGTAAGCCAAATGGTATCCCCTGTTGGCCACTACTTTGGGACACAAATGCTCCATGAATCAAGGAAATTGGGTGTTTGTATCACCAAAAAATAGTTCATTTCCTAAGAACTCCTTAATCTTTGTACAGAGAGTAAGGTATAGAGTAAACGTCACTCCAATCCCACTTAACCCAAACCCAAGGCTTTCAAAATTCAAAAGTGAATAGAAACATTCTAACATCTTGAAAACCTCAGTGGAATTAAATGAGAAAGCACTGTATTTTCTCTGAGAAGATTGAAGAAGCTACAATCTCTTCAGAGGCAGACAGAAAAAGTGGGAAGATGAGGGCAGAGAAACAAAAGAGATCTACCTACAAAAATGTAGAAAAACCCAAAATGCACTAGAACTAATGCCTTTACTGAGGAAAACTAGGTATGATATATATGTAGAAAGAAAGAAGGGTTCTATAATACTAGATATAAATGTTTATCCAGAACATACAAATTATTCTTATAAATTGATAATACAAAGACCAAAACTTAATGCATGACTAGAAAATAAGTATTAACATTTATCAAAATAATTTTTCTAGAAAAATATAAATTTCAAACATTGACTCAATAGCATAAAATCTAAATGAACTATAATTTTGGAATATACTAAAAGAGTTCATAAAATTCTAAAATTTCCAAAATTCATAATTTGGAATTCATAAAATATTCCAAAATTCAAGTTCTAAAACACATATTAATAATAAAATAAATGTAATTAATTATATTCAGTGTATTAATGAAATATGTTAATAAACAGAGAAACAGGGGTTGGAGTTTATGGGACCTCTGTACGAGCTGCAATTTTTCTGTAAATTTAAAAACATTTTAAGTTCATTTTTAATAACGTTTTAAAAAATTAATACTTTCTTGATAATCAATAATGAGTTAGAAAATAAAATGAACTATAAAAGTCTAATTATCCAAATAAGTACTCAGGAATAAACATAGCTAAAATTAGTGATCTAAGCAAAACAAGCAAACAAACAAACAACAATAAAAATCCCCAGAACTGTACCGATACATAAAACTAGAAACTACAAGTAAATGCTCTTTTATAAGAAAAGAACTTGACAGAAAGTACTAGTGACATATTTTCATGGTTTTAAAAAAGGTCAAAGTTATTCAATGTTTTCTTATCTCTCATATAACTGCAGTTGGAAAGTGAGGGCTGCCCAAGATATGTGGAAATTATTCTAATGCACTGATCATTCAAGCACAGAGGTACCAATAATGAGATGATATGCACAGAAATCATTTTAAAGTATTGTTAGTTGTTTATCATTTTCAACTAAAAACAGCTTTGTCCTTGTGATGAAAAACTGCATCTCTATATCAGCAATTCCAGAAAATATACATTATCATAAGAGTGATAAATTTTATCATATTTTTATTTAAAGTATATTTCCCCATATATAATATAAATAATCCTTATCTTTAGTTTCAAAGTGGATAAGGAGGTAGATGTCTTCAATTCACATCATTCCCGTTCTCTCACAGACATATTGTCAGATTAGCTGTAGCCAAATCTTGATGTTTAAATAACTGTTATTTATACATTTCCAAAATGTAGGAATAAATCCTTTTCAAAAAGAACTGTTAAGTAGGTCAGTCTAGATCTTGAATTAGCCATACATTTCTTGCAAGTTCATTTTACTATAAATGCTGATACCTTCCAAAGACACATTGGAAACACTCTTTTTAAATCACTGAATTTTTAAATTGCTGAATTTTGTTATTTCAAAAAGTTTTCATAAAAAATATCAAATACCAACTTTTCATAAATATCACTGTAAAAGACTTTTGCATGAATTGAACCTACTAGTTAACAACAGCTAACATACTAAAGGGATCTGTAAGATAAACAATAATAAAATTCAAAGACAGGAAACACATTAGAAAAATAAAGGTTTGACAAAGCTACATAGAGAAGGAAAATTCTAAATGGTTAACAGATATTTGGAGAAATTCTGATGAGTAAGTAGAGCCACGCAATTGAAATGATGATGAGTATGTGCTCTCAGCTCAGATTAGACCAACCAATAAAAATTCCACTGTTCATAAGTTAACTGTCATAAAGTCCATAAAATAAGTTATTTAAGGACATTCTTTGCAGCACTGATTATGGCATCAGGGATCTGACCATAATGTAGGTGGCCATCACTAAGAAAGCAAATATGTAAATTGTAGTGGATCTATACTATAGTATATATTAGTGTACATAGAGCAACAGGGCCAGCAATTCTGTTGCTATCTTAGCAACAGAAGTGGTTAAGAGAATAAAATCTATAGCACAACAGCATTTATGTAAATTTAAAAATGTCTAACAGCATTATGCATTTGACAAGGATATACACATAAGCCATTGTGTTTTGTTTGCTCTCAAGTCCATTCCTCATTCTTCCACCTTTAGGCTGCATTTCCACAGTCCCTTGCCAACTACCTTCTGGTTAGGTTTGACTAATGGAAGCTCTGTTTGGACTTGAGGAAGAGACAGAGAAAGAGAATCAAGGTATTATTTTCCTTTTTTTTTTTCTCTCCTCCCTTCTACCCTATCTCCCTTCTCCCTCTCCCCTTCCCTCTTCTCTCTTTTCCCTCCTATTCCCTCATCTCTCTTTCCTTCTCCTCTCCTGTCTTGTGTGGGCATTTTTTAGCAGTTGTCATATCTTCTCCATGGTTGCAGCTCTTTACCAGATATGTCCTATTTCTGTGGCCGTAAGTCCTACAGAGCAACTCCTGATATGGTTCTAGAACGTGTAAGATTTCCCTGATATTTGGATTCTGCTGCATACCATCCCTTTTCCAGTGTCACTCCAGCCCCAAGGGACTGTAGTGATCTCTTGCTGTCATCTTGCTTTGTGGTCTCCTCCTACCACTCTCTGATGAGCTTCACCATCCTGCTTTTCTTCCCAACTTTTTAGCCACCGGTTTAACTAACTTTTTCTGTTTAATTTTTTTACCTGAGATACTAGAGTGGTTTGTTTCCTGATTGGATTCTAACTGATGTAGTATCAGATATTGGGAGTGGTCTCAGACAACACACCGTAAAATGGGATACTGAAACTGGGAAGTTGATCTGCTTAACCTTAATAAGGTGATAACTTATTTACAGATGGAAACTGAAATAATGGTATTCTGTGACAGGCAGAGGCATTATGGGCATAGCACAAACACTCTTCATAAATATTTTCTCACTTTTTTATTTCCTAGCAATAATCCTAATCATAATTTAGGATAAAACCTAATTATTCTCCTGGAATAATAAGTTAAAAGTTCCTTTTTAGTAACACTGTCTCCAGTTCTATCCATATATTATATATTACTGCACAGTTTCAATCATATTTTCCTCAAATTTTCAATAAGAAAAAAGTATCTTGGGGAGTTGACTAGTAAGATGGTAATGTGAGTGAATACTTTTGCACAAACACAGTCATAACAAATGCCTAATAGAAATAGGAGAAAACCAGTAAAAAAAAGACCAGAAACTTGGAGTAATGCCATCCCCACGTGAGAAATGCCCAGCAAATTTTGCACAGAGCAGATGGAACCAATCCTAAGGGGCCCTAAAGGATGGATGCAAAACTCTCCATTCTATGAAAGAGACAGATGCTATAATAAAAGTCAACCACCGCTGACACCTCTCAGAACAGGGAGCAAATGAACCCTAAGGCAGAGAAGACACTCTAGATTGGTCTGGCAGGGCTTCCTCCCTCTGCAGATGCTACCTTTTTCATGACCCTGGACCCATCATCCTTAGGTCAAGTTCTCTCAGAAGCAGACCTTGAGTGCAGACAAGGGGCAAATAATGTACTTGGAATTGTTCTCAGGAGGAAACAATAAGAACAAGTGAGAAGGGGCTAGATAGGAAAAGAAAAAGCCAAGCAAGGGTACAAATCCAGGGAAAGTTCTAGTTTCCATCCCATCTTTGTACAGACTTGAAACAGAGTAGCTAGGCCACTGTTCCCTCACACTAGTGACACCTCGCAAGAGTGAAGGGAAGATAAAAAAAACTGCCAAGTACTTACCTGCACTCCCCAGGAAAGAGAAAGCTTGTATGTCCAAGGACAAGCTACTGAGGGTCTCAAGTGGAGTTGTTAGCAGCCAAGGGTGCAGAAATGGGGATGGGAGCAAGAGCTGGGAAAGGGGACCCAAGGGAACAGGGTGGGCTACCAGCAGAGCTCACACCCCTCCCCTCCAGCGGGCAGATCTCAGAGCTGCCGACTTCAAAGTAGGGTCAGTGTGGAATTCTCTTTCTTTCCTCTTATTAATGGAAGAAATTGTTCACACATCACACTAATTTCCAAAAGAAGAACATTTCAACTCTTGCTTGTATATAATATTGAGGTAAACAAAACTCCATCTATAGGAATAAAATGATAAACCTTTGACAATTACTGATTGATATTCACAACAAAACTCAAAATGACACTAAACAAATAAAACGAAAGCGACTGGTGATAAAGGAGGAATAATATGGAATCAGTAAAGAATATGGCCAAATTAAAAATACAATGGGAACATTAAATTTAAGATGAAATCACGAAAACAATTCACTCAATGGAGCAGAAGACAGATTGGAAAAAACATATAAAGTTTTCAGATATGAAGGATGAAAGAATTAGAGAAATGAAAAACATGGAGGACAAAAGAGTTAGATCCAATCAGGATATTGGGATTACCAGGTAAAGAAGGAATAATAAATAATTACATAAAATGTACTTGAGGTGAATTAAGACTCAGCCAGGTACACCATGCAAAAATAAATACAGAAAAACTAGTATCAAGGAGAAGAAGAAAAGCAGTAAAAAAGTACACAACAAAACACAAACAAATCAAAACGGACTTCTTGCAAATAAAAAAAGTTAAAATACTTCAGGCACAAAATGAGAAGTTTCTAAAGCATTTTTGCTTTTTGTAGGAGGAGAACTATCATGACCTCACTAATTTTACTTGGACAAGTTTGTCTCATTCACAAAACAAAAAGTCATTCTCAGGTATGAAAAAAGAAAACATAATCCTCAGGTTTCCAAATTGTTAAATATATAAATCAACCAATATAGATGAAAGAAAGAGCAGATGAGTTGTGACACTAAAGGAATTGTACTGAACATTAAAATAATCTAACCATGAGTTAAAATGAGTGTTAAAATATTTACAAAACCATGCAAATGTAAAAAATCTTTAAAGAGATATTGTGAAGGAAAATATCTCCCTTACATTCAAGATTATATCAAAAAATAAGTATCAGAGGTAAGATTACATAAAAGCATGCTTCAGTATCATCTCACACAGATGGGGTTTGGGTGAGTAGAGATTAACCAGCCCAATTTCATTCCTAAACCTAAATAAAGTTCAGACATAAGGATTTCCTTTTCTTTTAACCACCATTAAAATAAAATCAAATGAGTACATTTCAAATCACTAAAATGAGAAAAAAGTTAGCCATATGGCAGAATATGTGGGGAAGGAACAAGAACACATACAACTATGGGCTGAAATATTCTTCATATATTACAAATCATTCCCTTATGGCGGATTTAATGACTTGAGGACAGTCTCATGACTTAACATCAAGGTGCACAGCTATTTATAAAATTCTTTACCAACTTTATAAAAATAAATCATATACACATAGAAAACAGAAACAATACCAAGCCATTTAGCTTTCTCATTACAAGAATTATGAGAAATTACTTTTCTTTACATATTTATATATCTGAAATTATCAGAATAAAAATATTTTAAACACTTATTTTTTCTTGTCCAGCATTAAATCAGTTAGAATATGTAATTTATATTATTCATTGATTAATTTGAATAGAATGTATTATGCAAAGACAGACATTTAAAAATGAAAGATTTTCCTGGATTTTATAAATCTGAAAGAACAAGTATGTTTCCTATATGACAACAAACAGTAGATGTATATTCCCTGATATGCCTAAAGGAAAAACATGCAGACATCATAGTAACTTGTGTGGCAGATTAAAGATGCCCATGATTTCACAAGGTACTGTCTATGTTCCTGTCTGTTGATTCTGGGTGGGCTCTTCAACTGCTGTGATCAACAGAATACAATCAAAGACTCACTCTGTCTTTTCCCGGTTGCTTCTACATCCTGTCTCTTGCAACACTTGCATTTGCATCCCAGTCACCATGGTACAAGAAGCCCAAACCACATGAAGAAGCTATGTGTTGGACAGGCACTCTAGCCAAAAGCCTCAACTGAGTCCTGAGATGACACCTGCATCAACTGCTAGCCATTTGAACGTCCAGCATCGTGTGTATCCAACCCAGTGAGGCCTTAATTCGGCCCCAGCCCCACCCACATATGACTGCAAATCATGGGAGACTGCAAGCAAGAAGTGCCCAAAGAATAGTGAGAGGTAAGTTTTTTTAAGCCACTAAGTTTTAGGATTTCTTTTTTAATGTAGCAGTAGATAACTGGAACAATATAAGTAGACACAATTGTGTATGTGTGCATGCATGCCTGTGTGTGTGTGTGTATGTGTGGTAGTAGGTAGGAAAAAACATTTTACCAAGTAAATTTTGGCAAGACTTATGATAGGGTCCTTTGTTGTAAACAGCTATGAGTTGAAATATAATAGCAACATTGTCCCTTAAAGATTCAGCAAACAAATATACTATTATAATCTCCATTTTCAAAGACAGAAATACATTGCATTAAAATTGAATCTCAGAATCAAAGAGAAGTAATTATATCTAAGGAAAATCCAAAATATATATATTTACTGAATTTCTACTCCTTTGCGTTTTTTAAATGTTTGTATCTCAGAAACTTGTCAGTTTCTGAAAATCTATAAAAAGAAATAAAGAAATAAAATCTATAAAAAGAAATGTTATGTTTCTGTTTCCAGAAGTTATATTGGCAATAAACCATCTTTCTTAGAATGCAAGCTTCTTTAAATACCATTATCAAGATATTTAGCACTTTTGCTCAGAACTGACAAATGAACACGCATTTTGCTTAAGGCATAGTGCACAGCTAATTAATATTAAAAAATAATAAAGAAAGAAATAAAACTAACCTGGGCCATTTAAATACTGCGTAAGTGAACAGTGTAGTCGAACAATTATAGGTTCTGTTCGAATTACTTCCCAAGCCACAGCAATCTCCTCCTGCACAAATATATTTAAAAGATGAATTAATCATATTTTAGAGTTCAAAATGAAAAAAAAAAAAACACAAACTTTTAAAATTTATGTTCGCAAAATGCCTATAACATGAAGGCCTATAAGTTATCTCAAAACCCACTGTTGTGTGAAAATATTGGCCTTCTATGTATGAGAACTAAAACTGAACACTTAAAATATAACAAAGTATTACAAAAGCCCATACATTTCAGATAACATTAGAAAAAACAATGCAAATATATATGTTTATAAAATCTCTGCTTCTTTGACAATCACAGCAGTTCTTCACAAAGCACCTTAACAGTCAGTATGTAACTACTAGTATTATAAGACAACTAAAAATTAAATTTCCCCCCAAAATAAAATAAATGTATTTTAAATGCACCATTCATATTACATAAAATTGATACTTACATCAAGAAAGCTAACATCGATATGCAGATCAATATCTACATCATCAATGGCTCCATATTCCCTGAAAGCAAAAATTAACATTATTTTTTTCATTTTAATGATGCTTAAAAGATGGTGTGTGGTAGGTTATTTTATTTAAAATTTTAAATCACTAATTCTCATCCTTGATTTTGACAAGTAGCTCACATTTAACTGTGGCTATGAAATAACTAATAATCTAGTTGACTGTTATTTTTCTGTTTATACCACATAGATATCTTTCTATTGTCTTGTACACGCACATGCATACATAAAATCAAGAGTTGCTTGGTTCATAGTTTTAAATATTCCGTTTTCTGTGGCAAATTAGTCAATCTTCCCATATTACTGCTTTGTTTTCACTACACTCTCTGAGGATAAGGAGCTGCTTCTGAAGACAAGAAAGGAGTTTATGACATGAGGAAGGAGTGTGGGGAAGACACACAATAATGCGCCCATAAGTCTTCCTTCTAGTTAGGCATCAGTGGTTCAGAAGCCAATCTAAGTGTTCTGCCACTTAAATGTCAGTGTTTTGATGGGCAGCTCTAAAAGTCTGATATTTAAAAAAAAAAAAAAGTAACTGTAGTGTATTCTACAGGAAGGAATTATGAAGACCAACTTTTTTACAGCGCAAGTACTGCCACGAACCAGCATACTTCTTAAGCAAATGAAAGAATATAAAAACAAGTTTTAATATTCTCCATATATACACGTCTGTATTTTTTATATTCTTATAAAACTTTGAAGTTACAAATGCTATACATAGTGAGAGATGAAAACCATAGAAATAACTGAAATGATAAAAGTTAATGACCAATATTTACTCAGCACTGATGTGCCAGAAATTGTTCTAAAGATCTTACATACATGAGATAATTTAATACAGTACTCACAAAACAACTAAGGTACTACTGCCATCTCCACTTTATAGATGCATAAATTGAGGCCCAGAGTACTAAAGTAACTTATCCATCATCACTCTATAGCAGAGCTGAAACTTGAATATATGTATTTTAGTTACTATTCAAGAAACTAGTACTTTGTGTTCAAAAACAGGTCAAGCACTAATGGATGATCTCATTAGGTCTTCACCACAGCCTTGTGAGGTGGATAATATTACGACATTCATTTTGCCGATGTGAAAACTAAGATTTAAAGATGTAAAAAAAGTTGCCAAATGAAAAGTAAGTTAGTGGGGAAGTCAGGAATTGAATATATGTCCAACTCTAAAACTATGTAAAGTATGGTCTCTGGCATATAGTTAAGTACTCACTAAAAATTTATATCTATTATGTATTCAAGTAATAGAATTATAACACATAATTGTGTCACTTTATAGAGTTCAGAGAAGAAACTTTTAATGACTGAATAATTTTATGTGATTTAATGAATAAAGGAATCTAGGGGATCTTTTTGCTTTCTAATATAAATAACCAAAAACCAAAGCATATTAGAATATAAAGTAGCCTCTGTGCTTTCTCCATTCTCTCCTTTAAAAATACATTAAAACATTTAAAACATTGAGCACATTTTCAACTTTTATGAAATTATACTCTTATTCTTTCATGGTTAATATCTTTTTTTTTTATTTATTTTGAAATGGAGTCTCGCTCTGTCGCCCAGGCTGGAGTGCAGTGTCCGGATCTCAGCTCACTGCAAGCTCTGCCTCCCGGGTTTATGCCATTCTCCTGCCTCAGCCTCTCGAGTAGCTGGGACTACAGGCGCCCGCCACCATGCCTGGCTAGTTTTTGTATTTTTTTAGTAGAGATGGGGTTTCACTGTGTTAGCCAGGATGGTCTCGATCTCCTGACCTCGTGATCCACCCGTCTCGGCCTCCCAAAGTGCTGGGATTATATTACATAAAGAAAGGGATAAAAATGATTTGCATAGGTATTCCTTTTTAAAAACCATCAAAACATCATAACATCTGTGCTTTGCAAACTATTTTCAAACTATTCTAAAAATTTGAAGAGGAAGGAGTTCTTCCAAACTTGTTTTATGAGGCCAGCACTACCCTGATACCAAAACCATATAAGGAAACAACAACAACAACAAAACTACAAACCAATATTCCTGAGGAATACAGATGCAAAAATCCTCAACAAAATACTAGCAAACTGAATTCAACAGCACATTAAAAAAACCATACACCATGAGCAAGGAGGATTCATCCTAGAGAGTGCAAGATGATTCAAAATATGCAAATCAATAAACATGATACATCACATTAACGGAATCATGAAGAAAACATTATGATCATTTCAACAGACAAAAGGCATTTGATAAAATTTAACATCATGATGAAAACTCTCAACAAATTAGCTATAGAAGGAACATAACACAATAGAGGCCAAATTTACAAACGTACAGCTGACATCACATTGAATGAGGAAAAATTCAATGCGTTTCCTCTAAAATATGGAACAAGACAAGGATGCCCACCTTTACCACTCTTACTCAACCCAGTACAGGATGTCCTAGCCAGAGCAATCAGGCAAAAGAAAGAAATAAAGGATATCCAATTAAAAAAGAGGACGCCACATTGTTCCTGTTTGTGGATGACATGATCATATATATATAAAACTCTAAAGACTCCACCAAAAAAACTGTAAAACTAATAAACAAATTTAGTAAAATTGCAGGATACAAAATCAACACATAAAAAATCAGTAGTGTTTCTGTAGACCACAAATGAACTATCTGAAAAAACAAATCTTATTTACAAGAGCTATGAAAAATGAAATATATAGGAATAAATTAAACCAAGGAGGTGAAAGATTTCTACAATAAAAAATATAAAACATTAATGAAATAAATTCAACAAGACACAAAAAATGAAAAGATAATTGCTTGTTTACAGATGGAAGAATATTATTAAAACATCCATACTCTAGCCAAAGCAACCTACAGATTCAATGCAATCCCTGTCAAAATATCAATGACATCCTTTACAGGAAAAAAAAAAAAAAAAAATCCTAAAATTCACATGAAAGCACAAAAGACCCCAAATAGCCAAGGCACTGAGCAAAAAGAACAAAGCTGGAGACATCACAATACCTTACAAAGCTATAGTAACCAAAACAGCATGGGACCAGTGTAAAAATAGACATGTAGACCAATGAAACAGAATAGAGAACACAGAAATACATCCATACACTTAAAAACAACTAATTTTCAACAAAGGCTCCAAGAATACACCTTGAAGAAAGGGCAGTCTCTTCAATAAATGGTGCTGGGAAAACTGTCCATGCACAAGCAAAAAAATGAAACTAGACCCCTATCTTCATATACAAAAATCAACTTAAAGTGGATTAAAGATTTAAATGTAAGACCCAAAAATATAAAATTACTGGAAGAAAACATAGGGAAAATGCTTCATGGCATTTGTCTGGCCATGGATTTCTTGAATAAGAATTCAAAAGCACTAATAACAGAAGCAAAAATGGACCAATGGGATTACATCAAACTAAAAAGGAAACAACACAGTGAAGAGACAACCTAGAGAATGGGTGAAAATATATGTGCAAGCTATGCATCTCATGAGGGGTTTATATCAATAACATATAAGAAACTCAAACAGTTCAAGAACAAAGACAAACAAACTAATGATCTGATTTTAAAAGGGTCAAAAGGCCAGGTGTGGTGGCTCATGCCTCTAATCCCAGCATTTTGGGAGGCCAGGCCGGGCAGGTCTACTGAGGTCAGGAGTTCGAGACCAGCCCAGCCAACATGGCGAAACCCCATCTCTAATAAAAATTCAAAAAAATTAGCCAGGTGTGGTGGCACACACCTGTAGTCCCAGCTACTCAGGAGACTGAGGCATGAGAATCGCTTGAACCCAGTAGGCAGAGGTTGCAGTGAGCCAAGATCGCACTACTGCACTCCAGCCTGGGTGACACAGTGAGACTCTGTCTCAAAAATAAAAATAAAAGGCAAAAGACCTGAATGCGCATTTCTCAAAAGACATACAAATGGCCAACAGGTACATGAAAAAATGTGCAACATCACTGATCATCAGAGCAATGCAAATCAAAATCACAGTGAGATATCACTTTGCTCCAATTAGAATGGCTGTTAGCAAAAAGATAAAACATATAACAAATGCTGATGTGGATGTGGAGAAAAGAGAATCCTTTTGCATTGCTGGTGGAAATGTAAATTGGTATAGCCATTATGGAAAACAGTATGAAGGTTCCTCAAAACATTAAAAATAGAACCACCACGTGACCCAGCAGTTCCACTATTGGGCAATTAACCAAAGGAAATGAAATCAGTCTGTCCAAGAGGCATCTGTGCCCCCATATATACTGCAGCACTATTCACAACAGCCAAGATGCAGAATTAACCTAAGTGTCCATTATTAGATGAATGGATAATGAAATGTGGTACACACACACAATAAAATACTGCTCAGCCATAAACATGAAGGAAATCCTGTCATTTGCAGCAACATGGATGAACTTGGGGGACACTGTGTTAAGTAAAGTAAGCCAGGAAAAGAAAGACAAACACTGCATGATCCAAGGCATTTGCAGAATCTAAGAAAAGCTGATCTCGTAGTACAGAGTAGACTACCAGAGGTCGGGAAGCATAAAGGGATGATGAAGAGGAGAAATTGGTCAACGAGTACAATATCACAGCTCAATAGGAGAAGTAAGTTATAGCACAGTAGAGTGACTATGGTAAACACTAGTATAATATATATTTCAAATTAATCAGAATAAAGGATTCTTGATGTTCTCACCACAAAAAAAGATCAGTGTTTGTGGTGATGGATATGCTAACACCATCATTTAACCATTACATAATGTACTGAAACATCAAACTGTAAACCACAGATCTGCACAATTATTGTGTGTCAATTAAAAATAAAATTTTAAAAATTGTGTAAAGCATAGTGCCAGATGCACTAAATAAAAATTTCTATCAACTATTCAAGTAATAAAATATAATCCCTTTTATAGGGTTCAGAGAAGAAATTTGTAGTGATTAAATGGTTTTATGTAATTTAATGAGAAAGGGAATGTGGGAGATTTGTTTGCTTTTTGATATCTATGATCAAAATAATGTCAGCATATCCAAATATAAGGTAGTCTGTGTGCTTTCTTTTTCCTCTCCTTAAAAATATATTACAACACTGGTCGGGCGCAGTGGCTCATGCCTGTAATCCCAGCACTTTGGGAGGCTGAGGTGGGTGGATCACTTGAGGTCAGGAAGTTGAGACCAGCCTGACCAACATGGTGAAACCCCATCTCCACTAAAAATACAAAATTAGCTGGGTGTGGTGGCAAATGCCTGTAGTCCCAGCTACTTGGGAGGCTGAAGAAGGAGAATTGCTTGAACCCAGGAGGTGAAGGTTGCAGTGAGCCGAGATCGTGCCATTGCACTCCAGCCTGGGCAACAAGAGCAAAACTCCGTCTCAAAAACTAAATAAATGAATATATATCTATATATGTGTGTGTGTGTGTATATATATATATATATATATATACACACACATAGAGAGAGAGAGAGGGAACATTTCCATTTTTAAGGAAATTGCACTTTTTATTCATGGTAATATTTTTATAGGTTACATAAATAAATAAATAAATATTTGCATAGGAATTAATTTTTAAAAACCGGCAAAGTATCAATAATGTCTGTACTACATGATAAACATTAATCTTAAAGGATAAGATTATGTGCAAATTTCGATATGAAAGTATACAGAAAGTACGACAAGAATAAGAGCCAAGCAAATGAACATTTTCATCTCTGCCTTTAGTTCAGGGTACAACAAACATTTTCTGTGAAGATGAAGACAATAAATATTTTAGGATTTTCAGGCCACATACAGTCTCTGTTGCATTCATCTTTCTTGTCTTTCTTTCTTTCTTCTTTCTTTCTTTCTTTCTTCTTTCTTTCTTTTCTTTCTTTCTTTCACTTTCTCTCTTTCCTTCCTTTCTTTCTTTCTCTCTTTTCCTTCCTTCTTTCCTTTCGCTTTATCTCTTTCTTTCTTCCTTCCTTCTTCCTTCCTTCCTTCCTTTCCCTCCCTCCCTCCTTCCTTCCTTCCTCTCTATTTCTTTCTTTTTCTTTCCTTCCTCTCTCTTCCTCCCTCTTTCCTTCCTTCCTTTCTTTCTTTTCTTTCTTTCCTCTCTTCCTCCCTCCCTCCTTCTTTCCTTCCTTCCCTCCCTTTTTTCCTTCCTTCCTTCCTTTCTTTCCTCTCTCTTCCTCCCTCCCTCCTTCCTTCCTTCCTTCTTTCCTTCCTCTCTCTTTCTTTTTCATTCTTTCTTTCTTTCTCCAACCCTTTTAAAAAGTAAAACCATTTATAGTTGACAGGACTGTTCAAAACAAACCTCACAGCCCAACTGTTGTAATTCGAATGACCCTGAACACTGGCAAATATTTAATAAATAAAATAGTTCTGATATCAATCATGAGGCATGTAAAAAGAAAGAGCCACTAAACTGAACAATGACGAAGGATGACAAATGATGTTTAAGAAAAGTTTCGGTGTGTGAAGAGGTCCTGTCTACAACCACACTTCACATACATAAGTTAATCCTAAGAAAATAGTAACAAATATATTCAAAGTCTTACCTACAGCCATGTGTGTAAGAGCAGAAATTGAGAAAATAAATATAGAATAATAAGGAAACAGTTAAGTAAACTATAGCATGTTGTTAGGAGAAAAAAATACCCATTAGTGAAGGAGTCAATACAAAAATATTCATATCCTGGGGGAAATGTTGCAAATATACTGACAAGCAGATTACCAAAAAAGCATGGAAGCTAAAATGATATTTTTAAGAAAATAGAAATAGGAAAATCAAGAGTAAAAACAGTACTTATATATCAACTCTAAATTGTGTGTGAAACTTACTTTATGAAAAATGTTATGATTTTCTAAAAACATATGCCTATTTTTTCTGGTTAAAAAGGTAATGCAGGCTCATTATATAAAATGTGAGAAATTTTTAAATGTACAAAATAATCTGTCTTATCACCATATGGACATAATTCTTTTTGCTTATATCTCATTCCAGTCTCTTCCATGTATACAAGAATTATACAGTGTAATATATAAAGATTTCGATTCTGTTCTTTCACTTCTTCTATGATCAGCTGTTTTTCCCATATTGCATTATATTTTACATAATACAATACAATTTTGTATTTTACAAAATACAATTTTATATAAAATTTTATAATGTAAAATTTTACAATTTTATACATAATTGTATAATAAAATATTTGGTTCCTTTTTTTTTACACTATAAATATTGGTAAACAGCAACTGGATAAAAAAAATCTATGTGCATCAGTCTTCTCATAGAATCACTTCTTGAATCACTGGCTTAAATAAACATTATAACCATATTTGGGATTCTTGATGTATATTGTTTAATTACTGTTTTAAATGGCTATAACAACTTATAATTACACCAGCCAGTTTATCACAATGACCTTTTCCTACATTCTCATCGTCATCAGACATTTTTTTCTCCCGTCTTTGCCAATTTTATGGGAGGAAAACATAAAACATTTTTTTGAACTTATTTACACTGGCAAAACGCTGGTATGCTTACAGGCAGGAAGATTTAAAAAAATATATCAGTATGACCCTTATCCACAACTGTTTTCTCCATAAATAGTTTTTCAGATTACTTCAACAGAATTTACCATAAAAGAATAATCAGAATGTGCATACATGCTTTTAAAACCACTTACATGTGAATTTCTAAGTATTTTGTATATGATTTCTTAAATGACGTTTTGGTTAAAAGTATCTTCCCAATTTCTAACGCTCCAAAAAAGGAAAATGAAGGGTTGCAAGTGTTCCTCTTCTTCACCACAGCAGAGCATGAATAAAGAATTTTAAGGAGGCAGAGGCCCTAAAGGTTTGCAATTAACTGGATTCTGTAGGTGTAGATCTATAAATAGTTATACTTTTTTGTTTGTATGCCAGATTTCAAAGAATTTACAAATGACTCTATGTATATGCAAACCCATTTCCGTTGTGATGCCCTTTTTATATAATGCCAATAATT
The DNA here is from genome assembly GCF_000951035.1 of Colobus angolensis palliatus. Lineage (NCBI taxonomy): Eukaryota > Metazoa > Chordata > Mammalia > Primates > Cercopithecidae > Colobus > Colobus angolensis. The sequence continues at coordinate 652,607 of NW_012114933.1, read as the reverse complement.
TCATATTTCCCACTGAGAGATTACAAAGTGTGATTACAGTTTGTCCAGATGCAGCGACCCAGTCATCAGGATTGCTTCTACATCTGAGTAACTTTCAGCAGCCCAGGATCTCATGAATAGCAAATGCAGAATCAAGTTGAATGCTTGAAATATGACTACAACTTGAATTGTGAAGCTAGATACCTGATTGTGTCCTGAATGTACTATTCGATATATAATAACTCAAAATAATTTCATGTGCTGCCTATATTTCTTCACTGTGAACAGATCACATCAAATTGATGAATTCGAATTTTTTTAACATGAGGGAAACAATACAGAAATGATCTAATGAAATTGTTTCATTCTGGTCTGAAAAGAATGCCTCCACAAATGTTCTTTCCCGACATGTAGTGACACATTAAATTTGGGGTGAGCTACTCTTTTAATCTACATTTCTTGAAATCTGGTAATTTGATTTTGGATATTTAAATGTGACTTAGCTCATTTAAGCATATATGTATAAAGTTTTTTTTTTAATGAATGTGGACTTTTGAGCCACTGTGTTAGAATTCTTAGCAATTTGTTCTCCTATTTTTAATGGAACTACTCAAGACAATATCCTTACACATGAGACATTCACATACACACTTACAATATATTAACATTTAATATATTGGTCCTCCTTTATCTATAAAGCTTCAGCTTATTCATTACACTGTTATGATGTGTTATAATGCAGCCTGATCAAAATCAGCAGTCATTGTGTTGTTTATGAAAATATGTTTCAGATATCTAGCCTTCCTGTATGGAAACACACACACACACACACACACACACACACACACACGTGCATGCATGAAACTCTACCACATGTTCCTAGGAAGTAAGCCTCTATTACTACTTGGTTATTTCTTCTTTCAAAAACTGGATGGTTATATTTTGAGAAGACAGACATTTTGTGAAGATATATACACCTTCCCGTGTCATCTGAAACTCAACAGCTTGCATGTCTATCTCTGCATGCCTACTCAGTGTGTGGTTTTTGCCCAGCGTGGGAGACATGTTTGTGAATGGGCCAAGAAATATGCAAACTCAGTAGTCAGGAAGAAATTTTGGCAGATTAAAGCATTTGCAAGACTGTATCCAAGGTAGCTATACATTTCTCCAAAGAACAACAGGGCTGAGAAAAATTTTAAAATTAGATCCAGATAAGAAAAGAAGCTCATGTAAAATTGTGCATAAGAGGTACAGTATAAACAACTGCTAGAACTCTGCAGTCAGCTTAACAATCCTCAGTTTTGCTAGGAGAAAGTCCTTGCGTTGGGAGTAGTGGTTAGTGTTTAGGAGCTGAGCACCTAAAGCTACATCTAGATTATGTCCCCATGTTTTGGGAAAATGCTCTCTTCTTTCTTTCCCCTCTGTGCCTCCTGTCATCACATCCCTGATTTTCAGAGTCAGACTGTTTTTTATTCTTTAGCTTGGAGGCAGAGGGTGAAGACTCAATATGCTAGAAAGGAGATTACAAAACATTCAATCCAAGATCTTTTTTGATGAATGATATACATCTATGTAGGCTAAGGTACGTTGTGGTAATAAGCATTTTCAAAATCTCAGTGGCTCAACATGAAAAAAGATTTGTATCTCACTCCTACCTTATGGTTAATATAGAATTAGGGGTTAGGGTGGGGCAGCTCACTGTTGTCATGAAGGGGCTCAAGGAAGCAGAGCTGAGGGGACATGGGAACCAACACACTAGCACTTGGCTCACATATGACTGGCCAAAATTAGTGATATGTCCATGCCTAACATTAAAGAGTACAAGGAAATACAATCCTACCATAAGACCAGAAAAGGAGAACCAGAAGAAATGTAAGCAGTCCTACTGGCCACTACAAATGAGAATTCAGAAATTTAGAGAATTTAAAGCAGTGCATTCTGAGGTATGCACTTTTTTCTTTCCTTTCATTTACTGTTTTTGTTTTTTAAAGGAGATATATGTTTGGTGGGCATGAGTAACATGATATAGGTTCCTCAAGCCACCCCAAATCCTCAGAATGCTCGTTTCCCAAACATTACCCTCAAAAGGCCTGATTACAATTGTCTGTGCACAAAAAGTGATCGAAATAGTCACAACAGTTGACTGTTCACAATAGAACAATCACAATAGAACAGTCACAATTTTAGAAGCTTCCAGCCTACACTAAGCATTAGTCACAATAAAAAGGTTAGACTATTACTCATATGACTTAAATCTTCTAAATGAAAGATGGCATGATCATAAGGCAAAGCATATTTTATATTAAATGGAAGTTTTAAATCTCACAAAGAAACGATCAGGATCATTTCTTTCCTAAACAAATATGAATTTTCTGATCTGTAATTCCCTTTCTAAAAAGACTAATTTTAATTTATTTTCCAATGACACTGACCAATTTTATTTTCATAAATATATAGAGAGACACATTTTATGAAAAACACAAAATGCATTTTGTTGAATGATTCAAGATGACACTTATTCAGACTGATCACAAAAGTTCATGTTGCCCCAAGACCTAACTCACTTCCTATACAAGAGACTATAAATCAGAATTATCGTCAGTGTTTACATGTATGATTCAACAGCCAGTAGTAGGCTTTTGGATGGTATGGCGAGGTAGAATTGTCATTACCTACTTAAGTAAGATATATATCATCACTCATTTTTTCTACACCGTCTTTCAGCCTTCTTTAAGAGGATTTTGCCTCAACAACCTCAGGATTTTGCCTAGGCAATCTCGGTTACTTCCATCTCTTACATAGAACTTAGATGTGGTTAGCTGTCTTTCTCATTAGACGTTGCTTAAAAAAAAAAAAAAAAAATTACTCCTAATAGCCTGTTGTGCATATTGAGGTACTTTTGCTCTTCAAACTTCATTAAGTTCTTGTAAGCCCCAATTAGGTAAAAGAACAGCTAATTAGAACAGTCTGTTTTAAACAGACTTAGAACTTGGCAAGGAAGATGATTTCAAGACCTTCTGCCTAACTACCCACCTCTTTTCCCTTGAATCCAAGCCTAAGTATTTGAGACTAGACAGTAAATTCATTCTCATTTAAGTAAATCAAACTAGTCCTGCTGTGATTCACCTTTATTCCATGAAGCCTCTAGGAAGTTATTTATTTTGGAAATATCCTCTACAGCTAGAGAAAATCTAGAGCAGGCAGGAACACGGCTTACATTCATTAAGATTTAAACTGGACCAAAACTATTACAAGTGAAAAGGGTAAGCGGAAAAAATTCAAAACACTGATATGACTTTAGATACTTCATTTGACTGAATTTCCAAACATTTTTTAATCTAACTTCAGCAGTGAACAATTATCACTAACTTTAATAATAGAAAATACTAATGCAGATCATCACAGGTACTTAACAAATGCTTGGCGAAGAAATAAAAAAAGACCTTCATCTATACATGGCAATATGACTGGGGCCTAGACAGCATGGAAATATGTTTTAGAAAAATATTAAACTATAAAAGAAATCAACATGTGCTAAAGTTGTCCACTAAACAAAAATACATATTTCTTTTTTTTTTGAGACGGAGTTTCGCTCTTGTTGCCCAGGCTGGAGTGAAATGGCGCGATCTTGGCTCACTGCAACCTCCGCCTTCTGAGTTCAAGTGATTCTTCTGCCTCAGCCTTCCCGAGCAGCTGGGATTACAGGAACCTGCCACCATGCCCGGCTAATTTTGTATTGTTAGTAGAGATGGGGTTTCTCCATGTTGGTCAGCCTGGTCTCGAACTCCTGACCTCAGGGGGTCTGCCTGCCTCGGCCTCCCAAAGTGCTAGGATTACAGGCGTGAGCCACCGCGTCCAGCAACCAAATTATATATTTCAAATAAAAGGAAGTTGAAGTCTATGTTGTATTATGATTGTTAGTTATATCCCATAGACATACTTTGGTGTATATAGAGACGGAGATTATTGTGCTTAAAATAAAGTTGTAAGCTTTCAAGCAAAGTTCAATTACTGTTAAAAAACAAAACAAAACAACAAACAGCCATTGTTCTGGACTATGTATTGATAGTCCCAATTGCCTTCTTCATATATTCATTTTATAACACTTACAAATATGCACATTACCTAATCTGGAGCCATAACAGAGATCAGTGTGAAATTATTGAAGCTAATTTGCTAAAACTTTGAAGTTTGCAAAGACTCGCTTTTCCAAATATAATCCCAACACTTTCACTCAATTGTAGCCTAATATACCTTCATGAGTAGAACAGAGATGGTCTGGGTACACAATCCCAGTTTATCTTAGACTGCAGATGGTAGGGAGTTTCTGTTTCTGCAGTTAAAATAAAATGTTTGGCAATTATAAATTACAGCTGTGCTGTACTTTCCAATTAAAATTATTTGTTTTCCCTCTCAAAATATGTATATGTCCATTGAAGAAGTTACAACCAGATAATGTGAATGTCTTTTTTCAGATGTTGCCACTGAAAACAATCAGGATGCCAGCAGCCTATATTTCATGCATGTCCTATGTTATGCTAGGTACCACAATACATGAAGAATTAAAATCCAAACCAAAACAAAACGAACAAGAAAAAGCACTGCCCAACCATTCACAGAATTCAGTCTAGATAGGGAGACGTAAGTCAAATAATTAAAAGACATGAGATGAATAATAAACAAGGTAAGAGCCAAATGTGATGGGAGTCCAGAGAACAGAGTAACTTATCTGCATTGGAGATTCCAAGAAGGCTCACAGAGAAGCTGACCCATGGACTGGGGCTTAAATAGGAGACAGCAGTGGGATTTGAAGAGACACGTTCCCTGATCAAAGAATTGCTTATGCAAATGCCCAAAGTGAAGAGGAAATATGGCATATTTGAGTAGTCTGGGTGCATAAAGGGGCCAGTCTGAGTTCAGGCTACAAAAGGGGTCTGGAATTCCATGGAGACTTCGAGACTACACTGTAAGCAAAGAATGGAAATCTGAAATAACCAGAGCTGATTCCTGGAAACTATTATGGTGGCAGAAAAGGTTTTTTCTTACATTAAAGAGAAAAAAGAAAAGTAAGGATGGTGGGGTCTTCTGAATGATTAAAAGCAATAAAAATAATGTGTAAATTTATCACCAAATAATAGGTAACTACAGAATAAAATACATTATCATTCAAACAAGTACTGTGCAAAGTTACACTTTTTTTTTGAGGGACCAGATAACAATGTAATTTGGATACCAGTAGGTAGGCATCATTTATTTTTATCCTTCACAAGCATGTGGCCATGATTTACGATAACAGCATGGGCCCAGTGGGCCAAATCTATTCTAGGAATTAATTATGACTCTACTTAAGATTGACACGTCTTCAAACTAACTCTTCAAAATAATTTTTAATGCAATTGATGTACTTTTAAACAACATGTATCAAAAAATAGCCATAAATATGTCATTTTGCATAAGGAGAAACAGTAGACTCTCTCTAAAACACTTTAAAGTATAATTAAAACCCCAAATTTGTCCTTTAATTTAAATTACTCCAAAAGCAAATTTCAATGACTCACCATAAAATTTTAATTTTATTCACCAGTGATATGTATTTACCTGAGAGAAACTGCATGTGGCCCATATATCTCTCTCACTGCTGACAAATCAGATTCTAGTTGTGGGTGCTTGTGCAGTTCCCCATCATAGTTCACCTGATGAAAAGGGATAATTTAAAAGTGTCTCAGAGGTGAAGGGAATCAAAAACTTAAGCAACCTTTTGAGATAGGTCTCCCTGTGTGTTTTGCCATGGGCATTTTTAGCTTCATTAAAGTAATATATTCACTAATATCCTTAAGTTCACATATGACTAGAATAATTGATTATGGTTGGAACTTAAAGTTAGTTTATATTAATACAAAGAAAAAGCAAATGTAAAAAACTAGTGAAGTGTCTGGCAGATAATCTAAAAAACTTCTAGAATGAAGATCAAGACTAAAGAAAATCATTTACTTCCCCTCTGTAAGAATTAGTAAACAAAAATCAAACAGGAGTGATTTTGCATAATGTTAAAATGTTATATTGGTAAATGAATCATTTTGTTGGGAAAACTATCTCATTGCTAGAAAGACATTCCTGGAGAAAGAAAGCCCGTTTTATCATATCATCTCTCTGTAGCCTTGCACATGCTTGATTGACAAATTACTAATTTTTCATTCTGAATAAATAAATTTACTTGCATTCTTTTACATAATTTTGGCTTTAATGTCCTTCTTTAACATATTACCCTCCTATTATACTATCCAACTTATAAAGCACATTTGCTCAAGGAGTTTATAGAAATAGAACCACATATTATATAGCCACACCCTAAAATCAATTGCTCAGTTTTAAATTTTAGCATTATCCTGTAAACTTCTGATGAGTTCTTCTATATATGTGGCTAGGCTATTCTCATATATTTAAATTATGATGATTCTTCATAACAATTTTTCAACACCAAGAATTCAATGGCAATGAATACAAAAAACAAACGATGAAGATGCTCAGTAATTTCGGCCCATCAAATTTAATAAAGGTTAACCAGCTTCTATTTAAAACTAACAATATATACTTTTATTACAAGTGTCATTATCTCAAAATAGTGACTGAACACAACATGCTTAAGAAATTCAAGTCAAAAGCATAATAAAATGCTATCTGCAAAATCTCTGTAATGAATTAAGATGGACTTCAATGTAAATAAATGATTACAATTAAAAGGACTGCAAGGGAAACTTAATTTCTAAAAATAGGTAGAAAATGTGCAAAGATAAATTATATAGATTTTCTAGTTAGTTACAGAACCCTGAATAACACACAGGTACCTTAATTCTCAGGCACAGATTACCACTAGGACAACATGGCTCTTAGAATTCTAAGATTAGGTATTTGTAAGACCAGGTTTCCTTACCTGCCCTCCGTAATAAAATTCTTCGGAATCATTGTCACCTTCAGAATCTTCCTCCACTGTACTATTCTGTCTTGATTCCTTAAAATAATAAAGTAAGAAAACAATTTAATGGTCAAATTATTTTATCTTTCTAAAATAGCAAGCGGCTATAATAGGCAGGTCTTGAGCATATATTATGGATTTTATATATAAAACATTCTTGATGCAATATAACCCCAAAACAAAAGGTAGTGGGAGACAAATGGCTTTGTGAGTGTACTCAGCAGCACATCTGTTTTGAAAGTTCTCTTTCACTGATTTTATAGGAAATGCACAATTCAATATTTGATGTATATTAAAAACTTATGTATAATCAATTATACCTTCAGTTTTGCTCTGATAAAACATTTGGCAAGCTTATACTAATTCAATTTTATTAAAAAGCTCCTCAGCATTATTTGTCCCAGGCTGTTCTCACTTCCTCTGCCAACTCTAAACAATGGTATGAAAAAAAAAGAAACTTTAAATGCAATAATATAAAATCAAATTATGAAAATAAATATGAAACATATTATGAGAACTTTTGGTATACAGAAACTATTTGTTTCAGAATTCAGATTTCAACAGGGTATTTAATTTAATATACTTCAACTTGAAGTTTGAATTTCTAATTAACTGAACCACATCTGCCATGTGTCTGAAGTACAAACAATGAAAATTCATGGGGGTATTCCTATCACTGGCCCTATTAACACAGGAGAAATGTAGGTATTTGGACACAGGAATCCATTCATCCAGTGCTTTGTAACCATCCCTAAACTTCTAGACTTAATTTCAAGTTCTTAAGGAAAACAAACAAACAAAAAAATGTGCAAAAGGAAATTTGGGTTTTATAAAATTCTAACCATTTTTGGTTTCAGCAAGCCTTTTGTTCAACCAATAATTCTCAATGTGGATAAAGAAGGGAACAATGAATGGTGCAACACTAACAGGAAGAGGAGGGTTGGATCAAATGCATAATTTTGAAAGCAAAGAATTACTGGTCCCATTGCACTCATTTTGTTTGTTTAATATCCTGATATTTATTTATAGATTCAAATAAAGTATTTGGAAACAGAAAGAAAAGACGAGCTTGTGTTTTTAAATACTGACAGAAAATAAGACTATGTACACCCTCAGTGTCACTTTGGCTAAAGAAATCATCTTTTAAAATTTTAAGGATCCCATCAAAATCATGTATAGCCATGTGTACCTATAAATCAGTTACATAAGTGTTCCTCAGTTAATTACATTGTTTGATGAAAGAATACAGAATAAATTAAGCTTTATATACATTTTATTTAGAGTTAAACCAGACATTTCTTTCTATGATTTTAAAGGGAACTTTCTTCTCAAAGTTAATTTTAGGCCACTTCCTACCATAACAAACACCCCTGAACCATTAGTTTGAGTTTCATTCACCATATACCATTTTAGTCTCACTAATGATGCTATTAACTACACATACCCAGTAAATTTTAAATGTACCTATATTGTTTCTAGAAAATAAAAAATATAATTTACATACCTCCCCATTTTCCTTTTGTAATTTGGATTTTATGGATAAGCAACAGTTAATGTCATTTGTTTTTCTTAATTCTGAAAGAAAGTTATAATTAAAAAATATATCATGGTATTTAGTATGCTATTCACCAAGCATTCATGAGTTTTGGTATAAAACCACCCTTTAGGTGATTCCATCTCCTTCGAAAATGAATTAAGAGATATTTTGAAATCATGTCATGTTGAGGAGTTACACAATATGCAAGCTATTCTGATTTTTCACTGTGCAGAAAGATGTGATTAAACTAAACAACCGCTTTACAAATTCCTTCAGCTCTCACTCTATATTTCATGGTATCTTCATTGCTGTAAGTGTGCTTTTAAAATATTTAGTCTGTCACTATGTAAGAAAATATTTTTACAACAGCAATGTCAGCATAATACGTTTAAACAGAACTTTTTAAAACTACTTTAAATTTATGCGTTTACAAAATTGTTAAAAAATATACTTTAGATAGAAAATTTTCATGGAGACTGGATTTATAGATATGGAAGACAAATATCTGTTACTGGCTAAATGAAACAAACAAACAAAAAGGATAATGCAATTTAAAAAATTAACCTAGAATAAAAAATAATATTACTATTACCTGTTGCTATTCTATGAAAAATTACTGGTATTGGCTCTGTAGTAACTAGCACATCTTCATCATTCTCTGAACTTGACACATATGTATTATCTGCAAAAAAAAAAAAAGGATAATTAAAGGTATAAGTTTAAAAAATACATCCTTTATAAAAATCATAGCTAATTTATATGCACATCACTTTAGTTCCAACTCTCATAAAGCACACACTACTGTTCTGATTAAACTCAAAAAATATGATAAAGTAAATTGCAGATTTATGTGTGAAGTAATTGTAAATAGTCTCTTTAAAGACATTTGTATCTCCTGGTGAAATACAGATTTTGAATAGAGACTATCCAGGTACATCTCTAATATCCCTTATGGAAATGAATCATTTGGATGCAACTCGGTACCTTAACTCTCTGGACAGGGTCCTTCCCAATATTAGCGTCTACTATAGGGAGCAGGGTTAGTGAGTAGAGAGAGAAAACTAAAGAAAAGCACTTGCTGCAATTTAAAAAAAAAAAAATCATTAGTGGGCTGGACGCGGTGGCTCAGGCCTGTAGTTCCAGCTCTTTGGGAGGCCTAGGTGGGAGGGACACTCGAGGTCAGGAGTTTGAGACCAGCCTGGCCAACATGGTGAAACTCCCCATCTCTAAAATAAAAAATAAAAATAAAGAAAGATTCATTATCAAACCATTCAAATATCTGAGCTGGACTTTGTTGTAAATCATACCTTTCATATTGCTCTAATACATATTTTAAAATTGATAAAGTCTCACAATTATCATTCTTCCGTGAATTAAATTATCTACATGCATTATACGAGTGCACAGAACACTAAATCAGTCCATAGAGTCCTTAAATTTATTATTCACTATTTGTTTCCTCTTAAAAAAATAACATTTTTATGAGTTTAGCACTCTTTCTCTGATGAATACAGGTCTCCAAGTGTATGGTAATACAACTCCTAGGTATTTATTTTTCTTTGCTCATTGATGATTGCAAGGCATCTCTCAGAAGAGCTTTTCAACACACACTTCATCAATTCATTAATAATTAATGCACCCATCAATGACCTACTAAATAGTATAAAATAGCACGAACACATAATAGAAGCATGGATCAATTTCTGCTAGGAAAAATTAGTTGTTCTTATGACACAGTGAATGCACATTAAAAGATATTTTTGAGCCCAGTTTTCATAATATTGTGTCAGTACAGTGAGAACACAATTTTTAATTAATACATCTCTAAGCCATTATTTCCAAAGAAACATCTGTAGCATTCTTAGACCCCAAGTAATGAGTGAATGATAGTGATCTGTATGTACAGATTAGCTGCAAAAGACTGCCAACAGACCTAAGGCTTTAACAGTCAGGGAGCTAAGCAGGAGTGGATATGAATTAGATTTGAGACAAAAGACGTTTGCCTCATTATTTTGATTAGTGCAACCACAAATTTTGCTTTATTTAGTTTTCCAATATTTTCACGGAGGATACGAGGTTTTCATGCTTATTGAGTGGGACCACAGATTAAGAAACAGGTTTAATATAAACTTAATTATCTCATTAGTTGAGACTTTGATCACTTATCTAGAGTCGCTTCTGTCGGGAACCTCATACTTTCAGTATCAAAAACGCCTATTAGAGTCATTTTTTTTTTTTTTTTTTTTTTTTGAGACGGAGTCTCGCTCTGTCTCCCGGGCTGGAGTGCAGTGGCCGGATCTCAGCTCACTGCAAGCTCTGTCTCCCGGGTTTACGCCATTCTCCTGCCTCAGACTCCCAAGTAGCTGGGACTACAGGCACCCGCCACCTCGCCTGGCTAGTTTTTTGTTTTTTGTATTTTTCAGTAGGGACGGGGTTTCACCGTGTTAGCCAGGATGGTCTCGATCTCCTGACCTCGTGATCCGCCCGTCTCGGACTCCCAAAGTGCTTGGATTACAGGCTTGAGCCACCGCGCCCAGCCTAGAGTCAATTTTTTTTTATTATGTCTTAAACCCTCACTCAGAGTCTCACTGATTTGAAGTCGGTTGCTACTTAATATAAAACCTAATTATCTGTTTTCCCTGTGCACAATGGATTCCCTGGAGCTAACATTTAGGAGAGAAAGAGTATTAGAAGGGAGCATTAGAACAACAGAAACAAAAGCTGGCCCCCAATTAGAACATCCAGAAGAATCCATAAGGTGGATAGCATCATGCAATTTCACAGTATCATGGAATGACAAAGATTTTACTAAAACACCAAGAGGCAAGTTAATTAAGACATTATGTTTAACAAAACAGGGGAGTGAATAACTAAATAGAAAGGATTTTCTATCAAAATGGCTTTACATAAAGTGTCAACACTGGAAGACAGTGAGATTTGATTCAAGAGAATATAATTTGGTGACTATATGTTGCATAGGCTAGACAGCATTATGCCTTCAAACATATCATTTTCTAAGAGATTCTGTATGGTTTGTATTTTGATTAGTGTTTAGGCATTAGAAGACATGTAATTTCTTATTTTGGCTTAATTTACCCCAAATAAAAATGTTTCCAGGTTTCATGATATTATTTATTAAATTGCCATTATTACATAATAGGCCAGATCAGATCACAGAGATAGACCCAATTTATGATCAGAAACGTAGGACAAGAAAGAAAGCACATCAGATCTAGAAGCTGGTTCAATTATTTGAAAGAATTCACTTTGCTCTGAATGCAAAGCACTCTGGTCCTGGGCTTTTCCTTTTTGGAAGATTTTTGATTACTGATTTGATCACTTTACTGATTATTGGCCTGCTATTATTTTATGATTCAATCTTGATAGGTTGCATGTCTCTAGGAATTTATCTATTTCTTCTGCTTTACCCAGTTTAGCAATCCTTTTAAGATCCAGAGGAAATGGAATCAGTATCTTGAAGTGATATCTCCACCACCATGTTCACTGTGGCATTATTCACAATAGCTAAGAAGTGGAAACAACTTAAGTGTTCATCAATGGATGGCTGCATAAAGAAACTGTGGTACACATATACAACAGAATATTACATTCAGCAACTAAAAAAGAATGAAATCCTGCCATCTGCAACAACATGGATGAACACAGAGGACGTTACATAAGCCAAGTGAAATAAGCCAGACACAGAAAGATAAATACTGCATGATTTCACTTCTATGTGGAATCTAAATAAGTTGAACTAGTATAAGCAGAGAGTAAGAACAATGGTGGCTAGGGGTTGGGGGACACAGGGAGATGCTAAAGGGTACAAACTTTCAGTTAAAGCTATAAAATCAACAAGTTCTGGGACCTAATGTATAACATGGGTGGTGATGGATATGTTAATTAATTTGATTGTGGTAATCACTACATATGTATACATACATCAAATCACCATATTGCATACCTTGAATATATTCAATCTTTGACAATTAAATATTTTAAGATTTAGAAAAATCTAGACACTACTGCCAACTAGCTGTTGATCTCCTTTAGCCTAAGCCACAGTTATAGCTATAAAATGAGAGGTTTTCACATGATCTTTGATGATCATCCCATCTGTATGAATCCGTTCTGTTGGCTTTTTGTTGTTGCTTAATTCTTTCTAAATCTTCCTCAAATTATTTTGACATTTGTAAAAATAACATATTTGTTTACAGGAGAAAGTGGAGTGTAAAAAGTGTTAAAGAAAGGACTTAAAGTAATAGAATGAGTAAGTGACAGAGTAAGAATGTTTTTAAACTCAAATTCCTTCACTGGAATTCTCCATCTTGACTTCTAAGCTCCCCCCTTTTTGTTTTCTGAAAACCTCTGGGGACAGTTAGATTTTTAACATGTATGTTTTATAGTATTTAGTATTTCTTAAACTGTTGCTATTATTCTGCTTCAAATACTGCATCATTTAAGTCAAGTCATTCCATCCCTCACTGCTATACAACTTAAGATAAATAATTATAACTCTAAAAAATAATTATATTGATTTCATGTTACATTCTCAATATTTTTGCTGAATTTTCTATATAATTTCACCTCATCCCTTACCGCAGTCAATTATTTTCCCTATTTTAAATACTAGGAAACTAAGGCTCAGAGAAATTAAACACTTTGCTCAAATTACTTATTAATTACCTATACACTAGCAAGTGGTAAAACTTGAATCTGCCTAAATCCAAAAATCAATGTTTTGTCACTATACCATGTGCTTTTCTAAATATGGAAAGTATTGTCACTAAAAAGTTGCAATATCTTATAAAATATAAATGCTTATTAGGTATAAAAACAATTATATTTTCAGGGCTGTAATTTGATATAGACTGTATAGGATTCTAATTCTCACTGAAGAGGTTTATTCACAAGTTATACCTAATGCTCAAGTATATCATGTAGGTCAAGACTCTTTGGACTCACAGGTAGTAGAGGATCCAGAAAGTACCCCTTCATTCCTCTACTAGGGATAAGAGAGTCCACTCCCAACAGTAGGTAAGCCTTCCTAATTAAAAGTGGAAAGAGAAAATTAAAGAGTTCTGCCATTATAGCAGAGCCAACCTGTGACTTGTAATACACACAACTATTGTGTAATCCATTCTCTTACATTAACAAAAAAAAACTGTCTTCAGTATAAAATACACAAAGAAGTACAAGTAAATCAGAAGGCTGCTCTATTTCTTCACTTAATCGTGAACAGTCAACATATTTAGTATTTCACTTATATACATGCTATTATGTATGCTGACTCAATAAAGGCCCTCTAAATTTTCATTTCACTAAAACTATGAATAAATTTCAATAGATGGCACAAGTTAATTAATAGATCACAATTATAAAAGGACAAATCTGTTCCTAGGGACATAAACTAGAATGATGTAATCTTGACTTTGGAGGATAATACTGATACATTTTCATAGAGCAAAGAAAATTTCCTATGTTCAGACTTAGATGATTAGTTAATTACTGATCCAAATAATCCAGGAGAAGGTGGGGGGGGGGCCTAAGCTATATTATTAGAAGGAATTAATAAATGTTATATCAAGATTACTGCATTTAGAAATTGGATGCAACATTAAAAAGAGCTATTTGTTTGAAATATTCTTTTAAATGGGCAAACTATTTGGAAGACAAACCAACGGAGGGAAGAACAAGAACAAATTTAAACAATAAAAATGGGCCAGAAGAAATAACCAGAGACATGGAAGATTTTTACAATTACAGACCAAATACTATACTTTTGCTAAAAAATTTGGACATTTCACCAATATAGAAACTTTCAAGAAGAAGACGTATTTTAAAATGACTAAGAAATAGGAAAACAGAAGGGATAATAATCACTGCAGAAAAATAAGACAACTGCCCCAGAACCATCCCTAAAAAGCTCAGACAGATTTGTCTGCAAGTTCTAGCAAATGCTCAAAGAATTATTTAATTCTTTCAGCAACTTAAGGTCTTTAATGTTAAAGTACATGACAAAACACATAATTCTCATAGATCAACATTGAGTTATTTGCTAATATAATTTGTTCCTTTATTGTTTAAAGGAAAAAGTAGATATGACACCTCAACAGATGCCAAACAGTAGTTTGATAAAGATTTAATATTCATTTAAAAAAAAAAAAGCTTGGTAAATGAGAAAAAGAGTAATTTCCTTTCTGAAAACAACTGGAAGCATGCTCACTAATTTTGAGAAAAGATACAAAGCTGCCAACTTTCATATCTATTATTAAAAATTATTCCAGTGCCAACAAGAACAGGTATAAATGTTGGAAAGGAAGAACAAACATATAAGTTATAAAACAAGATGCCTACCTAAAAAGTCAAGCATATTAACCAACAACTCTTAGTACAAATAAATGTAGATTAAAATTTAATAATGGCGAAAACATTATCATATTAATGTTCACTGTGAAGAAAGCTCCATAAAAATACTAACACTACTTCCCCAGAGGCAACGGGAATCAGAACTGAATTACAGACTTGATTTTATCTCCAAACTACATGTTTTGGGAAAATGTTATTTAATACTTACTATCTCTCAGCACACTTCTCTAAGTATGAATTTATATTATAAACTGCCCTGTTCTGCCTTTCATACAGACTGGCATTGAGAATCAAATGAAATTATGTATGTGCAAATACTTGGAATACTGTCCACTGGACAGTGTATTTTGATATACTAGTTATGTCAACCAATTGAAAATTCTGCCCCAGTATTTAAACCAGAATGCACTAATCTTCGTCTTCTGTAATTGTATTTTATTGTAGCATAACAACCTACTTTCACCGAACAGATTAAATATATATACTTACACTCCTTCCTTTTGGAAATGAAGTTATATTGAAAATTCATTGCAAACTTGCTCGAATTAGACAATTCAGCAAAAAGAGCACAAATGATAATCAATACTTTTTTTTAGAATTTCAATGTTTGTATATTGGCATTTCCAGGTGGGGCTCCCTTAAAGTGAGAAAAAGCCCAAGTAATACTTCCTGACCACAAGAGGGAGCTAAACACTTGGTCCACTTGGTTTACTGAAGGCATCTTCTACCATACATATTCTGTGCTACAGATTAATTCACTTAGTGTCTTCAACTTGGGCTTTAATTTGTACTATTATTTCTATTACTTTGACTTAAAGTCCTGTACCTCTCATGGCTGACATCTCTATGATCTGCCTCAGATGAAAAGCACATTAATTTTTATATTTACAATAAATAGTGGGGCCTCTATTTTCATAACATACTTGGCAAATATAGCATCAAAAACATGCTATACTATCAGACAGGGCTGATTGCCTAACCATCTACAAAAAGCATTTTTCTTATAAATACTTCTTGTATTGGTTCTTCCAGTAAAATTTCTCTAGAACACTTTTTGTATTACCATTAAATATAGGCATAGCCTTAATGAATAACCTCATTGTATAACTGTACAACAGTTTTATAGAATACTATGTTTAAAACATTTGGAGAGCATATCAAAATAATTGCAAGGAAGTTTGTGATTTAAGAAAGTATTTTCAAATGTAACAATCTTATAAAATGATTAAATGCTTAATGCAAACTGCCGCAGAAAATACTTAAATGCTAAACAAGTAAGTTTTACATTATCTCCATACCGAACTATGAACTAATCACTATTTTTTAATACTAAAAAGAAAAAATAGATACACACACACACACACTCACTTAGACAACTGACTGAAAAATATGTGTTACCTATTATTTTTACATTCTGAAAGGCCAAATGATGTTTGAAACTAACAATTAGACCATTGAGAGAATCTTTATTTTAATTGTAATGACATAAATGTACAGGCTGGAACCATCATAGGAATCTTTAAAGAACTTTTCATTGGGAAATTATTTTGATTCTGCACTGTGTCTCAGAGTAACACATGTACTTCACAGGCAGTCGGCAGAATTCTTCTATAGCTTTAAGGCTTCCCCTACCAATGTTTCACCCCTTGATATATTTATATGTGTTTTACATATCCAGAAGAAAAAAATATTCAAAGGAACCCTGATATGAATATCTGTAATAAAACGAGAAAAGCATACCTGGGTAATCTTCAGATACATGTACTGCGTAGGATACACTGTTAAAACAAGAAAAACAGGTTCAAGTTACTGCTAAGGTAGACAGGCTTTTATAAAAGACAGACCAACCCGATATTACCCATTCAGTTATACAGACACAAGTATAAAACCACTTTTACATCCGACATAAGAAACTTACATGTTTTTTTAAATACGCTTTCCATTAGTCTAAATGAATCTTAGTCTAACAGTTTTGAAATATCTTTCTCCCTACAAGGCTTTATCTTTAGATAGGTCTTTTATTTCAGCAAGGTCTATTTTTCCTATTATATGATCATTTATTTTCTTTGCTCAGATTTCATCAAATCATCTTTTCTTACCAAAAAAGTATTTCTCTTATTGAGTATAGCACCCGAGAATTTAAACATTTTTAATATTGTTTCCCCAAAATATGAAGTACTTTGGATAATCTTGGTTTTTTTCTAAAAGAATTAACAAAATATAATGGAAGTATAAGTAATATTATCAATCTTTCATCATGCACGCACACGCACATATATATAAATAAACTTTATTCTGTTTTCATAAGGATTGAGTTGTTTGAAAACAATTTTTAAATTATATTTTAACAATTGCACAACTCCCTTCTCAGTAACCCCGCTGCCTCTATGCCCTTATCTCATATGACATGAAAATTGAATATATTTACCTGTTCATTTTCTATCTCTGTCAACTAGATAGCAAGCCCCATTCAGTTAAGATCTACGTCTATTTATATTTGTAGTGTCATCATTTATTTTGGTGCACGACACACAGCACATGTTTAACATTAGCTATCTGACTGCATCAGTGAAGCTGCCACCTGCCACAGAAAGGTCAAATTTTAGTTTGCGTTCAGCCAAATTATCTGCCTGTTACGACAAAAAAAAAAAAAAACCAAAAAACAAAAAACTAATTATCTTTAAACGAACATACAGAAGACAGAATCTACTCAAAGCATCATTCACAGGGTGAATCCAATATGATCAGAAATCACTTAATATATGTACAAACAGAAAAATGTAACCTATTTTCAAGAGAAAAGAAGGTCCAAGTGTTGGGATTAGCCCACCATAACGTTAAAACAGTTATCATAAGTATATTTAAGGATGTAAAGGAAAAACCAACCTGAAAAATACAGAAACAAACAAAAACAGGTATCAGGGACTTATGGAGCACTAGCAAAAGAGCAAACATTTGTATATTAGAGTTTTAGAAGGCTGAAGAAAGAAAGAATAATGCAGAAAATATCCAGAAGAGCTGAAAATTTTTCAATTTGAGTGAAAGACAAAGATGTGTTGAATAAAGAAGCTCAGAAACTCTGAAATAGGAAAGCACAAAGCAAATTACAGCCAGGTACAAGTAGTCAAACTGCTGAAAACCAAATGTAAGGAAACATTCTGAAAGAAGTCAGAGAAAAATAAAATGACACATTACACAGGAGGAAACAGTGATAAGAACCAATGTTGACTTTCGGGGAGGGGAGGAGACAACTATCCAGCCAGAATTCTCCATTCAGTCCACACATTACACATATGTATGCACCAAAAACAAAGGCAAAATAAAGCAACTTTCAGATAAAATAGAATTGTGAAAATTGGTCCCCAGCAGACCTGCAGTATAAGAAGTCCTAAACAAAGCTCTGCTGGATGAATACCAGACGGAAAGTCAAAAGAATCAAAAGCACCGAAAACTGTAAATACAAAACACGATTTTTTTAATGTTTTAAAAATATATTTGACTGTTAAAAAGTAAAATTATAGCACTTCACATACATATGATTATAGCATTGTAACAGGGATGGGTAGGATGGTCTTAAACAGTTGCAAGGTCCTTGCATATTATGTAAAATGAAGTTGCAAAATCCTTACATACGATGTAAAATGATATATTACCCCTAAATAATAACTATCAGAAAAGTTAAGGAAATATCCCTATAGCAAGTACACATGAACACACACACACAAACTGCTTAAAAAGCTAATAGATAAATTACACAATAATTCTAAAAATCATTTTGGAGCATTTAATCCAAAAGAAAGCAGGAAAGGAGGAACAAAATACAGAAGGCACAAATAGAAAACAAAAAGTAAATACAGCCTGAATCTAATCATATCAATAACTGCATTGAATGTTAATGGAATAAGACACACTGAATAAAAGGAAAAGATTACCAGAATGGATAAAAAAGCAAGGTCTATGCTATCTTTAAGAGATCCATATTAAATATAAAGACACATACAGATTTAAAGTAAAGAATGGAAAAGATACTCCACGGAAACAATAAGCATCAGAAGATTGAGGACTGAAGATATGAAGAGATCATTCATAATGATAAAAGCGTCAGTTTGTTAGGAAGAAGGCATACCAATCATAAATGTGTATGTACCTAATAACAAAACTTCATTAATATATGAGGCAAAACCTGACATAAATACAGGAAAAATGAACAACTCAACAATCATAATTTGAGTAATTAACAGAACCAAACCAAAAAGAAAAAAAAATTAAAGACACAGAATATGTGAAACTGATTTTCATAGAACACTATAACTGCAGAATATCAAGATAGACCATATACTGAGCTATAACACAAATCTCAATAAATTTGAATGGATGGATGAACGTTGAGTCAACACAGCTTATACCCTGGGTTCCCTGGCTCATCTTGTCCTTATGACAGTTGAGTCTTAAGTCCTTGAATAGAGTTCCCAATTCCACCAATCAAATCCCTGGCATGCTGCTCAGTCCTTGGAAAGAGATTAGGCAGAGACAAAAAAAAAAAAAAAAAACTAGAACTTAAAGAAAAAAAAAAAAAAAAAAAAAAACCTGAATAAGTAGATGAGTAGAAAAGAAGTATGATTAGTAATGAGACCAAGTTCGATACATTTTTCTTTCATAAAGCAAATTTGTTCAATTTTTTAAAAAATTTTTTTAGAGATGAAGCCTGCTCTGTTGCCCAAGCTGGATCATAGCTCACTGTAACCTCAAACTCCTGGGCTCAAGCAACTGTCCCCTGAAGCCTCCTGGGTAGACTGGACTACAGATTTGCACCACCACATCCAGTTAATTTATTTTATTTTTGGTAGAGACAGGGGTCTCGCTATATTGCCCAGGCTGGTCTCAAACACCTGGTCTCAAGTGATCTTCCTGCCTCAGCCTTTCAAAGCACCGGGATTAAAACCATTAATCCCAGTATTAACTCAAGGATCACTTTTTGGTAACCTGGTATGAGCCAAACATTGTGTTAATGCCAAATAAGATTTAAATAGAAATATATATATATATATCAGAGGCAATACCTTTGAATGATTAATTTAGAGGGAACCAGAGAATATGATACATAATAAATATGACAGATAAAGGAACGTGAACATTTTAAAGCACAGTAGTATTTTTTTTTTTTTTTACTTTTTATAGAATATAGACTCACATAAATTTGAAAAGACTGTACAAGGTCTCATGTATATTACCCAGTTTCATTCATTGCTTACATGTTATGTACCTACAGTAAATATCAAATCCTGGAAATTGACATTAGTGCAAAGTTTGAGTATATAGTTCTATGTTATTTTACCACATGTGCATCACATACCCATTACAGCAAACAAAATACAGAGCTATTTGATCACATAAAAATTTCCCTTGTGCCACCCTTTTTAGAGACATATCCATCTCCCTTCACCTAAGCATCCTTAAGCCCAACAGCCACTAACCAGTTCCCTAGCTCTAAATTTTTTATCATTTCAAGAATGATACACAAATGGAATCAGACAGTTTGAGGCATAATAGTATTTCCAGGCAGAATTAGTATTTTGAACAAGGTACTCTGATAGCTAATATTTAGGATAAATTGAAGAAAAGAGAGATCAGACTAAGAAGCTATCATAATAGTAAAATATGAGCAAATATCAGTGAAAAGGTATGTATTGGGAGTAAGAATGCAGGAACAAATGGCAGATGTTGGACCCCAGCCAATAGAGCAGCTTTGGAAATCATGGTCCTGAATCAACATGCCAAACATTAGAAGATAAAATATCCATGACAACGATGCCCCAAACAAGCTGAGGGAAATGTACACTATGACCCCATATGAATTCATTTTCCCGTGATCAATTCCCTTATACTGTCGAATGGTACTATGTAGAAATAAAACTGATGATCAAGGCACCCTTCTGATCTGGCAGTGCTATGTGACAGAAGCTTGGCAATGCCATGCAAGAGATTATACTCAGTACTAAGCTGAATTAATTCCCAACAGCCTACCATCTCAACCAACCACAATGGGCTTCATTTTTCATCTAAATCAATGTCTGAATCCAAAATGAGGCCTTAATTCATTCCTTTGTCTACCTCCAGTTAGAGGGCCTGTTGTAGTTCAAGACAGACAAATAGGAGTCCAATGCAGCTTTGAGGCTTACTAGCTGGGAGGCATAAGAAAAGTTAGTTAAACACCCACAGACTCAATCTCTATTTAGTAAAATGGAAGAATCCATACCTACCTTAACAGCCTGCTGTGATGATTTAATGGCTTAACAGGTGTAAGGACCCCAGGACAATGCCAGACACATAGCAGCAGGTGCCGAATAATTTTAGTCAGCTTCCAGTACAAGCAATTAAAATTTATAGAAGTGAAATTTACATGAATGAATGTTCTCTCGGGTACTCAATTTGCTAAAAAGTACAATATACTGCATTTATCAGAGACCCAAACCAACACTGATTATTTTATTTTATGGTCTTATTGTCCTCATGATATTAGGAGACATTCCCATGTTCGTGAATATACCTAATTTTTCAAATGGAAAATAGCAAACAGAAATCTTGTAAAATGATTCATCAGCCCCGTGCGACAGCATTTTCTTGGTAGTATACCAGAAGGAAAATCACCAGGACTGTAAAATCCTAATCAGTTTCACTTTGTGGCTTACAGAGTTCTAAGGGAAACAATCTAGTATAAACAGACATGGATGACTGGCTCAAGGATCTAATGGGTAGTACCAAAAAAAAGTGGAAAGAGCAAAGTTTAAGTAGATTGCAGAGTACTGTTAGTATGTGCTGTACATAATAAATACCACATAGCAGGCAGAAAATATTGTCAAGAAGCATAAGTCAAAGTGAAAGAAGGTGGACATGAGAAGAAAGCAAAATCTGGAGCAACCTCTGAATTCCTTTTAAAAGTCATATCCATCTTTTGTCCTCACATCCCTGGAGCAAGCTCTGAATTCCTATTCAGAGAAAAAAAAAAAAAAAAGCCTTCAGAATTTTGTGATATGCTGACTTACAATTAATTACACTGAGGTGCTTTGCCAGAGAAACTCAGGTCAGTCAAATATGTGTTTGGTATATATTATATGAACAGCGTGATGCATGGTCCTTAAAGTCACAACTTTGAAACCAGAATCTAAAAATTATTTTATTGCATCTCAATAATTTTTGAACAAAATGGTTACTCTCACCTCTTTTTCCTCTGAAAGCATCTGGCCCAATCAAAGACATCTCCCAATAGCCAACAACTACCAAAGGAGTTCCCAGAGCAGCCGTCAGTTGTTCTATATCTACCTAATCCTGTATTTTGTTCATATATTTGTTTAGTCCTATAATTGCAACCATTTCATAAGGTCATTCTTATATCTACACTTCCCAATCACTCCATTACCATCCTTTTCCTTCTGAAATGTCTGCAATGAGCTAACAACACATAGATAGAGTTTGGTCTGAGTTCATGGACCTAAGAAGAGTCTTTCAAAAGTAGTGGACGATGGTAGTTCTTATGTAACAAAGATTGGAACTTAGGCTTGAACATGAAAGAATTTTAGACTTAAAAGACTTTTTCGATGCACCAATTCATTATCTGTATTTTATAAACAGGGCCCATAACTGCCATCTGTAGCGTAAAACTCCTGGATCCTCAGTTCATGCTTTTTCAACAACACCCAGAGGTTTTGACAGTACAAGTAAAAACCAGTATTTTATTGCACATTACCTTTTTACTTACCAGTAATATTTAAAAGAATTTCTCCAATAAACTACACCCTCGTATTTTTTATCCTTCCCAGCTAGATCACACTTTAAGAATTTAAATAGAGCCCGGCACGGTGGCTCAAGCCTATAATCCCAGCATTTTGGGAGGCCGAGGCGGGCGGATCACGAGGTCAGGAGATCGAGACCATCCTGGCTAACAAGGTGAAACCCCATTTCTACTAAAAAAAATACAAAAAACTAGCTGGGCGAGGTGGCGGGCGTCTGTAGTCCCAGCTACTCGGGAGGTTGAGGCAGGAGAATAGCGTAAACCCGGGAGGCGGAGCTTGCAGTGAGCTGAGATCCACTGCACTCCAGCCTGGGCGACAAAAGCTAGACTCTGTCTCAAAAAAAAAAAAAAAAAAAAGGAATTTAAATAAGAAAAAGCAAAAGGCAGAAACAAAAACTTGCACATGACAAACAATTCTCTACCCTAGCTAAGATGCTTATGAGTACAGATCTCAATTTTATTTAATCAATTTATTTTTAATCTTACTTATTTATTTATGTTTTGGAGACAAGGTTTCACTTTGTCACCTAGGCTGGAATGCAACGGCCTCAAGTCTCCCAAAGCTCTGGGATTACAGATGTGAGCCATTATGCCTGGTCAGGTCTCAGTCTTTGTTCACTTGCAAGTCAGCAGTTAAAACCTGAGACCACATCTCACCCCCAGACACACTGGAGCTTTCTAGAAGAATATTCACTCCAGCACTTATAATTCTGTCTTCCTTATTCTTCAAGTGCTGTAGAGTGAAAGAGATTCTGTCCCACTACCCACCTCCAGACCCAACTCTAGTGTCTCAAGCTAGAAGGTAATTTGGGGCATGCTAGAAGCTCACCTTTGCTACTTTAATGCCATTCAGGTCCCAAAACATTCACTTTCATGTTCATCATCATTTCATCTTCCAAAAACATTTTCAAATTGTGCAGGTCAATCAGCTACAGCATCCTCATTCTTCACCATTATGAGCTACAATCTTTTTGTCATTTATCCAGGATTAGAGAGTTCTAGGACCTTCTTTTCCTCTTTACCAAAAATCTTGACATCACTCACATCCGTTTGGACAACGTTAAGCTGCACATAGCTCCATGGCCTCGTCTCCCTTACCTCTAGCTCGCCAAATCTCCAAATGGCTATACCTTGAAACTTAATTTGGAGTGAATGGCTCTCCTTCTAAAATCTGAAACTCCCATGCCCCACTTTTTAACCACAATTTTATCATTTTCCAGCTCTCACTCCTTTCCTCCTACTTCTAACATCCTTAAACAATGCATTCACTCTCTGTGTCTTTACCAGTCCCTCTGGGCTTCATTTTCATCTTTCCATGATTTTAGATACCTAACTGCTCTCTCCACAGAATCTTCAACTCCTTCAATGTGCAGCCCCTACCTTGCCCCTGCAGACTACCTGATCCTACCAGCTCCAAACTGCAGATTAGGTCATATTTGGCATGCTCAGCTCCTGGACCTGGGCTCTGAATGCTGCTGGAAAGGACAATGAAACTAAGGGGCCTGGTGCCCTACAGACATGTGGTTCTCAATATCATCTACTAACAACCCTGCTCAGTAACCTGAGAAATCCATTCTTCATAGACCCCCTTACTTTTTCTTCTCAGTTGGTTTTGCAAATTTTCACAGCTTTCCAACACCCTGTAACAACCTACTCTTTCACTCTCATCAAAATGCTTTCTTTCCACATTAAGAGAGATTATCATATGGTTACTTCCTTAAGACATTCCCTCTATTCTGTCTCCCAGCAACCACCTACAAGCTCATACTACCCTCCTTGTATTCAGGAAGAAGGAAATATCTGTCCTTGTAATCTAAGATTAATTCATCTGCTTGCTGCACAGAACTCATAAACCCATATTCCATTTGGGACTTTGTTCTATTAATTCAATCTAACAATTTCACAATTTGAAATCTATCAAACATATGTAACCATGTGAGTGGGAAAAAAAAACTATCCACAAACATATTAATGGTAGCACTATTTAAAATGAAAAAATGTGTTTGTTTTTAAGCCAAACTGCGAAAAATGGGATTATATGAACCACTGCACACAGTATCTGCTCCCACCCTTCTTCGGAACCACTCAATATGAAGACAAGAACACTAAGTTCTCATTCTAGAAAATAAAACACAGCCAAGTGTGGTGGCTCACGTCTGTAATCCCAGCACTTTGGGAGGCCAAGGCGGATGGATCACCTGAGTTCAAGAGTTCGAGACCAGCCTGGTCAATATGGCAAAATCCTATGTCTACTAAAAATACAAAAAAAATTAGCCGGGCATGGTTGTGTGCACCTGTAATGCCAGCTACTCGAAGGCTGAGGTAGGAGAATCACTTGTACCCGGGAGGCAGAGGTTGCAGTGAGCCGAGATCATGCTATTGCACTCCAGCCTGGGCAACAAGAAAGAAACTCCACCTCAAAAAAAAAAAAAAAAGAAAAGAAAACACATCTTTCTCACCTATGAAATAAATTACATATTACCCTTTACTAAGGTAAAAGGATGAAGATTATTGCCCAAGAAACATTAAGTTAGTTTCTCAATAATATGTTTTCCTATTTTCAAAATTTATTTTGGTAATTTTTTAAGTTATACTTTCAGCAAGTGAGGTAACAAGATCAAAAGTAATGTTTTTATTTGTTTGTTTGTTTTTTAGGGAAGCGGTCAAGTCAGCAACTTCTATGCTTAAATATTACACTGTAAGTTAAATGCTTGGACTTCTAAGTAAGCTATTTTCTTAACAGGGAAGAACTTGAGCGAACTAAGTCTGACATTGATTAGTAACATTGATGCATGCTTTGTTAATGATATTTTAAAAAGCAAGTGAGAAAAATGGGTTTTTTACACTACCTTAGTTCCATGCAAAAGACAACATTATATTTAAATAAAGCTGTGCTTCTTTTTCTTTACTCATGACTACAAATAAAAGGACACAAATACTATTCCAATAAAATATGAATAGTAGATAGATCATGTCAAGCCATCAAATGCTGACACCTCGATTAATTATATAAACATCATTTCCATATTGCATCCCAAAAGTTTAATATCTGAGCTTTTCTTTACTGAACACTTTGGAACTATAAGTAACTCAATATTCTTTTGACAAATATTCAGTAACATGTAGATGTTTTTACCTTCACTGTTTTATATCTAAGTTCAAGTTTTAAGTGGTCATAAAAAGTTTAAAGCGGCTATAAATGATCTGCCCAGCATATCAAGATGGAAAAACTGAGTATGACTGAATAACTCTAGAGCTGAATTAAGGCTTTGTCAAGTCAAGGGAACAAACACTATAAATATTTACAGAGAACTTCAACAGTATGATACAACCCTCAGCATCTTAAATACTTAAGGCAAATAAAATAAGTTATTTCCAAGTTAATTTCTTGTGGAATATCAAATATATAATCTTTTTCTTTATTATTTTTACTTTTTTTTGAGAAAAGGTCTCACTCTATCACCCTAGGCTGGAGAGCAGTGGCGCAATCACGGCTCACTGCAGCCTCGACTTTCTGGGAACAAGAAATCCTCCCACCTCAGCCTCCCGAGTAGCGAGTACTACAGACCCAAGTCACCATGCCTGGCTAAGCTTTAAAAAAAATTTAGTGTAGAGATGAGGTCTCAGTATGTTGCCCAGGCTGGTCCCAAACTCTTGGTCTCAAGCACCTTCTAAAATGCTGGGATTGCAGACATGAGCTGCCATGCCATGCCACGCTCAAACACAATTTTAATAACATCTAAAGCCCCACCCAGCAAGACCTTGCCTATCTACGCATCTCATCTTCATCTTGCCTCACTGTTCTGTGTTCTCTCTATGCTCCAACAAAAAAGGCTCCTTTCAGTTCTTGAGCATGTTGTGTTCCCTCTGCCTGGAATTCTCTCTCCCCTCCTCCTCCTCCTTTTGACCTGGTTAACTCAGTCTCATCCTTCAGTTCTCAATTCAGATGTCACCTCCTAAGAAAAAATTTTCTGATGACCTTTCCCAGACTTGATCAGCTCTTACTAAGGAGCAGTTACACAGTTTGTAAATATGGCTAATTGTATGACTTACTAATATTTGCTTCCCCTGCTAAATCCATAGAGTAGAAGGCACCTGTTTTCTTCCCGTTATATTTCCAGCACCTACCATCTACCTAGCACATAGTGGGAACACTATAAATATATGTAGAATGAATGCTTGTTAAAAATATATAAACCCATGCCAGGTGCAGTAGCTCATGCCTGTAATCCCAGCACTTTGGGAGGCCAAAGCAGGTGGATCACGAGGTCAGGAGTTCAAGATCAGTCTGGCCAAGATGGTGAAACCATGTCTATACTAAAAATACAAAAAAATTAGCCAGGCGTGGTGGCAGGCGCCTGTAATACCAGCTACTCGGGAGGCTAAGGCAGAGAATTGCTTGAACCTGGGAGGTGGAGGTTGCAGTGAGCCGAGATCCGAGATCACGTCACCTCACTCCAGCCTGGGCAACAGAGCGAGATTCCGTCTCAAAAAAAAAAAAAAGTAAAACTATATATATATATACACACACACATATACACACACACACACTATATATATATACACACACACACATATATACACACACACTATATATATATATATACACACACACTATATATATACACACATATATATACACACACGTATATGTGTGTATACACACACACACACACACCCCCATTGATCTTCCAAGTCTGAATAACCTTCTTTACAAAATTATTGTATAAATAAGAATTATTTTACAACTAGGAAAAAGAGCACAGACTTTAGTACATGATAGGCTTGAATTAAATTTTGCCTTTACTATAATGTAAACCTCAGAAAATTAAATTGGCTAACCCCTTTCTGCTTATTTGGAGAGATAATATCTACTCCCCTAGTGTTGTGAAGAGATTACAAGGATAATGATATATGGAAGAATGCAGCTTATGTAGTGAGAGATGATCAATAAAAATGATTTCTCAACTCCCTCCCCACCCCCATCCCCCTGCAAAAAACATCAAAGAATGAGTAAAAGTAGAATAAATCTGTAATGGACATCCAAAGGCCTCCTGAATATTCCGCTCCTTCCTCTCCCTCTTCATATGGAAGTCCTAAGGCTTTCATGAGGAGAATCCCTTCTCCCAGGTGGAGAGGAAGACTGAATGACTGGATAAGCCATCAGGATAACAGATCCCCCTCAAATGGAAGGAAAGAGGAGTTACCTAGCCTGTGTCCTACACTTTGGCCTCAGTGGTTGTTGGTTCAGGGTGCTCCATTCAGAGTAAAGCTTGGCCTTTGATTCAACACCTGTGGGAAGTTTCTTGCTCCTCCTAGATGTGAATGACAAAGCAGACAGCTCTGGTCTCTGCTGTTTAGCCTTCTCACACCCACAAGCAAGCCGGGCTAGGAATGTGCTTGATACAGAAAAAGGTGGAGCTTAGAAAATGTCAGAGACAGAGGCAGAGCCCTGATTTAAACTAAGCCTAAATCTCATTATCAATAATTTTTTTTAATTACATGAACAAGTAACTATCCTTTTTACTGTTTAAGCCAAGCTCATCCAAGCCGTGACCCATATGCAGTCCAGGATGGCTTTGAATGCAACTCAACACAAATTTGTAAACTTTCTTAAAACATTATGAGGTTTTTTTGCTACTTTTTTTTTTTAGCTTATCAGCTATCTTTAGCATTAGTGTATTTTATATGTGGCAAAAGACAATTCTTCTTCCACTGTGGCTCAGGGAAGCCCAAAGATTGGACACCGTTGGTTTAAGCCAGAAAAAGTATTTTTGTTTCTTACAACTGAAATCATCCTAATTTTAGGTAGACCTATTAAAGTGCTTGAGATGTTTCAATGTAAGCATCTATAAGCTATTTGCATTAAAAACGGAATGTAAACATATAGCTTTAATTTTATGATTTTTACCTGATTATTTTAATGCAGTGAATACACACTAGTGATTTGTTTAGAGTTTCAAGTAATATTCATAAATTTTATAGAATAAATTTTAGGTCATGACCTAAAAACAACTGTAATAAATTAGACATTTATACATTACACAAGAAAAAACTGCAAGCGTACAGGTTTTAATATTTTTCTGCTCGCCAAAGATAAAGTCATTTTCTTTATGATTTAATAATTTTTCCCCTAGTGGTTACATGCTATTTCAGGCCTTCATAGGTACTGATTCATTACTTTGT
Organism: Colobus angolensis palliatus; assembly: GCF_000951035.1. NCBI lineage: Eukaryota > Metazoa > Chordata > Mammalia > Primates > Cercopithecidae > Colobus > Colobus angolensis. The sequence goes on along the minus strand of NW_012114933.1, from coordinate 623,774 downwards.
TTTAATACTATATGTATGTAAAGCTGGAGTTGGAAAGTCCTAGTCCTATCCGCTGCTTTTCTTGTTTGTTTCTTTTTGGATATAGCCTTTTGGGAGAAGAGCAACTAAAGAGGACAATAGTAATACTTTTATGGACTCCAGAATGGTATTTCTAAGTGGTTACTAAAATCAATTAGCCTTTCACTATTCATTAAGCTTTCAGAAAATGTTTTGTTCTCACAAGATTGTGTAAAATATAATTATTTGAATTATAAGGGCACTGTGCTTAAATATGACATATTTTGATGACATATTTTGATTAGTAAGTATTTAGTTAGCAAATGCAACTCATTCTTAAGCCAATGAATATGTAACTAAAAGCCTCAATTACAAAAATCTAAGATAGCCGTGTGTATGGTTTTACCAAAGGAAAGGTGGCAGTTTAACAAGATAGTTATGATTACAATGCCAATTTTGAATATATGTTCAAACTAAGCTCTAAATGTAGATTTTTCATATGGAAGCAGAAGACAGACTGTTGACCCAAGATTCAATGAAACAGGAACTACATAAGATTGAAATAACTGGTGAGGGACATTCAATTGTGGCTACTTGTTTAGACACTGTTGATACTGTTTTAATATTCTATTTTCTAACATATATATGAAGAAGTCCTTTTTAAGCTATATTTAATTCTGAATTTTGTGGACGCTGCTTTTCTAAACTAAAATAAACATTTTAAAACAGCATATGATTTTCACTGATTACTCCAGAATTCAGAAACTCCTAATGAGTGCCCTTATTCTCGTGGCAAATAGTTATTTTCACAGGTTCAATAAGAATATCTCTTCTTTCATTATCAGAATGTCATTGGATAACTCTATTTGGTAACCAAGGCTATCCTTGGAGTATCATATTTAAAATAATTTTCATTTAATCAGGAATAGCAAGCAACTATTAAGGAACAAGGAATGACTTTATATGTGGAATAAATGCCTACACACCCCTCCCAAGAAAACTGGCCTAAGAACTAGCTGATAGGTTCCCAGACTTACAGAGGGTGAGGAAGGTCACTTTCTGGCAAGACGGGAATCATAGTAAATTTTGGGAGCCTCAACCAGAAAGAAATTCACCAATTATATAGATAGGTACTGAAGATAAAAATCAGGTGGAGAGAGTTTCTTCATTTTGTTTTTCTAGCCTCAAGAAAGCACTTTTTAAAGTCACATGCCATCTTTCTTATGAAAATTTCAGAGGAAAAGTTAATTTTATCACCTTGATCAGTAGCTGCTCAACAGATCACGGTTCTAGATTTGCAAACTCCAGGAAGCCAATATGGTTAATGAACACTCTGACTGCAAGTTTTTTGTTTGTTTGTTTTTGGATGAAGAATTACCTTTGGAAATTATTTATGATCACAAGAGAGAAACTCTAAAGGAAAAACTGTAAAAACCTTGAAAATGGGCAAAAAAGATCTTGGGTGTTTTTCCATTGGAATGATGGGCATAAGTTATAGAAAACTGGTAGTAATGCAAGTGATTCTTGTTCGTGGCATTATAAATAAATTTAATCTGCTAAAGAATATGTATCTCAGTAAATTAAATGCCTGTACCTCCAATTCTCATTTGAACCATCTTTATTTAGTATGCAAACATAAGCAAAGAATCTTTGGAATCCATAAATAAACGTCTCCTTATTTAGGATTAATTTAGGTGCTGAACTGATTAAGTCAACTTTGCAAACACAGTAGACTTTGCTTAAAATACTTCTGGATTTTGAAAAGTTAGAAGTAATTAAAATGTTCACAGATAGGCATTGGTTAAGTAATAGCATATCCATTACAAAGATGCTGCACCATTACAAAGATGCTGTAGCCACTAAAAGAGATATAAAACTAGCTTAATGAGGCTATAACCCCATCTCTGTTAAGAACAATGCATACTCAAATGCATACAGATGCACAGAAAAGTGTCTGTAAGGACACAAAACAATGTGTCACAAATTACTCTTTGTATGGATTTATAATTTTAACTTTTTTTGCAGGGTATGCTTTCGGTGGGTGGGGGGAGGTTTCTTGGTTCACTGATTGTTGTTATTGCTGATGGTGTTTGCCTTCCTTTTCTTTCTAATTTTTTGGGAATCAATTTTATTAATAGTAATCAAACATATTTACAGGGGGAAACCACTAGATTTAATTCGACACATAAATTCCATCTTTCAAATGAGAATACATTCACTAATAAAATGGGGGGAAATCCCCTAGATCTCCTGCCTTGATCCTACTCATCCTTCAGGTATTAGTTTACATTTTTACTTTCTTGAGCCCTCCCCCAGCTTCCACCCCCATGGCCCTACCTTACCTAGATAGAGCTCCATACCAACCCCCACCTAAAACTTTTCTTAGTTGTAATTTGAATGAATATCAGATTAATGCTTCTTTCTCCCACTAGATTGTGTTTCTGTATGTATATCTTATTCACTGTTGTGTCCCAGATGCTCAATATATATGCAGGTTGCATCCTAAGAGATGTTCAAAATATATGTGTAGCTCCCTTGCCAGGGACATTGAATGATTCTTAAAAATGGCAGAATATAAAGTATTTTATGTCTTATCAAAGATAACCTGAATACAATTAACTTAAGTCTGTTTATAAGTCTGATTTTAGGATAGATGGATAACACTTGTCTTTCACTCACAGAACAGATTTTTAGCATATATAATATTTTAAGGGTTATAATTTGGCCTATGATGTGTCTGCATGAAATAAATCATTGTAATAGAATTTGATTATACCATATAATGTAAAATTAGAACAAAGGAGTCACATTGTCCATGTATACATTATGTACAGAGCATTCAAGTGCATTTATCTATAATTCAACAAGCCCAAAAATCATGAAAATATTATACTTCATATTTGCAACATTGATTATAAAATCTGAACAAGCAGCAAGTGGCACTTCAAAGTCTTGAAATGTCAGTATGTGTAGGCCATGCAAATATGTTTAAAATATATTCTGTTTGGGGAGCTACCCAGAAGCCAAAGAAAAGTACACCAGAATCCTATTATAGTACAGTACTAACACACGAGAGAAGCAAGCATCAATCTATCTTACAAAAATGTTCTTCCAGTCACTACATATCCTACATTGCCAATGATGAATTTCTATTATAGTAATGTTATTACTAGATATAACTATATATTATTCTGCATATTTTAATATTAATTGTTATGATTTGAATTTTAGGATGGGCATAAATAGCCCACTGTCTCAGCTTCCCTTTCTAGGCACTGCAGGTCAAAGAGTAAATCCACGTCTTGGCCTCCGTGATTTTGGCATTATGAATTCACTGAAGAAAATGAGAAAACTCCAATACTCATGAAAAATTCACTTCTCTATCTCTAAAAATAAATATACCTCTAGCTCCAGATAAGTCAATGAAGAAATTTCTCTAGCTACAGACTTCAGGGAAAAGCAGACAGCAAGAGAGAGTACTAAATATTTATTTGATCAATCAATTTGAGATAGAAAATATATATTAGTCATCCCGGAGACATCTGCAATTTAGATGACAATTATATAGCTCTAAAGACATAAAAAAAGAACAGAGACTCGATTTTACATACCAGTTAATATATTACTGACAAATTAATTTGTTTGAAATGATTATGTCATTTCCAGCATTGCATTCACCTACATACTGCCCTTTGTTATCATGAAGGACTAAATATATGATTATTGTGACTTTAATTCTCATGACTTTAGTCCTCCAGAGACAGCCCAAAGCAAATGAAGAACTGGCCACTCCTACACCATCACACAAACCTTTCCTTCTCCTTTTCCCCTTTCTTTTTCTGAAAAGGGCTGGGGAATCATGAAGGGAAGGAAAAGATAAAATTTCCTTCATGACATTTCCCAACGCTCATCCTACCCCCAAAAAAGAGATCCATAATAAAATATAGATTTCACATATAACAGCTGACAAGATAAACATCCAAATGGGATCTGAAATAAGACCTCCATAAAAAAGGAAGATGGAGCTCAATGTTAAAAGCCTTTTTATCACTCTTTCTATATGTTTATATTTAACAACATTAAATCACAGAATTTTCTAAATGCTTCCAAAAGTATTTTTCATAACAAAGTATGTCACTTAAATTCATCTTTCTCATTAGTAAAGATATCAGTTACTGTTCACGGTATGAAGAAAATAAGGAAATGCTATACATAAGACAAGACAACTTAAGTTATGCTTTTGGAGGGAAGTGTGAAGTATTTGAGAACATACCAGAAACAAGTAAGTACTATAGATTTAAGGAAAAGATGGACAAGTGAGGGAATCAGATCTGTAAGAAACTGTAGGGAATCTGGCTTGATAAGAAAGAAATAATCATATTAAATACTAAAATAAAGCCTCACATGATTTAAAAAAAAAAAAAAGTTTGAATATGATGTAAAAACATTTGATTCTACTATAGATATAGAAAAATTGCCCTTTTATACAATTTAATACAACTAATTGTGAGGTTGTGAGTCAACAACTGAAAAAATATTTTCTAAATTATTCAACCACAATTTCTGTCCCTGAGTATAGTTTAGTTGACATAAATACTGCTATCTGTAGCTTCATGTAGTTTTTCAAAAATTATTAATTTAAGAGTATTTAGCTAAAGTCAATAAATCAAGAAATCATTTAGGAGGTTTTAAAAAACTACTTCATCAAGAATTCTAAAATGTGAAAAAGATTTTTTAAGAGAAAAAAACTATTTAAAAAAAACTATTGGTACTAACACTTTGAATTTTCAATTTTTAAAAGTCAAGCTGCCCATCAGAGACTCCAATAGGCACCATCTGTTAGGTCAGGAACAAGTTTTTCACCCATTTACTTTTGTTTTGTTTCGTTTTGTTTGTTTTCTTGAGACGGAGTCTCACTCTGTCACCCAGGCTGGAGTGCAATGGCGCGATCTCGGCTCACTGCAACTGCCACCTCCCTGGTTCAAGCAATTCCCCTGCCGAATAGCTGGGATTATAGGCGTACACCACCACGCCCGGCTAATTTTTTTGTATTTTTAGTAAAGACGGGGTTACGGCGTGAGCCACCGCGCCTGGCCTTTCACCAATTTTTAATGTCATCTATGACCACAGATGAGAAATGTGAAAACTATGTGAGTAGTGAAAACTACTCACAGTTTCATTTCCTACAGTTAAAAGAAAAAGATGCGGCCGGGCGCAGTGGCTCACGCCTGTAATCCCAGCACTTTGGGAGGCCAAGGCTGGCGGATCGCGAGGTCAGGAGATCAAGACCGTCCTGGCCAACACGGTGAAACCCCGTCTCTAATAAAAATACAAAAAATTACCCGGGTGTGGTGACGGGCGCCTGTAGTCCTAGCTACTCGGGAGGCTGAGGCAGGAGAATGGTGTGAACCCGGGAGGCAGACCTTGCAGTGAGCCGAGATCACGCCTCTGCACTCCAACCTGGGTGACTGAGCGAGACTCTGTCTCAAAAAAAAAGGAAAAAAAGGAAAAAGATACAATCTGCTGAGTCAAAGCTATTGCATGTCATTTACATTTATCATTAAAATAACGACTTTTACTACTTTGTTCTCAGAGCCAAATTAGTCAACAAAATACTGAATGTTTCCAAAGAAGTGCTTTAATTAGTTTTTAATGCAAGTATCAGTCGGAATATCTACTATTCTTTTTTTTTTTTTTTTTTTTTTTGAGATGGAGTCTCGCTCTGTCGCCTGGGCTGGAATGCAGTGGCCGGATCTCAGCTCACTGCAAGCTCCGCCTCCCGGGTTTACGCCATTCTCCTGCCTCAGCCTCCCAAGTAGCTGGTACTACAGGCGCCAGCCACCTCGCCCGGCTAGCTTTTTGTATTTTTTTTAGTAGAGACGGGGTTTCACCATGTTAGCCAGGATGGTCTCGAACTCCTGACCTCGTGATCCGCCCGTCTCGGCCTCCCAAAGTGCTGGGATTACAGGCTTGAGCCACTGCGCCCGGCCTTATCTACTATTTCTATTCAGAATTTCTTTGAACCATTTTTAGCTAATCTTTACAAAATATTGTTAGAATTTACAACTTAAACAGAAAACTGGTTTTAAAAATTACAATATACAGTAATTTCTACAGATAATACTATCATATGTTTTGTGCTTGTTAAGGTTCCCTTCCATATTGTATATAGTTCATTTTTCCAGATTCTAATTCCAACCCTTCTTAGAACTATTCACTAAATTACTATTTATTGTATTGTATTTCTACTGCAAGTGATAATGAGTAAGAAACCAATGTTCTCATGTTCACATACTAATTCTTTGGGAAAATTTATGATGATAAAGATCGTCATTATCTGCATCTTTTATCTAATTACCATCAGTTTGTGATATGAAACCCTGGTGGCCTAATGTGCTTCAAATTTCAGAAATTTCCTTCTTTTAGAAAAGTAATCGAGTGCGTATTTTACACAAAACCCTCAGTGAGAAACCGTGTCATTAAAAACAATAATATATCTGTAGGGAGATGCACGAACACTCCCACTATGTGGCAAACATATGGGATATTTATAGATAGGGCAAACTATATATAATCTCATGTCTGTTTGAATAGGTTTACTGCTAAATATGTTTGGCACAAATTTACAAAATAACTTGGTTTGAATTTTCAGAGCTTTTAAGAATCAGAAATTCTGGATAAGGAACTGTATCCAACCTATATATTTCAAGTTTTAATACCTAGGAAGATTACTCATGAGACTGAGTTCTGTAATTAAGCAAATGCATAACTGAGTATAGTAAGAAATCTATAAATATACCTAAGTGTTGAGTCCTATACCTTATGCTTTCCCAACAACTGCATCCAAAAAAATGAAAAATATCTGAAGGGGATAATTAACATTTCCCATCATACTATGATCAGAATGAATATATCTTTACAATGGAAATAACAAAAAGCTGTCTAGTGACCCTTTATTCAGGGTACAAGCACATATTTCTTCTTTAGCATATAAATAAATTTAAACTCTACCATATTTCCCAGATTTAAATGAACCAGACCTGTACAAGCAAATGCACACTGCTATGAATTTCCTATTTTACATTTTCATTTGACTCAAGTCCAACAGACCAACACACTCATTCTTTTGGACAGAAGAGCAAAAGAAAATTCAATTGAAAAAAAGAAATTCAAAATTGAGAGATTTTTTTATTTCACTCTCTAAAGGCCAAAGAATAAAAATGTTGGAAATTTGGAAAAAAAATGTACATGTGATCTTGATTTCACAGAGTGTTAGGTTGGAACAGAAGTCAGAAGTCACCCAGTTGCACATCCCTTATTTTACAGACAAACAAACATAAATTTAAAGAGACTCATTCAATTCCATGTGGAACCAGAAGCAGAGCCAGGTTTTCTGACATTTTCCTCTAAGTCATCAGACTCTTGTGATTTTCACACTGAGCTTTTTTGCTTATGGCAAGAAACTTCTGATTACTTTGGACAAGATCTAATCTTTCTTGCTATAAGTATTACTGAATCTACAGTCAACAGTGTAAAGTTACTGCCCCATATGAGCCAAACTTCACTGGGTAATCCGCCCTTGCACATTACTTCCTTGTCTTCTGATTAATATGCCTAAGTATATGCAGTAATTTCTCGTCTATTAACCCTCACTTTTGATCATTATTAACAAAAGAACTTATTCTTATTCAAAAAGTATAAAATTATTTTCAAAGGAAATCACTTAAAATATAACAAGAATATCTCAATAACCTTTGGTTTTCAATAAATATTCCATCAACTAATGTACTGGTTCATATTAGCACATAATGCATTCAGTTGCGTCACATCAGCTCTTTTTAACAAATAAGAATTGGTTTGTGAAATGGTTGGGCTGTGTCCGCATGGAACTCTCATCTTGAATGCAGTTCCCATAATCCCCACGTGTCATAGGAGGGACCCGGTGGGAGGTAATTTAATCATGGAGGCGGTTAACCCGATCCTGCTGTTCTCAAATAGTGAGTGGGTTCTCATGAGATCTGATGGTTTTATAAAGGGCTTTTCCCCCTTTTGCTCGGCACTTTTCTCTCCTGCTATCACGTGAAGAAGGACATGGTTGCTTCCCCTTCTGCCATAATTGTAAATTTCCTGAGGCTTTCCCAGGCCTGTTGAACTGTGAGTCAATTAAACCTCTCCTTTATAAATCACCCTGTCTTGGGTATTTCTTCATAGCAGCATGAAAATGGACTAATACAGTTTGACATTTATAAAATTATACAGATTAACAAAAAAATTTATAAAATTTAGACAAAACCAAATCCTGTTAAAATTCTCCTACATTCTGAATTAAGAGCTCAATTAAATTACATGAGTTTTTAAAATCTACTTCAATTTTAGAAGAGGAACTATACAAGGTGCTTCCTAATTAGCAGTACACAAGCAAAAACACTTTCTAATATCTTAATGCATTTCTGTATGTGCTCACCTTAAGAAAGCATTTAAAACGTTTATTTCACAATGCTTGCATTCTCAAATGCATATAGGTCCCTTCTTTTCTCATTCTGCATTGTAAAATGAATTCTGTACAGCTAACCAACATTTAATAAAAGACAGACAATGATTCAAGGCCAAGCTTCACAGTCCTAATGTGTACTTTTTTTCCTTTTAAAACCAATGAGTATTTTTATGTTTAAAGTCTGCAAGGTGACAAGACACTGATGATACTGAAGCTGTCATCACTGTCAAGAAGGAGTCCAAATTTATCAGTAAAGAAGAAAAGAAAAACATTTGAGACAGCTAATCTTGAAGAGATAGATGGGAGATACCTGCAGGAGATACTCACACCTAATTGAAAAGAAATTACTCAGAAAGAGTAAGCTTTCTAACGGTAAGAAAAACAAAATTTATTCCCAGAACACTCACAGACTTAGACTTACAAAATGGACCATCTATCTGTTCTTTATATTTTACAGGCAAGAAGATTAAGGCCCAGAGAGGTCTATCAATTTGTCCCAGTTACACACCACTTGGTGCAGAACTTAGGTCTCCTTTGGTCCAAATACTTTTCATTACATTTTATCATTTCAACAATTGTCTAATTCAATTTGTACAGCATATTTAGTAATTCATCAGAAATCAATTTAAAACAATTATGCAATGTATTAAACAGCCAAGCGTGAAGAAAAAGTTTTTTCCCCTGTATGCTCTTTCCTTAGCAAAGCAACTTCTGTGAAAGGAGGCATGTCTAACTCCATTTGGCATTACTTTTGCAAATTGATTAGTTATCCAGAGTTCCTATAACAATGAGATGACCCTGTTAAAAACTATTTTTACTTAGTTCATAGTTACCAAAGCAGTATGAGAGCAAATATTTATCTAGTTTTATTTTGTTAGGTGAATGAGATTTTCACTTTAGAAGAGGAACAATTTTGAACAACTGCACGTCAATGTGTTTCATAAGACTGGACCATAAAATTATCGCATATCTAAGTAAATTTATGAGAAAAAAAATGTTTAACTGTCAGTCAGTTCCAATAAAAAATGAGCTAATAAGTTGCCTTTTTCAACATAAACAAACATCTTTGAGTTCTCTCATCACATTTTTAAGTATTTTTCAGGTACACATGTATCTCCAATATAAAATATGGAAAAACTTAGTTTAAAATATTTAATATACAATTTCATTTTAAGAGTGAGATCAAAATTATACTTTACCAATTATGCAACATTTTAAACTTTGACGAAGAAGCTATCAAGTCAAAAACAGCTGACTTCTTTGATATCAAAATACTTTAAATATTAAAATATTAGTTTTGCTTTCTCTTTGGGAAGTATTTCTAATATTAAGTAGTCTCAAAAAAGGAAAGACAACAAATTCTGGGAAAGCAGTAACTGACTTATTTGGGTGCCAAAAAAAAAAAAAAAAGTCTGTGTATTTCATTAGGAACTGAGAAAACTACGGAACGTTAATTTAAAAGTGTGATTCCTATGAAAATAATAGATAGATTGACAAATAAACTGCAAATTAAATTGTACTCAGAATATCATAGAGAAAAAAATGAAAACGATGTCAGTTTTAAAAGACTGTATAAAAATAAATCAAAATGCTACTAAAAGTTTCTCAAAACTCAAAATGTTAAGATCAACAGAATCATTTTTATGAGCTAATTCACAGATAAATTCAAGTCAGTCTAATTGCAACAGCATCAATTCATCACTTATACACAACTCTAAAATTACAATATCAATGAAGCTTCTACATTGGATGTTGTCAATTAATAAAGGGAACAGGATAATGGCTTAGAAATATTCATTAGAATCGATAGGAAATACTTAAGTCATCATTTACTTCTACCTAGAAAAATGACACAGAAGTAATCAACGCTGGCAGTCCCAAAGTCTTGCCAGTGCCAAGACCTTCCTTCTCAAATATACACCATCCTAACTCATTCCAGCAGTCACAAATATGACTCTAGGGAAGGCATTCAAAGTGATGGTCCCATTATGACTAAAAATACTACAAAAGACAACTTTTAAAAGCACACATGAGAGGTTTTATAAATCTGACAACTAGGAAGTCCTTGAGAGAAATGACATTCACAGAGTGAAAAGAAGTATTAAGAAACTGAATTCAAAACTTAACTCTTACCAATCATTGGTAGTTGGAACTCACACATTCATTCAACCAATTATGGAGTAAATGATTATTGAAGACCCACTGTGCCAACACAGGTGGAAAGTAAAAATAGACAGGGGCCTTGAATTCAGAAGTTTCTAGTCCAGCAAGGGAAAACACAATTAAAATATCACCCAAATAAATGAAAATTACAGTTGTTAATTTTCAACTCCAAAGGAGGACTACATCATGTATTGTGGCATCACATAAGGGCCCATAACTTGCCAAAGGGTACCAGGAAAGTTTCCTTCAGCATGTGATGACAAGACAAAAATATCTGGATGAGTGAAAGAAAATAATTGGGGAATTTGAATATACCATCCTCATTCTTCAAAATTTTCACTTTTTCAGCCTTATAATTCCAAATTAAATGTCAAATCCAAACCTCCCTTTAGCAGTTATTATATTTTATTTCTCTATGTACTGGTAGCCCCTGGCACAGTGGAAGGTATAGACCATAACTGACCTTCACACATTCTGTCGAAATTAACTGAAAACAAGCCTACAAGCCATGTACATTAACAGAAGTATTTTACTTTTGAACAACATAGTCCACATGTACTCTGGCCAAAAGCTGGATCAAAGCAGTTGACATAGTACCTAAACAAAGAACAAAAATATGAAAACAGGGACAAAGTTTGAGTGGATCCATGTCCATCTTTTCAAAAGAACACCAAGTTCGGGTGGGAAGTGGGAGCAGGAGCGGGGACTGGGCACACTCCAACAACAGAAGGGAGTAGTTGGCACGCAAAAGCCAGGTCTGACTCACAACGTGTCTAAATATGTCTGCAGTTCTTAGTACAAGGAAGTATCTCAAATGTTCATCTAAAGAAGGGTGAAGGAAGTCAGAAAAATACTATAGCCCACGGATAGGTAGAAAACTAAAGATAAAATGATTACCAAAAACTATTATCAACGCTACACCCTGTCCCTCACAAAATACTACAGTATCGAATACAAAGGAATTGCCTGTGTTTTTCTAACAACCTTCAAAAAGACCCTGGGAAATCTCAGATGGTTTTGATTTATGACTATAAATGTCATCTTTACCAGATAGCATGAGATGGCCTAGTCCTCAAATGAGAGAGTAGTTTCTAATGACACAATCTTTGGATTATTTCCACAAAAAGAATAAATATAGGAAACAGAGAGATGTGTTACTCTAAAACACAAATTTCCTCTACAGTATTTCCACTCAACCTTCCAAATAAAGGAATCTTGCTTTAGAGGCAAGCAGAATGGCCTGTAGCATGGGGACAGAGATTCACAGTTGACAGGCCCTAGGCAGTCCCCTTTGTACTTGCATATGACCAGCCTGCACAATTCCCAGTGGTTTTGTCCTTCTCAGAGAATATTCAGGAGCCAGCAAGTCTACATGAGACCAGTGTGCAAAACAGCTCCCTTGTGGGGTTTCCCACACTGGGGTAAAGGAATTTCCTCAATCATCGCTGTGCTCAAGCCAACTTTGTCAAATGGGGCTTTGTTCCCAGTGGATTTTTAATTGAGACATCATTGGCAATATACAATATGCTTTACAGTGGTTAGTGATGCTAATCATGTGGCTAAACAAGAAAAAGCAGCTTCCCCTCTTACAGTTCATGATCAGATCTGAGGTACTCCTATCAATAAAACATATTTGTAAAATGTGGGGAAAAAGTAAAGCTTGAAAAGAAGCTAATGAACTAGATTACACATACGTCCTCCATTGGATAGATTTTTACTAAACACCTTTTTTGTACTAAGCACTTAATATTGTCATTAAATAAAACACCATAAATTCACTGTTATTGTACAGTCGAGGAAACAGATTCCCAAGTTTAGAAATGCTCCCAAAGTCACTGTGCTACTAAGGGAATTAAAGTAAAGCTTCAAACCCAGGTCTGCCTGACACACAGCTAAACTAAAAATTAAAAAAATAAATAAATAAATAAGTAGCGAGGAGGACAATTTTAACAACATGGCATAAGCTGTGGAATAACCACATATAAAGCAATCAAGTTGTCAGCTTTCAAAAATGAGGCATCACAATACCATAGGAGTAGGTGGCATAACCATAAACAGCTCAGGCTCTAAAGGATGCGTCTCCGGTCATGATTTGAAGGAAATCTTGTGTATATGCACAAAATTAGAAAAACTAACTTTATATACTATCTAAGCAGTATTGCTTACAAGCTGATAATGTCAACATTAGCAGTGTCATTTCAAAACAGAAAAACCAACAGAGAAGAACACACTGATTATATTTTAGAAAGACTATCTTAAGATCCAGCAGATCTACTTCTATTGCAATTTAACTAAACTACATACAGTTGACTGAGCACAAGTGTTGTATACTGTGTAAACAATGGAAACCGTTTGCCATGGAAAAAACAATCAGCAAATTTAAAAAATATCTTTTAACTTCTGTTAGCTAGCCCACTAATTTTGCTTTAACAGCCATATTAGCAGTGAACACATGAAATATGTTTGAATTTCACAGACACCCTGACCGAACATGCATTCATGTTAGGGAGCAATATTCAGCCAATATTTTCCCAGATTAAAAGTGAGGATTTAAACACAAGATTTTTATGTGAACCTGTGTATAACTAAGTATCTTGCTAAAAGTACAAACAGATGAATAATTCACTAGTTGCCTTTTCTGACTTTAGACATTAGCCATCATTTGATGCAACACAAACATTATGTAAGATGGTTCATGAAAAATAATGAAACGTGTTTTATTGGTATTAAACTATTACATCGACAAAAATTAAAAAGGCATTTAAGTACTGTAAAACAATACACATGTTAAATAAAATATATTAAAGAGTATCATAATATATTGTGCAACCAACCAAAGTGCCCATCGATTAATGAGTGGATAAAGAATATGTCTTTTATATATATGTATATCCACATACACACACATATGTGTTTAGTGGCAGAATACCACTCAGCCACTAAAAAGGGACAAAATAATGTGTTCTACAGCAACATAGATGGCACTGGAGGCCATATTCTAAGTGAAGTAACTCAGGAGTGGAAAACTAAAAACCATATGTTTTCACTTAAAAGTGGGAGCTAAGCTATGAGTACACAGAAGCAAACAGAGTGATATAATGGATTTTTGAGACTCAGAGTGGGAGGGAGGAAGGGGGTCTGGGGATAAAAAAAACTACACAGTAGGTACAATGCACACTACTCAGGTGACAGGTGCACTAAAATCTCAGAATTCAACACCATGTAATTCACCCATGCAACAAAAAACCACTTGTACCCCCAAAGCTACTGAAACAAAAATCAATAAAAAGAGAGCATAATAATATAGTCAAAACTGTAATATGTATTGCTTTTACCAAAAAATTAAAAAACAAATAACAAAATTATAATATATTCCTTAATAAAAGAATAAATTGCAGACAGATGGCAGAAGAGGAAATAATTATCTTACATTTCACCATATATCATAAGCAGCCATTTCTGACAAATTGTGGAAACTCATCTACATATCAAATCATGTAGCTGCAATTTTTTTTCCCTGAACCAATCAACTTCTGTTTTCAGTAAAGAATAACCAAACTGATTTTTTTTTTCCATTGCTGTGCTGGCACATACACTGTGTCATTTAAAAGGAAATAAAGCAACACATTTGATTAGCTATAATTTATTTTAAATGCATCTACTGAAAACTTAGCAATTTGCCTGCTTAATGAGGTAGGTAAAAGTAAAGAATCAATTTTCACACATATAATATAATTTCACTGAGCTATATTTATTTGTTCATTCCAAAAGCAAAAAGGAAAGGCATATAATGTAAACAGATAATCGTATTTTCAAGAATTTCTACAGCTGGTCCTGAAGAATATTTATAGGCACATTATTTGACAGTTAGATGTTTGAAGGACGGGGTGCCTGTAGTCCCAACTACTCAGGAAGCTGAGTAGGGTGGACCACTTAAGCACAGGAGTTTAAGGCAAGCCTGGGGAATGTAGCAAGACCCTCCCTTTGTGAAAATGATTTTTTAAAAATTTAAAAACAAAAGTTTGCCTAAAGAGAATAATTTCTCCTAGAGGATTTCAAATACTCTACTTAATATTTAAAAGGAAAACTAAATTTCTCATCAACAAATTTTAGAAAATAATTTCAATGCCTTACGAATTTAAAACTTTGACCAAGTAGAAAACTTTTTAAATAATTCTCACCTTCCTCCTAAAAGACTATTTTTTTAATCTAATAAAGAATAGTAAAAAGCTTGTCTGGCGAAATCTGAAAATATTCCTTACTAATATATAGTTTTTTCTTATGTTTCCTTTTTTGTCACTTAGTTTTGTCTTTTGGTTTTCTTTCTACACACCTTCAAGACCTTAGTTTTTCCTCTAATTGTAAAAAGAGGTTAAGAGGTTTATCTAATGTCACACAACAAGGCGACACAATTAGCACAAAAATCTAGTATTCATCCAGAACCACACCTACCTAAATGAAATTAAATACAAATCAACCACAAAAAAAAAAAAATCACTTCTTTTTCTTCTCATCTTCGATATCCAAACACTCAATCATATTAATATTGTAATTGCCATCATCATAATCTTCATCACCAAAGTCTTGAGAAGGCAACTGTTTAATTTAGAAACTGAAAGACAACAATCTATACCTAGTAGAGAATACAATGAATTAAACACTTTAGAGATATTTAATACCTTTCCATTGCTTCCTAAGAAAGACAGGACTTCACTCTGGATTTCTGGAGTGAGTTTTGTAAAACATGAGACTTTTGATGTACGCAATTATAAATATTTTTTAATTTGTCAAAAATTTATCATTCAAATTATCTAAAAGTTGATTCTCAAGAGAAAGAAACGTTTAGCTTACTACTAATATTTGCATGTAAAGGAAAAGTTATCATATATAAGAGGCAAGAATGCATTTTAACATTCATCAAGTGAAAAGGCTGGGCAAGATTTAGTAACTCTTATCTTTAATCAGCAAATCATTTCAAATGGCATCTGATAACTGTTCACTGCTGCCAAGTTGCATTACAGATCATTCCAGTAAGCAGGCTATAAAACAACACAATTAGATAAGTTAATTATCTGCTGTAGAAATATTCATAATGTAGAGTCAACTGAAATATCTTCTTGATGCTGGATTGTCCCAAACACTCCTAGTGAGTACACAACTCATATCACATTACAGGGTTAGGAGAGAGCTGGGGTAATATCAGATGCATAGAATCTTTAAGCACATATAACATCCACATATGAACATTTTAACAAAATATCTGTCAGAGACAACACTCTATCTTCACCAAATCCCATTTCTATTTCCTCCAGGGCACACAGTTGGATTCCATGAGACCAATGGTCTGAGAAGCAGATAGTTTTTTGGAACAATTCTTATATGACATTAGGTAAATACTATAATAAACCTAGATTTCAGAAACTTAACACAATACAGGCTGACTTCTTGTACACATCATATCATATGAAGAAGGGTGGGGGACTCAGTTCCATACAGTCCCTAAGGGACCCAGGCTGACTGACCATTGTGTCCTGCCATCAGCTAAGGCTTCATCCTCCTCTGCAAACTACTAGGGAAGCTGGGAAATGGAACTTAGCTGTGCCCAAGGGGAGAGGGATTAGTAAACACATAGAAGTATATACCTTAGTCATACATTTGGCTTGTTATAAAATGTATGAATATTTACTTGGAAAACTCTTTCCTTAACTATCGAACTTCGGTTTCAGCGGCAGTGACAGAAATGAGAAATGAATGGCAAAGATAAACAACTACATACAATTTTAAAGCAGATCTCCATAAGCCTGAAAACTTTCTCAAAAACAACTGTTCAGTCCAGCTGTCCTTCATCCTTCAAATATTATAATAAAACATTCACTAAGAAAACTGTAACATATTTTAATTGGACACACAAAAAAAGGGAACAGCTTGGGCACAAAAAAATAAAATTTGGTTCATCTACTTAGTCATGTTTCTTAATATTATTACAAAGCGATACCATTTTTAGGGCATGATATAGATACAGGAGAACATAAAATATAAAAAGAAGAACAGAGTATCTTACAAGAATTACCTGTAAAAAGAAGACAAAAAAATCAGAATTGCTTTAGCAGTTTTTTAATCATTACATTTTGCGTACAAAAGCATAGTTCTTATCAACCAATAAGAACTTTTTCCTACTAATGAGAAAGCTCTTTTATTAATTCACTCACCTTTTCTAGCTAAATAAGACACTATTATGTTTAAAAATAAAATATAAAGAGTCACTAAAAGGGAGACAGGTTCAGCCACAGAACATCATCAATCTCATTCTGAGAATGAAGGCTGTTGCAGCTATACTCCACCCACCTGAATTAATCAGCCACAGAAATGGAAGACACAGAAAAATACAATTGGTTATTTAGTAAGTCACCGGTCCTTGACTTTTAGAATTAAGAAAAAAATGGGAGGGAAAGATTCACTGAATTGAATATTCTCTCTCTCAATTCTGTCAGTTCTGAACTCCGTGATAAATTACAGAATACATGGACTACAACAGAAGGCACAATAACTTAATACTTCTTAAATAGCTGGCCAATTTTTATATGCCAATAAATCATCTCAAATATGGTAGTATTACAAATGCTAACTCTACCTGGGGTGATGGGGGATGAAACTGTAGCCTGCCGCACCCATTGGTGTTTAAATGACATGTTTTCTCAGAGGAAGCACTCACAGCTGCAGCCTCCTAATGAAAGCTATACCCAGGTGAGACAGATTTCACACTGAAGGCTATAAGAGGACTGGAAATACTTTATCCCATCTCAGAAGTATTTCATATACACTCCCTAAGGAAGGTAAAAAAAAAAAAAAAAAAAGTTATTTTAATTAGATCATTAGATGACTCTTCTCCCCACATGCAGCAGAGGACACAGGAGATGTATCAGAACAAAGAAATAGGGCTGTCATGTGTGGCCGTGCAGAATGTGCAATGCACAAGGGCTCCAAGCTGAAGGTTTCCCAAGAAGTGGCTATCTAAATTGTGTTCTGCTCAGTAAGACTTGCAACCTAGCACAGGTTGGTCTGAAAGAAGAGATGCCACTTTCCCATTTTCAAAGATTCCATGTCAAAGAATCTTTGACATGAGGGGAAGAGAAGGAGCAAAAGTCAGCTCCAGAGCATGGTGTATTCCAAGGAAATGCAGGCTTTTGTGGCGTCTAAGAGTTGGATGGTATGGCAGATACTACTCGAGCCCAATACTTATTTACATCTTTTTCTAGAGAACCCTGATGTTTAGCTTAGAATACGGTGCACTGAATCAAGACTATATATCCCAGGCTCTTCTGCTCTAAAGAATTATGATATAATTAAGTTCTGGCCAGTATGGTACAAACAAAAGTATTCTGCAACAGCTTCTGGGATCTTCCTTTCAGAGGCAGCTGGCAGATGGCTCTGCCACCTTCTTCTTCCATTCTTCCCATTTGTCAGAAACAGGGATACCACCCAGGACCATAAGGAAGAGGTGAGCTGAAAAGGGGACTGAGGGCCTCTGAACAGAGTGATCAGACCAGGCCTGAAAGACCTAAAGGAGAAGAAAACACTTCTTATTTATGGGTGATGTTATCACCAGCTTTTTGTTATTATAATTATTGCCAACAAATTGTGATGTGGAGCTTTCGGTGGCTCAAGCCTGTAATTCCAGCACTTTGGGAGGCTGAGACGGGCAGATCACGAGGTCAGGAGATCGAGACCATCCTGGCTAACCCGGTGAAACCCTGTCTCTACTAAAAAATACAAAAAACTGGTCGGGCGAGGTGGCGGGCACCTGTAGTCCCAGCTACTCGGGAGGCTGAGGCAGGAGAATGGCGTAAACCAGGGAGGCGGAGCTTGCAGTGAGCTGAGATCCTGCCATTGCACACCAGCCTGGGCGACAGAGCCAGAGGGAGACTCCGTCTCAAAAAAAAAAAAAAAAAAAAAAAAAAGAACCGAAAACACACTAAAGGAGATAAGAGGGGCCCAAAACATACTACTTCCCAAATCCCCACTGAATGCAAACTGCTGCCGCGAGTTAGATCTTGACAGTGATAAATCAAATGTCTTTTTTCATGCAAGCAATGCAAACAATATAAGGATGCTTTGATTATATAAGAAGCAATAAAGGAAGATTTCCTAAATATATTGCTTTCGAAAGGTTCTCCACCAATGAAAATCAGTATATTGTGGTTGGTGGGACTCATAACAAGGAGAGAAGCATGTCAGATTTTTTTAAAATTTTGCCTGAAGATTTTATGCTTTATAACAATTATACCTGACAAGACACTACAGATTCTGTTAAGTCTTTCAGAAGTTCAATTAACAGCATGAGGCTGATCTAGGATAGGCTTTGACTTTTCATAATGAAAATCATTTCTGAAGATGTACTGCGTGTTTTGTTACCAAGGGGTATTCTTTCTCTGGAGAAGCTGTGAAAATACTTCTTTTTATAATTTCTCTCTTTATTCTTTTAAAGTACCAAACTTCTAAAAGAAAAAGGAAACCACACGTTTTAATAGGATTCCTCTTAAAACCTACAACACAGGAGCCAAAAATACCACCAATATTTGGATGGAATAGGGAACCCAGAAATAAATCCATGCATTAACAGTCAACTTATTTTTGACAAAGGTGCCAAGAACATACATTGAGGAAAGGACAGTCTCTTCAATAAATAGTGCTGAGAAAACTGGGTATCTATATGAAGAAAAATAAAACTAGACCCCTATCTCTTGCCATACACAAAAATCTAATTGAAATGAATTAAAGACTTAAATCTAAGACCTGAAACTATGAAATTACTAGAAGGAAACACTGAGAAATACTCCAGGACATTGTACTGGGCAAAGATTTCTTAAGTAAGACATCAAAAGCATAGGTAACCAAAACAAAAATGAATAAAGGGGATTATATCAAGCTAGAAAGTGTACAACAAAGCAAACAATCAACAAAGTGAAGAGACAACCAACAGAATGGGAGAAAATATTTGCAAGAAAATATTTGCAAACTACCCATCTGTCAAGGGATTAATATCCAGAATATATAAGGAGCTTAAACAACTCAATAAAGTCAAATAATCCAATTTAAAAATGGGTAAAAGGTCTGAATAGACATTTCTGAAAAGACGACATACAAATGGCCAAAAGGTATTTAAAAAAAATGCTCAACATCCCTAATAATCAGAGAAATGCAACCCAAAACTACAATGAGTTACCAGCTCACCCCACTTAAAATGGCTTCTACTGAAAAGACAGGCAATAATTAATGCTGTAGAGCATGCGGAGAAAGGGGACCCCTTGTACCTTGCTGGTGGGAATTAGTACAGCCACTATGGAAAACAGTACAGAGGTTCCTCAGAAAACTAAAAATACAAATACCATATGATCTAGCAATTCTACTGCTGGGTATGTACTCAAAAGAAAGAACATCAGTATGTCAAAAAGTTATCTGCACTCCCATGCTTACTGCAGCACTATTCGCAAAAGCCAAGATATGGAAGCAACCTAAGTGTCCATCAGCAGACAAATGCATAAAGAAAATGTGCTACAGATACACAATGGGAAACTATTCAGCCATAAAACAGAAGGAAATCATGTCATTTGCAATAACATGGATAGAACTGGAGGACATTATGCTAAGTAAAATAAGCCAGACATAGAAAGACAAAGACTACATGTTCTCACTCATATGTGGGAGCTGAAAAAAAACTGAACCAAATTACTGCTGGTACATCTTCAGGGGGAAAAATTACATATATAATTATATATATATACATATACACACACACGTATACACACATACATACACATAGACACATATATGTGTACATATGCTTTCTCCATGGTTTTAGAAGCAGTTTTTATTTAGTCAATAAGACATTTACAATTTTTATCAATAAGTCATTATGCAAGATTGCTTCTTAGAAAGAAGTTATAAGGTTAATTTACCTGTATTGTTTAACAATTTTACCCTAAAATTGTTTTATCAAAGCTCTTACCTAATGTCAAATTCCCAGAATATGAATTTTCAACTGGTCACAACTGTAATTCCTTGATGATTATATTCTCACCTCTTCAACTTCACTTGTGAAATTTTTTAAAATTCCCCTTATTTCTGAGATCATTTCCATTACCTTCCAAACATACTCTAGTATAATCAGCACTCCAGTATAATCTATTTTCTGATATAACCTAGTATAATTTTTCCAAGCTACCATCCTATTTCTTTGTTCTACTTCCTACAAATGTTGCTTGAAAGAGTCCCCATACTCACTACTTCCATTTTTTCAGTTTCCATTTTCCTTTTAAACCAATCAAACTGGGCTTCTGCTTGTTAGTATAATCAACAGCCTCCATGATCCTAAATCCATCAGTCACTTCTCTCTCCCTACCACAGCTGAACTCTCAGTAGCACTGAGTAGTTAATGATTATGCAAAATTGCTTCTTGAAGAGAAGAAAGTAATGAGGTCAACTTACCTGTATTTCTTTCAAAATTTGATGTGCAAAGATCCATTGTTTTATCAAAACACTTTTGTTGGCTTCTATGACACCATCATCTCTCTTAGTTTCTATGCCTATGGTCCTTCCTTAGTTTCAACTGCAGAACCCATCTTCTTGTTTAGCCTCTAAATTGTGGGAATATTCCAGGGTTCAGTCCTGGGACCTTTTTCTCTACTTGCACAGATATTGTATCATCTACTCTTGAGCTTTAAATGCTGTCTCTATTGCAATGAAACCCAAATATACCTTCCCTACACACTAACCTCACACTTAAACTCCAGACTAGAAATCTAACTTCCGATTTGACCTGCTGATTCCCCACTCCTGAAATCTATTCTTACCATGCTTCTCTATCTTTAGTATCCACATGCTTGCTCAGGCCAAAAGCATTATTCTCATGATTGATTCATTTCTTTCCTTTACCCCTCATATCTGTCAATTCCATCATAAATCTCATGGACTACTTTCTGAGGCTGCAGCTTTGCATTTCCCCATTTTCAACCCCAACTCAAGCCACCATCATCTTTCCCCTGGACTCCTTTAATAGCCTCCCCCCAGACTGTTAAATTCCTTAGTTTCTCCAAATAATCCACTGCATGCAGAAAATTCAGAGTCTTCTATTTACAAATTTTATAATTCAGCGTATATTTACAAATTATGTAACTTTCCTACATTAAATCTTCCAATGGCTTCCTTCATAGTTAGAATAAAATCCAAATTATTTAATATGCTCTACAGATTCTTTCCTCTGCCTGCCTTGCCTTGTTCATTGTTGTAAACACAGCATTGTAAACGTACTGAACAGTGGCTGAACGGTGTGCAATCAGTATTTGTTAAATGAATTAATGGATGGAATACATATAAAATGCATACTAAACTTATAGTATGTTTATTCAAACACAACTTACATTCACTAGTAGGAAGAAGCTAAATATTTTACCACTCTTTTAATCTGAGACTCTTAATGTTATGTAGGCATTAGCTCATTTAATCATCAAATGCTTTGATGAGCAGATTAAAGATAATATTCACTATACTGACAAAGGTATTAAACCACGTTACAGAAATTTCCTACCACAGACCACTGTTCTGGATTAAGCTCCTGCACTAATCCCAAAGACCAGACAAAACTAGAATGGAGTCACTCATGCCAGGTGTCACATAAGCTGAATTTTAAAATGGGCCAGTTTTCAAAAGAAGATAGGAGATTCCAACAGAAAAGGGCCTAGTCTACCTGAGCCAGCATGATAAAGAAATCCCCTCTGTTTTTGCCCTGTAGGGAAAGTAACTTTGAAACGATCAATCTGCTTGTTGTTCTTAATTCAGCCCTTTTCTGCCTGTAAAGCCAGCTCCCTCTGCTCAGCTCAGCAGAGCACCTTCCTGTTTCACAGAGCTGAGAAGCCACCCAATCCATGAATCACTAATAAAAGCCAATTAGATCATTAAACTCAATTTGTTGGAACTTTGTTCTCTGACAATCAGAACTACCCTATATCGTATAATTATTGTCTCACTTGTAAAACTCTATGCCACATCAGAGTCATCTTCCTTTGTAATTTAACTTCCTTTGTATTCTAATGTAAGGAATAACCAGCCTCTTACTTCTCCATAGAAGGCTCCACGTTAACAATTCTCGGCCTTTATGTGGAAACATGGGGCTATAACATGATCATTTGAATCACAGCAAGTTTTTGGAAAGAATTACTCATTTTGATAAAGCATAGTAAATTTGGGATTCTTGCCACAACATCAATTTTATTCATTCATATGTACTTTGTCCAAGTGGGAGTTAAAGAGGAATGGAATTACAATGAGAAAGCTGGGAACTGAACCCTTCAAATTAGGATCCAATAATAGTGTTTATCTTTGTCCATTATGTATGAAGAAGGTAGTATTTAAGAAAAAAAAAAGGTTATATTATTCTTGAGACTGAACAAGAAGGAGACAGAAGTTCTGGACATAACTGTTTCTAAAAAATCTAATAGTTTCAACTGCCAATTTCATACAAGCATAGAAATTTGCTAACATAAGTTAAAAAGTAAACATACTATGTATTATAATTTAACACTGATGTTTTTTATATTCTCTCAATATTTACCTATTCCCCTTGTTACTACTCTCTGTGGTGTAGAGGTCTGAAAAATAATTGTTTAAAAACACAAATTTTAAAATTTTGATTAATCATG
This sequence comes from Colobus angolensis palliatus, assembly GCF_000951035.1. Lineage (NCBI taxonomy): Eukaryota > Metazoa > Chordata > Mammalia > Primates > Cercopithecidae > Colobus > Colobus angolensis. Next base: position 600,425 of record NW_012114933.1, on the reverse strand, counting down.
TTATATGTTATTTATTAAGTGACCAATTTGGTCATTTTTATTTGCAGTAATCACAAGCTTTTACAGTAGATCCTCATGAACACCATGATACTCTGACACACACAACCCCCCGCAAAAAGTATGCACTACAATTTCCCTTCTCTCCTCAAATATGAGGAAGGAGCTCATAAAAGTATAAATATATTCCTAGAACAGTTATAAAAATATAGGTGTATTCATAGGAACTTATCCAAAATATGAAACATATCCATTATACATATTTTGACAGAGTTTGTAGAAGTATTTTGCCTCCTGCCTACTGTTCTACTGTATGGAAAGGTTACTAAAGGGCGGTAACTGTGGGAGCTTTCATAAAGACCATGTGAGATGCTTTTGTACTGTGGTCATGTTGGGTGAATTTAATGTTACTGTTTGCAGTCTTTTGAGAGTGCTGAAGTGAGAGGAGGCACTGCCATGGGTCAAAAATTGATATGCTGCTTGAGTTGGGAATAGTTAGCTGGCTACTGATGACTGTTTCCTGATGAACTCTTACTGAAATTACAGAAAATGAAGGGAAAAAAAGCATAAATTCACAAAGACAGCAAGAATGAAAGAGGAATCCATGGAAGACAGATTTCTAACACTTTTAGAAAAAGACAAGGGGCTGGAAAAATGTGAAGTGATTTAACAGTATGGAAAAGCTAGTGGTGGGCTTCTTACAGGAATGACAGCTAAGGATAACAGAAGCAGTGGCTGCCTTAAAGACCCTGGAAAAGCCCCAGTCTTCTACACACAGTCGGCTGCAGGAGGGAGGCTAAAACCAGGGGCTGCTTAGAAGGCTGCACATAGAGTTGTAAGGTCCTGGTTCCTTCTCTGGGTGACTGCTTCCATCATAAAGCCTGTCAGTCCACAGCCCTGCACGCACCCCCCAGTTTCCAATAATCTTGGCAATAACTGAATCCCCCAGAACACATTCCTTCTTTTGTGACATGGAAATAATGCTTATTTGCAACTTGTTTTCTATTGATATTGTGAAAAATCACCAGTGGCTACCTAATGCATGCAGGGCTTAAAACCTAGATGAAGGGTTGATAGGCGCAGTAAACCACCATGGCACATGTATACCTATGTAACAAACCTACACATTCAGCACATGTATCCCAGAACTTAAAGTAAAATAAAACAGAAAATTAAATAAATAAATGGTTAAAAAAATAGAAAAGAAAAACTGTAATTCTGTTCTAAGAGGATTATGGAAAAATAGTAACAGAATTTCAATATCTTATTTCCTATCTCTTCTTCCTAGCTTGAATTTATTTGTCTTTGTTGAGCCAAGCAGCAATTGGTGTTGGTGAGCTGTTGTGTGTAAGGTATTGAGTTCCAAAAAGCCTTGACAGAGGAGAAAATGTGGGGCTCTTTCCAACATGGGTTAAGCACTGTTCTGAAAACTAGACTCAGATACCCTCAGAATAAACTTTGTGCTTGATGAATTCTGGGATTAAAAAAAAAGAAAGAAAAACAAAGAAAGAAAAGAAAAATCACCAGTGGCTTAAAATGCCACAAATGTATCATCTTACAGATCTACAGGTCAGAATTCAAATTAAATGGGTTCAACCAGACCAGAATCAAGATGTCAGGGGGGCCACATTCCTGCCAGGAGCTCCAGGAGAAAATCCATTTCCTTTCATTTCCAGGTTCTAGAATCTACCCACATTCCTTGTCTCAGGGTTCCTTCCATCTTGCTAGGCAACAGCATAGCATCTTCAGATCTCTCACTCTATCCCTCTGCTTCCTTCATCCCATCTCCTTCTCTGACTCGCCTGCCTCTTCTAAGGATCCATGGGATGACACTGGGCTCAACATCATCATTAAGGTAATCCCCCCATCTCAAAATCTTAATTTAATCATATTGGCAAATTCCTTTTGGCCATGCAAGGTAATATATTCACAAGTTCCAGGATTAGAATGTGGACATCTTGGTGGCCATTATTCTGTCTACCACATTATATTATCAGATTAACGAAAAAATTAAATGAGATTATCCAAATAATAATAATAGCTGGGTATGATGGTTCACACCTGTAATCCCAGCACTATGGGAGGCTCAGGGAGCAGATAACATGAGTCCAGGAGTTCAAGGTCAGCCTGGGCAACAAGGCAAAACCCCAACTCTACAAAAAATATCAAAATTAGCCAGGCATAGTGGCACATGCCTGTAGTCCTAATTACTTGGAGGGCTGAGGTGGGAGGACTGCTTGAGCCCAGGAGGCCAAGGTTGTGGTGAACCAAGATCACACCACTGCACTCCAGCCTGGGCAACAGAGTGAAACTTTGTCTCAAAATAATAATAATAATAATAGCTAACGTTTATTGAGCACTCAATATGAGCAAGCATTCTTGTAAGTCCTTTGAATAATCAACTTATTGAAACATCACCACAGATCTATGACATATAGACGACTCTCACAGCCATTTTACAAATGGGGAAAATAAAGCACAATTAATATACCTAAACCTAATAACACAGCAAATATCTGACACGAGTGGTTTTAAAAGTCAAGCCATCTAGTGCTTATACTCACTCTTTTAACTGCCACAGAAACACTGAATGAATTTTACTTGTTATTATTACATCTCTGCATTAAGTTTATCATAATACCTTACTTCATGCCACTAACATAAACAATAAAAAAGAAAATATCCCAAACACAATAAAATCAAGCCTAATATTAGCAACAAAACTTAAAAGAAAAAAAAAAAAAACTTTGTTCCTCCTACTTTCCTGTTTTAAACAGTCCTTATACCAAAATATCTTTCTTCTCCTTCTCCCCACCAGATCCATACTTGTTTCTTTCTTATCCTGCATGTGCCCGTGGCTCCTTGCACTTACCTTGTCACTTATGACATTATATTATAATGTCTGCTGCTTTATCTCATCCCTGCTCTGTGAATGCCCCTCAGTACAGGGACTCTTCTATATTCAGGGTGGCCTGCAGAGCCTGGTCCTCAGTGCTTACTGAATGAGTGAATGAAGAAATCATGAACTACAATAATTTAAAAATCTGGTCACTTGTTTTGCCAATAATCTTTGCAACTTTTACAATTTTTTACATTTCTTACAATAAAATGTTGTCTGATATTAACATAAAATCAATATGAAGTTGAACAGATTCTAAAAAGCTCCTGTTAGTTTCTGCCATCAACAGTACGATAATCAAAGCATGAAAAACATGAACTCATTCTGTTGTACTATAGGTGCTCCACAAAACGGTACATATTCATTGTAGAGAAACAGAAGATTTCCCAGAAGCTGGGTTTTTTAAAGTATAAAATGCCAAATATCTATTTCTAAATACATAATCCTAGGAGAAGCCTACAAAATGGAAACCAACAGCCAAAGGTCAGCATATGCTGTTCTTATTATTTTGGACATAACATAATTTAGTTTCTGCCATTTCACTTTGTAATCTATTTCAAATCACTTTGAATAAAGTGAAGATTAATAAAACTTACTACTCTTTAAATTTATAATGAATAAAATTATATTGCACCATAAATATCTGTCAGAAATGGAAGAAGTAATGCGGTCCTTCAGGATGCAGATAAATCAACTTTGCAGAAAAATCATTTAGGTTTTTGTTTCTCAGAAGGTTTATTATTACTATAGTAATGCTAGACAAATAGCCTGGCCTATGATTTACTCTACTCACTTAAAAGAGAGAAAAGAAAGGTTAACAGATGTTAATAATCACTATGGAAAACAGAAATAAAAGGTAAAGCAGTGATGTGTCTCAGCAATAATGCTTTCGGCTGCAACTGTCAAAAACCTACACTGAATTGACTTTAAAAATAAGGACCTTGATTTTCTTATGTAAATGCAGAAATGTATGTTGGATGATGGGCAGGAGGGTTGGGGGGTCGGGGGGGAGGAGGTCCATGATTAATTCAGCAGCTCAACCAAGGACTCAAAGGCTTCAGTTTTTGCCCTTTTTTTTTTGTCTTTCTGTTTCTCACAGTATAGCAGCAGTTTCAAACTACCTCGGGGCTAACTTCCTGTGTGGCCCACATGATGGGTGCTGCAGTCCCAATATCACATCCAGACATAAGAATGAAAATCAGCCCCAGAAGCCACAGAGCAAACTCCTCACATTTCACAGGCCAGAGAGAAGTTCCTAGCCAGCCCTGAATCAATCAGTTAGGGGAGAAGGGAGAAGGCAAGCCACAGGGACAAGTCACACGACTGAATTAAACTAATGGGCTTTTATTCCTGAGCTGGAGACAGGGCCATGCATTTTCACTAAGGTGTGATTTTTTGAACAACACCGGCCCTTTGCATGGAAAAAGGTAGTAATGAACGGCTGACAGACAACAATATTTAAAACAGCAAGATTATCAGAAGACTCAGCTCTACAACTGGCCTAATTCCCAAGCTCTGAGGAGGTAAAATGAGGGAGGAAAGTTTCATAATAACATAACTATGTTTATCAGAGGAGGAATCAAGATGCCATTTTACAGACCACCAGTAGCAACAAACAATTCACCACAAGGTAGTTAAACACACTAATATATGCTGAGTCTAGGAAAGCATTCAAATATATATATTTGATTGTATGCACAGGCACATTTTTATATGTGTTTATATACAGATAGAGACACAGATATGGATAAATGATTGACAGCTAGATAGTTATAAAGCTACAGATAGAAACAGATACACTGAGGCTAGGTAATAGGTCATAAAAGTAGAACCTGATATAAAAATTTTCAATCATATATGTAGGTTGCAGACACAGAAACAAAAATTGTGTTCTTTTTCAAAAGTCTACACCAGAGTTACACTGCTAAATCTGTTATATTTAACTACTGCTACTTTGAAAAGGGGGGATGAAGTCCAAGAAAATTCACACAACAAAGGAGTATCCACGCAAAAACAAGCTGATCCTTATTTCTCTCTAAGAAGGTTCCTACCAGACTAGACCAGAAACGAGAATTAGCAGGAACCAGTAGGTGTTGAACCCATTCTAATATCTGATTCTTCTAAATAAAAAAGGTTTATTTAATTTAAAAAAAAAAAACTTTTTAAAAAAGATTTGATTTAAAAAAAAACCTTTTTTAAAAAATGTTTCCTTCTAAATAAAAAAAGATATAAATAAGAAGCATGAAGCATGTGAATACTTCCCTATTACTATTGCTGATAAAGTCTTAAGGCAAAAGCAACCATTGCCTCAAAACTTACCTCAAAATATAGATAAAAGTCAGTGTGAGATGGAATCTAAGAAAAGATCCATGAAAGTACAAAAAAAAATCAATTTATATTTCAGATTAAATCAGACATGCAAATGGATCTCCCTATGATAACAGCAGCAGAAATGTGCATATAAGTAATGAACTAATGGAAGGTGCTAGTTTCATCACCTTTAAGTAACTGAGAAAATACATGAGGAGCACAATGATGTAATAAAATGAAAGTAAAATAATTAGCTCCAGAAAAAAATTGTTAATATGAATTTTCCCTCTGTCATTTTTTTCTGTTCAAAATCTAAACAAAGTTTCTCTTTATTAAAGGGTCATGAAGCACATTTCACAAATATCTCATACATATATATGTGTGTGTGTATATATGTGTGTGTGTGTGTATATATATATATATACTCTTTCTACCTCATATTCTTATAGTCTCTCCCCCCCAACACCCCAACACACACACATACACATACACACTTGTACACACAGTCCATCCATCCATCTCTGACTCTTTGTCTATTTATCTCTCTTTTGGTTCCTTGGTCTTTTTCTTTTCTCATTTTTATATTTTTGCAACAGTACCAGAGCTTAACAACACTGGCATTTTTTTGTGGAATGAGTAAATTTCATCTCTGAATGAGTCATAATGAAGACACTGTAAGCCTGTGGCTACTGCACTCAAGAATTTTACTGATTATCTCCTACTATGATGCTCACATTATTATTAAAATATGTTTCCCACTACCTTACTTTTAAATGTGAATAGACAGCGAAAGATCAGTAGACATTTGAGAAAAGCCTACAACGTGAATATGAAAGATAAGAACAAATTAAAAAATGACACTTGGAGGAAACAGAAGCAATGAAAGAAACAGAAGAAACTTAAATTTACTTAACAGAAATATAGATAACCAGAATATACTTGGCACATGAAACAAGAACAAAATGCTCTAAAAAACATTTTCAAAAGAAAAAGAAAAAAAAATGAAAGAATTTAAAAAGAGCCTTTGGAAATTTAAAATATGTCAAAACTTAAAAATTCAACAAAATGGTTGGAACATAAAAATGAAGAAATCTTGAAAAAGCAGAATAAAGAGATGAAGAGGTGAAAAATATGAAAGTAAACATAAGAAACTGAGTATCACTACAGGAATTTCAATGGTAGACACCAAAAAAGGAGTAAAAGGAGGCAAGAAAATATTATCAAAGCTATAATACAAGAAAATGTCCTGGCCCAGCATGGTGACTAATACTGGTAATCTTAGCACTTTGAGAGGATGAGGTGGGAAGATTGCTTGAGGCCAGGAGTTCAAGACCAGCCTGGACAACATATTGAGACCTCATCTCTACAAAATAATAAAGAAAAAATCAGTCAGGCATGGTGGCAAGTGCCTGTAGTCCTAGCTACTTGGGAGGCTGAAGCAGGAGAATTGCTTGAGCCCAGGAGTTTGAAGCTGCAGTGAGCTATGATTATGCCACTGCACTCCAGCCTGGCTGACAGAGTAAGACACTGTCTCTAAAAAATAATAACAATATTTTTTTAAAAAATTTCCTAAGACAGGAGCCTCCACAGTGAAGGGTTTTGCAGTAAACACCAAGCCTGATAGATATTTTTTATAAGTTTACATCAAGTCATATCAATGTAAAATTTCAGAACTTCAGGGATGAAAAAGAGATTTGATAAACTTCAAAGATATGCAAAGGCAAGTTACATATAAAGAAATTAGAAAAGTACTAGATTAACCAGCAACACTGCACAGTAGTAGGATATTGAGCAATCTTCAAAATTATGAAAGACAATGAGTTCTAACACAGAATTCCATACCCTCTCAATCTATGAATTAAAATGAGGGTAAAATAAAGGTATTTTAGACATGAAGAGATTCAAAAAAAAAAAAAAAGACCTTCAATACAACTTTTCTTTACAAAGAATAAAGTTTTCTTTACAAAGAGTGTTATGTTTCAGTAAAACAAGAATATGGCATCCAGAAAAGAGAATATGACACACGACCACAGATGTGCATCACACTCTCAAAGAATATGGTTCAGACTCAAGAAAAAAGGAGAGTTCTGGGAAGGTCTCTAGGGTGAAGGAGAAGGCAAAACTAATTCGTTATTGATAATTGATTTGATGTGCTAGACTATTTAGGAAAATTATTGAGAACCATGACTAACGTTTTTAAATTATTGGGGAAAAAACAATAATGGATACACAGCAAAATACAAACTAATGGGAAAAATCAAAAGCAATGTTTAACTCTAGGAAAAATAAAAAGTAGAAGGAAAAAATACATACTTACGGTGTAACAGTGCAGTCATTGTAATATGCTGATTAGTGATGCAACCAAAAATTCTGAAGTGGCTATGGTGAGAGATGGTGTGGTAAGGAAATGTAAGAAAGATAAATACTCACTAATATAACAGGCATTCAATAGAAACTGTCTAAAACTTATGTCAGTATGTGCTTACTTGAAGAAATACATAAATTTTTGCCTAACTCCCCATAGAAAACAAGAGATCAGGCAACTGTAAGACAATAGAAGCAGGATAATACTGGCATTCTCTCTCTCTCTCTCTCTCTCTCTCTCTCCCCTATCTATCTCTATCTCTCTATCTCATATCTCTTTGGAATATCTTCCAAAGGATAAATCTTCAAATCATTCAATTAATTGCATTCAGATTTTAAAAGGTTAGCTTTAATGACTTAAGAATTTTAATTATACCTTCACAATTTGCCACTGTTTTTGAGAAAAAGATTATGCATTCTAGGTAGCTGTCAAGTCTACTTAATTGTTACTGTGAAATGAGTATAAAAAATTAAAAATCTAAATTTAAAGTTCTACAGAATGCAAAAACGCTTTAGGAAAATCATTAAATGAGCAATAATTTTAATTTATATGTATCAAAGAGAGTTTCTTTCCTGCAGGAGTTGAACCTTGGGAGATAAACTACTGACTGATTATATATTTATGTTAATTGAATGACGAATTATATACTCCATCTAAAGAATTATGTTTACGTTATATATAAACAACAATTTACACTGATGCATGTCTGACAAGCGTCTGATTTATTAAATCAGTAAATGTTCTTATAAATGTGTACAAAAAGGTTTTATATTGGTTTACAAAGAACATATTGATTTAGTGAGCTACATAAATATATGCAAATCTAACACTTAAACAAGACTACCCAATAAAAAAGCAGCTATATAGATTTTTGTATAAATTATGAAACCCCTGAGTAGTGATTTCACAAGATATATGCATGCCAGTATATGAAAATTACAGAAATCAATCACTGTATGCTAGCATCATAATGCACTATTAGAATCTGAATTAGGTGATGCTCAAATTAACCAAGTTTCACTTAAGTAAAAGCACTCTGGTAAAAGGTATCTGTTTTTAAAAATTGAACATACTTGGTGCTATTCTCTTTCTTCTTATTATTACTTCAAATTCTTGCGGGATACTGTCCCAAGCTCTGTGGTATTTGTACATGTGAGTGTGTGCTTATGTGTATTATAACATACTGTTATTCCTATTCAGAAATTGGAAAGACTAAATAACTGCTCAATTAGAGGTATAATATGCTGAGAAAATAGTCTTAAATGCAAAAACAAAAAATAAATAACTACCCAAAATGATAAAGATCTTGAACTCAAATCCAAACTTTTGAGCTCTTAAAATCTAAATCACTAAAATTACTGTTAAGTACGCTTGTTTCTGACATTAACAATCCTAAGAAGTTTACAATCAAAAGGCTCCAGCTATAGTCAAATGGGACAGGAAGAGAATTAAATAATTTTTCAGGCTAGAAAAATTGATACTAGACATGAAAACTTTTATATCCCCAAAACCAACCGTTTGAAAAACATAAAGGTTTCCTAAAAATTACTCAGAAAAAAACATTTAAAACTCAATAAAATATATGTAAAAGCATATGAAGCATCATAGAAATAAAATTCCAAACTTTCAATAAACTGAAAAAACCCAAACTCACTAATAATCAGTAGATAAAAATTAAAATAACAATGGAATATGATTTAACATATAACTCTGATACCAATTTCAAAATATAACATCAGTTATTAGCAAGAATTGGGGAAAAAGTACCTTTCTTCCTTGAGTATAATTTGATAGAACCAATTTAGAAGCAACTGTTAAGCATGAGCATATCTTAATCCAACTAATCCATTTTAAAACCTACCCTCGGCCGGGCGCGGTGGCTCAAGCCTGTAATCCCAGCACTTTGGGAGGCCGAGACGGGCGGATCATGAGGTCAGGAGATCGAGACCATCCTGGCTAACACGGTGAAACCCCGTCTCTACTAAAAATACAAAAACTAGCCGGGCGAGGTGGCGGGCGCCTGTAGTCCCAGCTACTCCGGAGGCTGAGGCAGGAGAATGGCATAAACTCGGGAGGCGGAGCTTGCAGTGAGCTGAGATCCGGCCACTGCACTCCAGCCTGGGCGACAGAGCGAGACTCTGTCTCAAAAAAAAAAAAACCTACCCTCAAGAGAGTCTAGCACAAGTATACAACGAGACATAAAGATTCTCACTGAAAGACTGTGCATGATAAATGGGTGAAAACCTTCTAACTGACCCTCCATATGGAGAATGGATACATAAAAGTAGTAAATTGAATAAACTAGATCTACATGAAATTCTCAGACGAATCTCAAAAAAGTAGTAAAAATGCAGTTTGCAAGAAAATATAAAGTGCAAAAGGGTTGATGTAAAAATTAAAATGCACACTCAAGGCAATATTACATGTTGTTTATGAATACATGTGTAATCAAAGCATAATATGTACTTGGAAATGGTGTTTGACAACTTCATCAGGACAGTGATATCCTCTGGAGAGAAAGGAAGCTGAAGTGATCAGAGGGTGGGTTTTAATATATCGGTAACATTTCTTAAAGAAAAAGACATCTAAAATATGAAAAAAACCTACTTAATCTCAAAAGTGAGGATATTATTTTCAATACATTATTTTTGTTTTTCTGTATGCTTGAATTTTTTGAGAAAAAACAAAATAAAAAGAAACTAACTCAAAGAGGTGTAGTTATAAAACAGTAAGATAAGTGCCTATCCTAACTTGAAATAACCATAGAAGGTGGACAATTCCACTATAATGAAATTGACATAAGGTCATCCAATGGCTTGAGCAGATACACATCATGGTTTATGGAATAGATGTGTGTTTCTGGTATGCTGTACTCAATATATATGTTTAAATTGGGTCTTCACTTTAAATATAAAACCAATTCATTAATGACTATCTTCAAATAATGCACTCCAGTACTTTGAAACACACCTAGTATTACTGAAGAGTTCCTTTATGTATATGCAGTGAAGAAACTGCAGTGTAACTAATGATTCCTAATTGATCTGTTTTTCTGAGTATCAGGGCCTTGAATTAATACAGGTCCTATATCTAAACTAAAAATCAAGATGTTGAAGGTTAAGAATACTTCTCCTGCCCAAATTCAAACAAATATATCTCAAAGATTTAAAATTCAGCAAATCTTAATAATTTAAATATTCCAGAAGTATGTGTGTAACCTAAGCTCCAACTACCTTCTTCATGGTCCTTTTATTAGGACATAATAAAGTACTTACATTACCCACAAAACGCAAGCTCTTCAGTTTTCAGTGCATTTGCATATGTTGTTCACTTTTCCTGAAATGTTGGATCTAATTCTCCTGCTCAGGTCTAGCCACTCATCTTTCAAAATCTTTCTTCTTGAAAACTTTCCCAAACTTTTCTCCTTCCAAAAACCAGCAGAACTCCTCTTTTGAGGCTAGCTTCTTTCAGTACTTACTATTTTCTATTGCAGCTATATGTTTACATGTTTGATTTCCTTAACCATACCATGAAATTATTAAAAGCACAGATGCTGTTTTTATTTATCCTTCTATGTATGAATACATGGCCTCAGGAAATTTAAAATAATCACCTTAATACTATTGAAACCATAAATATAAGTCCATCCAAACAGGTTTATAATAGGAATATAGGTTGGTATTATTATTATTACTGCCTGTACACCACTACTACTACTATTATTACCTCCGTACTATGGCCCAGTAATCACTCTGTTTCCTCATTTTTTTTTTTTTTTCTCAATCTGTGAGGGTCTCACTCTGTCACAAAGGCTGGAGTGCAGTAGTGTGATCACAGTTCACTGTATACTGGGCCCAAGTGATCCTCTGGCCTCAGCTTCCTGAGTAGCTAAGACTACAGGCACGAGCCATCACATCAGGCTAATTTTTTAACTTTTGTAGAGACGAGGGTCTCAATATGTTCCCCAGGCTGGTCTCTAACTCTTAGCCTGAACAATCTTCCTGCCTTGGCTTCCCAAAACACTAGGATTACAGGCATCAGCCAACCACACCCAGCTGATGCAAATTTAATATAGTATCTATGAAAGCGGTTCCAACCACCAGCAAGCAAAGGATTATAACAATAATCTTGATTATGAACACTATGACAATCACCTCTTAAAGGCCACACTCACTCATAGTGACCAACCCCACTGAGCATCTACTGAGTCAGTCATACGGTAGCAGTCATACGGTAGCAGTCTACGGTAGCAGAATGGGCTCTGGAGCCGGCCTGACAGTTCAAATCCCTGTCTGCCACTTCCTACCTGTGTTACCTCAGACAAGTCACTTAATCTATGTGCCAGTTTCCTAATCCATAGAGGTAGTAAGAGTACTTAATTTAGTTAACTAATGTACTAAATAATTTTAAAAGTTTTTATACTGTACTAAATAATTTAAGTTTTTATATGTAAAACAATCCAAAATGATGCCAACATATAGTAAGTACTCATCAAGTATTACATGTCATTATCACATTTCTATTTTGTCTATGCATGACGTTTGCCTTACTTATTTTAAAAGTTAGCAGTACTACCTGTCAGTGAAATATATTAAAACTTTTTTACGGTAGGCAATGTTGTTGCCAAAAGCGTGCCTTCTTCCTTTCTGGAAAAAAACAAAATTCTATTTTTCTCTTTTTTTTAAAGGTATCCACTTCTCTCTTTTTCAGGACTTAAAGTAATACGTTCCCATTCCTTGGTCCAGTGAGAATAAAGGTGAAGATCTGAATTCCTGGCTTGTGTGACATATTTCTTCTTATACCTTCTGTTGAACCTGAACAAGGAAGCAAAGACAGTGTCTATTGTGAATGGCAGTCATCTTGAAAACAGGAGCAAAGTAAGCCTCAGGACAAGGCCTGCATAGCCAGGTTCCTGATGACATCGCTTAAGCCCCTGATTTTTGCCCTGACTACAGCTTACTGCTGCTGTCTTCTAGTCATTTGAGATAATACATGTGCTTCATATTTAAGCCAGTTTGAGTCCAGGTTTTCTGTTATCTGTTGTCAAAATATTATAGAAGCAAAGGCCGGGCATGGTGGCTCACACTTGTAATCCCAGCACTTTGGGAGGCCGAGGCAAGTGAGGTCAGGAGTTCAAGACCAGCCTGGCCAACATGGTGAAACCCCATCTCTACTAAAAGAAATACAAACATTAGCTGAGCATGGTGGTGCATGCCTGTAGTTCCAGCTACTCAGGAGGCTGAGGCAGAAGAATTGCTTGAACCCAGGAGGCGGAGGTTGCGGTGAGCCAGGATTGCACCACTGCACTCTGGCCTGGGCTATAGAGCGAAACTCCATCTCAAAAAAAAAAAAAAAAAAAAATATATATATATATATATACACACACACACACACATATATATATATAACATAGAGATAGAGACAGTGTGTATTTTGCAGCATAGGGTAAGCTGACAAAGATACCAATCCCTGACATGATCACTGCATACTTCACCACCACTGTAAAAAAAAAAAAAAAGACATATTTCATTTAGGGCTAATATTCCTATGTGCTTTACATACTGTTGCAATTACAAAATATGAAGAAAAGACTCGCTTAAGCCCGAAGACTGGAAAGTACGTTGCCAACATCTTAACTACTGACACAGAAATAGTTGGTCCCAATCAGCAATAAAAAAGTACTTTGTAAATCCCAATATTATGCCGTGCATGGCTGGCTAGAGTTGTATATTATACCAATCGCTATGAACTTGTACTGCACATTCATTTTACTCGTTGCTGAAATACTTTACATGTAATCACATACGTCAAAAAGAAAACTTTACCAGATATATTCTGGCATACCTTATAAAGGTTCTCACACTTTAATGTTCTCAAGATTCCACTGAGAGGCAAGTTAAAACACCGATTTCCAAGCACTGCATCCAGAAAATGTGATTCAGTTGTTCTGCAGTGGGATTTAGAAATTTGCATTTTTGTGTGCACTTCAATAATTCTAATGCAGCCTAATCCTGAAGCAGATTTTAGGAAACACTGCCCTAGACCAAATTAAAAATATATCAAGGAAATGCAGGCAAATGGCAACAGATCAAATAGTATAAGTAGTTTATGATGAAAGTCAAGTCCCAGCCCAGTCCCATCAACTCCTTTTTTTTTTTTTTGGAAACAGAGTCTTGTTCTGTCACCTAGGCTGGAGTGCAGTGGCTCGATCAGGCTCACTGCAACCTTCGCCTCCTAGTTCAAGAGACTCTCATGCCTCAGCCTCCCAAGTAGCTGGGATTACAGGCGCACGCCACCATGTCCAGCTAAATTTTTGTATTTTTAGTAGAGATGGGGTTTCACCATATTGGCCAGGCTGGTCTCAAACTCCTGGCCTCAAGTGATTCACAGGTCTTGGCCTCCCAAAGTGGGATTACCGGTGTGAGCCACCGCACCGGCCCCATCAATTCCTTTTAAATTTATTTAGTTTTAGTTCCTCTCTGGTTTTCTCCATATCATTTATATCTCCTTATTTTACCACCTTCACATTGTTTATATATGATATAGACACTATTATTTTTAATCTTTCAACTGTTTTGCACTTTGGTGACTTGAAATAATATACTTCTATCCCCATTTCTTTGTTCACCAATTTTTGTCAGCAACCTGGCTCACCTCTTCTCCTCAAAGCAGAGCCAGATATTACAGAAAGTAGTTTCTAGATGTTTGACCAAAAAGCATTAACATGTTCTTTTTATCTTTTACTCCTAAAATCACATATTCTCTTGAGCCATGCTGCCTGAGACAGAGCAACTGTTTTAAACAGTAAACTATTTTTGAAAGTAATAGAAGTACTTACTTTTAAAATTTCATTTTCAATTAATTTCTTTCATATAATGGTTTGAGACTTTTATATCCTTTATTGCAGGCTTCTGCTTTTAAAAATACTAATGAACTCAGTTAAACAAGAATAAGTCAGACATCCTTATCAAGTTAGTATTTTTCTTTTCTCACTCACGTGACACATTAAGAAACAGCAATTAAAAAAAGAAGCAAGCTAATTAGCTACCCTGGCTGCTCTCCTACAATCAAGTGCAAACTTGCAAGTAGAAAACCCCTTGATTTATTTTGATGTCCAGAAACTCATCAAAGCATAACACAGCCAAAGTACACCCCTATACAGTAACATTCAGTTTAATAATCACAATTTTAAAGTAATAGTTTAAAAACTGTTTAAGACTAAAATTTCTACCAAAACATATTCCATTGTTTACATTAGTCTCAATCTATATTGAGCAGATAATCTGGATGGCAATGAAGACACTGCTTTGTCCAATTTGAAATTTGCCCATTTGTAAATGTCATATTCCTCCCACATGCAATATTAAAGCTTTCACTTGCTTTACAATGAAGTAAATTATTGATCATGAAATAGTTCTAAATTTACACATTACACTGCTCTAGAGTAATCTTGCAACTCTTCAAATAGATCAACGAATCCAGGCTTCCAAAACCATTTTGAATATTCCATATGCATTCCTATTTTAAAGCAGTATTGTCCAAAAAAATATATTGCAAGCTACATTGACAATTTTAAACCGTTGCATTAAAAAAGGTAAAGAGTAGATGAAATCAGTTTTAATAATATGCTTTATTTAGTCCAATATAGCCAAAACACTATCATTCCAATATACAATCAACATGACAATGTTAATGAGATATGTTACATTCTTTTTATTACACTAAGTCTTTCAAATCCAGTGCGTACTTTAACACAGCACATCTCAATCCAGTCACATTTTAAGTGCTCAAATGCCACTTTTGGCTAGTGGCTACCATTTGGGGGAGGGCAGAGTAAGAAATAACTTTCAGAAATAAAATGTTAAAATTATCACTGCAAGTGTTTAGAGGTGAGCACATAGGAGTGAAGATTCAAATAAAGGAAGTGAGCATGGGCTCACTTAGGTAATTATATCTTGGTCAGAGTAGTTTTTCAAAGACGGCAGAAAAATCAACAACATTTTCTGATTATGCCCTGATAGAAGATAGTTAAGTGGCCTTTTTGACTGTCAGATTGGTGACCAGGATCCACATATACCAAGGAAAACTGTGAGGGTATCTATACACAAGAGCTAGCCACAAGAGTCAATAAATATCACACCTCTCAGGACTTAGATATGCCTCAAGTTTCAAAAGGGAAAGGAGGCTAAACTCTCCAGCTTAAGGCAGATTTGGCAACCTCTCTGCTAGTGCACAAGCTGGACAATTTCTCACTGCAAAAAGAGATAGAATGTGAATTAAGAAAACAAGTTAAGGCCGGGCGCGGTGGCTCAAGCCTGTAATCCCAGCACTTTGGGAGGCCGAGACGGGCGGATCACGAGGTCAGCAGATCGAGACCATCCTGGCTAACATGGTGAAACCCCGTCTCTACTAAAAAATACAAAAAAAAAAAAGCCGGGCGAGGTGGCGGGCGCCTGTGGTCCCAGCTACTCGGGAGGCTGAGGCAGGAGAATGGCGTAAACCCGGGAGGCGGAGCTTGCAGTGAGCTGAGATCCGGCCACTGCACTCCAGTCCGGGCGACAGAGCAAGACTCCGCCTCAAAAAAAAAAAAAAAAAAAAAAAAAAAAAAAGAAAACAAGTTAAACAAATGTTAAATACACTTCAAAAGATTAGCTACAATAAAATAGATCATAATAAGTAATCAATTAAATCTTATATCTTGCTGTATATGGTAGGCACTTTGTCCTACAAATCGTGTTTAAACATGGAAAATTCATGTCGGAAGAATGAAATTTAAAAAAAAAAAAAAAAAAACAGGGTCTCATTTTATCACCCAGGCTGCAGTGATCACTGCAGCCTCGACCTTCTGGGCTCAAACAATCCTCCTACCTCAGCCTCCAGAGTAGCTGGGACCACAGGTGCACAACACCACACCTGGCTAACTTTTAAATTTTTTATAGTGATAGGGTCTCCCTATGTTGCCCAGGTTGGACAACAAATGAACAGAGTTAGACCATCATACAACTGAGGGGCCTGGAAAGTGGGTTTTATTAAAACAGTGGAGAACACACGGCAAATTCATTGAGATCAGGGGATTTCACAGCTTTGTTCTCCCAAGTGAGAACAGAGGCTGAAATATATCAGGCCCTCAATAAATATGTATGGAATGATGAATAAGCTGTGGCACTGAATCCTTCAAGGAAGAAATCAAACCCCCTCAAGGAGACCTCCAAGAAATGATCTCACTGAACAGGACAGTTCAAATATCATCTCTCATATCTATACATAATAAATGATGAAGACAAATTATTTCTTAATCAGAAATAGCATTTCCCAGTGATTATGATATCATCATGTTAATCTGCCTTTGGAAGACTTTTTTTTTTTTTTTTTTTTTTGAGACACGGTCTCACTCTGTCACCCAGGCTGGAGTGCAGTGGTGTGATCACAGCTCATTTAGCCTCAATTTCCTGGGCTCAAGCAATCTCCCCACCTCCGCCTCCCAAGAAGCTGGGACTTAAGGTGCAGGCCACCACACCCCACTATTGTTTGTGTTTTCTGTAGAGATTAGGTTTCGCCCTGTTGCCCAGGCTGGTCTTGAGCTCTTGGGCTCAAGTGATGCTCCCGCCTCAGCCTCCCAAAGTTCTGGGATAACAGGCATGAGCCACATCACCCGGCCTGTAACACTTTTTATCTTCTGTAATTATCTGGTTTGTTTGTACAATTGTCTGTCTGCTGGTCCCACTTAGATGCCAAGCTCCACAAGGACAGGGTTCCAGGCAGCCCTGTCACCACTATGGCCATGTGCCCAGCACAGAGGAAGCACTTAAGGAATGCCAGGAGAATTAAAGACAGATAATTTCCTCACCACTTCCTCTTCTTTGTAATGGACGTGTTCATCTAATGGTTGTTTTTGCACTAAGTACTATGTGACACCTCAATTACCTCTACAGGAGAATTAAAGAAGGCTGACACTACACTAATTAAAGACACAATTTCTACTATGTTTGTTAAAGTGAATAGAAACTGAATCTAAGTGGAGGGAAAAAGCCGAGTTGCAGCAATGGAATTTTAGATTTTATACATTTTCTAGTAGTGCTAAGACTAAGATGTCAAATGCAAGAGCCTCATCTTCTAAGTTCTAAGTTTAGAGTGAATCAGGGCATTTTGACTTAGAATGAATTTAGAATACTTTTTAGAAAATAAAAACGCCTTAGAAGGAATTTAAAATACTTTTTAGAAAATAAAAACGCCTTAGAAAATCACATAACAAAATGAGAAGCCCTGAAAATTGTCATTTCAGCCTAGTTTCAACTCTCCAGGAAGGTGTGAGTTTAAAGGTGGTAGTTTCTAGTGTATCTGTAAAACAGAAACATATTTATCCCATCAAAGGATTTTTCTACTGTTATGTTTTATCAGGGATCACAGATCAAGTTATTTATTGTCACATGATAAGTAAATTACTGCAATTCTGTGATCAATTATGATGTAATACTTATCTTTTTTCAAAAAAAGTTAATTTATTGTCTTTTTAGTGAAATTAAAAAAGATTTAATTGATGTTAAATGTAATTTTGTAAAAGTTAAGAGAAGATGTTCCTTTTATTTCTAAAGCAAAAACAAGAACACTTACATAAATAGTACAAGTAAATAGGAATACATTTTCATCAGGTTTTAAATTATATATTCTGAAGGAAAACTTCATGTCATTTTATTAAGAAGGTCAGTTGTGAAAGCAAGAAAAATGTAACAGTTTATGTTTCCAAGCTAAAATAATCGTAACTCCCCAATTACGCCCATTATTTTCGTGCATCAGAACTATAAGAACGAAGTCAAATTCTTGAAGTTTTTAAAACAAAATTATGATATAAAAGGATCTTACGTTCTAAAAAAGAAATGGAAGAATTTCTAAATGCTTGTATATAACCGTGTTATTGACCAACAACAAAAAACTCAGCAGGTACCCTATCTGAAGCCCCTTGAGTGAAGCAAGATTTTTGTAGGATGTAGCTATATCTATGCAGAAAAGCAAACAGTTTATTTTGGAGTTATTAATCAACACATTTTTTAAATGGTCTTTCCAAACTAACTTTGTCTCTTTAACAACCTCATGAATTTTCCAGATTTTAAAACAGCCAATCTTATTAGCCAAAGTCACTTCTAAAACAGTTATTCAAACTGTAAATGGAGTTACATAATTAGAAATCCATATATATTGCATGCCACTTACGAAAACTATGCAAAGGGGAGCAAATAAATATTTATAAAGAGAATTCAGATAAAAAGCATATTCTTTTTGTTCGAAGAATTAAAAACTTTATCCTCGGATAACCAAATTCACTATGCTTTGAGTTTTGTTTTACTGATGTACCATGATCCGTATCCCACACATCCATCCAATCAACACCAATTCCTGATAATTCCGCAGTAAATGTTTCTTCAATCCATCCACTTATACATATCTTTATAGCCATTACCAGAACAGTCTTCTATTATTAACAATAACTATATGAAACCCTTTCCATTTTATCATTCTTTTAAGAAAAAGAAATGAGTGGAGAGGGAGTCAATAATGTAGACTGTCAAATCTTTAATCCATGTTCATTAAGCACTCTAAGATTAAAAATCTGTAAAGTCAATTCACATCTGGAAACCACATTTAAAATTAGAACAGGATACTCAAACAATGTAAGATTTGAATATACATTCTAAGAGAAGAAATTCTCCGTGGAATTTCCATTGTGTCACAGATAAAGAAATTCAGAAAACTCCAATAACATCAACAAGTGTTTTAATGGGTACTCAGATGGATCTGGAGTGCTGTTTGGAGGATTATCTATTAACTACTTCAAGTATGACGGTGAGGATTACTGAGCATAATGATTATCCTGAGAGAAGGCTTTTGCTAGATTAAAAAAAGACATGGAAGTTTATGAAGCAGTAGCTGAGTTAGCATTACTACATTAATATTGTATTCGCAGGGAGAAAAACATAATTTTGAGTAATTATGCCCCAACACAAATATTTAGTTATTAAATATAAGCAATAGTCAAGAGACTGCAAACACAGTTAAAATAAGAGAAAACCAATCCAATTCTTACTAATTTAAATACTTGCCTTAAAACATTGTTTAGTAAATTTAGATCAAAGTATGTTTATTTCCTTGTAGTTGATCAAATTAAGTCTCCAATTTCACTACATTACAGAAACATCAAACAAAAAGTCATGATTAGAAACCACAGGCTACTGAAGGAAAGAAGTTTTTATCTTTAAACTTATTATCTTGTCTCCCAACTGTGAATGAAGTTATCTACAGAATAATCAACAGTTAGATGAAACTTGGTTTTCGCTACAGAGAAGCTTTATCCTCTCAGAGAATTTTAAAGAGGAAAACCATTTAAAGATAAGTTCACTTTTCAGCATAGCGGCAACAGATAAAAAATATTACCTTTTCACCCCTAAACCAGTGCAATTACTGTTTCCAGAAGCTGATTCTGGCACTTCTGGGCCTTGGTATACGGGAAAGAGGACAAAAAATGATTTAAGACTTAAATCCCACTATTTTATTGAACAAGTGAACCATCAAAGACTAATGTTTCTCACCAGAATGTCTAATATTTGGACTTCTAAAAATGGACGAATATTTAGTCTAGTTTACTTCACTAATGTTAAATGAAGACAGATTCCATGAGTCATGCTATCTATCCTTTTTGCAAGTTAATGGAACTTTTACTTATCCAGTGGGTGATGATGTTATCCTGTCAACAATATGTCAGGCAGAGTAGAAACCAATGGGCCTCATCTGCACCCAGAGACCTCTTATGTCCTAGCAACTTGATATTAATTGATCCTCAAAATATGGTCCATAGTCCAGAAGCATCAGCTCACTTTTAGTAGCTTATTAAAAATATGCCCATCCCTTCTTGGCCCATCTCAGATCTTTCAATAGATCTGAATCTGTATTTCAATAGATGCCCATGTAATCACATTCAAGCCTAAGATTTATTTCATAGAGCACACCTGTGTTTTCATTATACTGATAATACAGATGGCTGTAAATAATTTGGGTGACCCACAATAGCCTCTTTAGGAATGCATGTGGGAGGAGCCTCAAGTCAGTGATAATATGGTAATGAAGATGGCTAAGTAAACCTGTTTCCCCTGATCTCACCATCTCTCTACACTAATCTGCTCAAGGCAACAGGGAAACTGAGGTAGCTAGGAAACAAAAACATATGAAAGTGTTATGTACAAATACTTTGAAAATGGTAAAATCTTAAATAACTTCTGGTATTGCGATTATTTCCAAAGATTCCAATACTGTCAAGATCCATGTTCTTTAGAGAATGGACTTAACATAGCAAGGGAGAAATCCAAAGAATCAATGAACCCAGTGCTCCTTTCTATGCTGCAGTGCTGGAGGCCCTTCTTAATTTTCCATTCACTTGGGCAGTCATTTAACACACACTTTACTCAAAACTGTCTGTGTAAGGCCATGTTATAGTAAAGGTACAGTCGGTGGAGAGTGAGAGAGACAGGACCCCACTTAAATGGAACTGAAATCATCATGACTGTAGGACAGGTTTTAACCTTTTCCAAAAGGACAATCAAAACCCAATGACACCACTGTGTCCTTATTTCCTGAACAAAGGAATGTGGAAAAGTATCTTTTCACTATACTTCAGAGGAGGCAAGGTTGGAATTTTTTTCAAAATAAACTTTTCTTGTTTGTAAAACAAGGTAAAATCCTGCTCTAACTCTTCCCTGGGGGAAGGCAAACAGGTCTTGAATACATTTATTTGGTACATTTATAGCTAACTAATTCAAAGTTAAAGATCATTTTGGCTGGCATAGCTTATTAAACATCTACACTTCTAATCCTTTTCTTTCCCTGAACACTTTCAGGGAACCCCTGGTCCCATGGCTTCCTTTTGAGATGTTTCTGGTTCACTTTTAATTTTTCCAGTGGGTTCTCAATCCATTAAGAGAAAGGATAAAGGTACTATCTCATCAGAATAAAAGACTGATTATTCTTTCATTGGGTAGCAGTCCTTGGCTTTTTTCCTGCTCTCCACTGTGCTTTGAGGGAAAAAAATTGTATCATCCTATTTTCACTGAGATTCTGCTGCATTTAAAACTCTCAGGTATAATTTCTGGCTTTATATAAAGCACAGGGTCATTTTATCACAGTAATAAGAAGTAAAAAGATGCTAAGGAATAAGAAGGGGATATGAAGAACCTGCTGGGAGAGAAATTCATTCCTCAGTATTTCAATTATAATATTCATAAATGTTCTAGGATTCTCAGGTAGCCCTGAAAACAATAAGGAATGCTTTAGATTAACATGAACACTTCAAGTACAAAGGTCATATTGAATTCACCATCTGCCAGAGTGGTAGACACATAAATCAATTAGGAAATATTTTACATGTTTTGTTCTCTGAGGTTTTTTTATCTAAACCTCCAATTTAATTGTGAAGCCCAAACTCATTCATTTATTAACTCATGCATTCGATTGAGAAATATTCCGTGAGCACCCATCCACATCCATGACACCAAAAGTCCTCACGAAGTTCACAGCCCAAGAAATAAATTAAACTTTCGTCCAACAGTCATATCTAAATGTGTAAAACTAAATGTGTAAATCTAAATGTGCAGTTGCAATGATATGAGAAAATTCCAATAAGGAGATTTAACCTAATCACAAGGAGAGAGAAAGAGACAGAAGGCTTTCCTTCCTGACACTGAAGACGTAACCTGAAGAATACAAAGGAGATGAAAAAGGAAATGGTGCCGCAGGACCATCACAGTGGTTATTTTCATCATTAGTAAAGTTGACTAAAGTAGCAACAGTATATATGCCATATGCTGAAACACATTATTGAAGACAAATGAGAATATTACTTACTTAAAACATATAGCTTTGAATATCCTCCGCCTATTACTATCAATGTTTTGGGAGGTAGAGGTAGGAGGACTTCTTAAGGCCATGAGTTCAAGGTCAGCCTGGACAACAAAGCGAGACCCTGCCTCTACAAAACATATAAAAATGAGCCAAGCGTGATGGCATGTGCCTACACTCCCAGCTACTCAGGAGGCTAAGGCAGGAGGATCGCTTAAGCCCAGGAGTTCAAGGCTGTAGTGAGCCATGATCGCACCACTGCACCCCTGCCTGGATGACAGAGCAAGAGTTTGTCTGAAAAAAAATTTAAGAAAAAGAAAAGATAATGATAAATATAATTTGGATTTTTTTCTGAAATTGATAAGCCTTTTAATTTATTAACATACTGATTTAAGTACTGATTTTCTTCTTTAAAATACTGATGCACAGGATTTGAAATATGAGATAGGATTTTCATATAAGATTCTGGCATTCTATTCATTCAATAACTTTCCAAACCCCTGAGAATTTTTTTTATTCTGAAGGATATGAACTTGTTTTCAGACTTATTCTTTTTTTTTTTTTTTTATTGAGACGGAGTCTCGCTCTGTCGCCAGGTTGTAGTGCTGTGGCACAATCTCAGCTCACTGCAACCTCCGACTCCCTGGTTAAAGCGATTCTCCTGCCTCAGCCTCCTGAGTAGCTGGGATTACAGGCACGCCCAGCTAATTTTTGTATTTTAGTAGAGACGGAGTTTCACTGTGTTGGCCAGGGTGGTCTCAATCTCCTGACCTCGTGATCCACCCGCCTCGGCCTCCCACAGTGCTGGGATTACAGGCGTGAGCCACTGCGACCGGCACAGACTAATTCTTCTTAATGTCCTAGCTGAGTGGCAGCCATTGTTGGGTCTCACTACCATAAAGGAGAGTAAGAACACCCAAGGCAAGAACAGTTAAATCCAAGGGCACAGAGGTAAGAAGGTTAAGTCCTGAGGGGCTGGCAGCAGCTAAATTTGCAAAAGAAGAAATTCCAAAAGCTACCATCAATTAAGAAAGAAGCAACAGATTAGGGGGCAAGTAGATAAAGAAGTACAAATAGAGAAATCGAGAAACCTGAGAAGTGATTAGAGGTGGCGGGAAACAAACAGAACTAGGAGAAAGTGATGTCAGTTAAGTCAAAGGAAAAAAAAAGACTTTTCAAAATGAAGATGCAAAATAGAAGGTGGCCAAGCAGAGTAGTAAGGACAAAGGACAGATATCACAGCAAAGGGAAAACGAAGAGCATGAAACGCTGTTGCAGAGGGAGCAAGAGAAGTCACTGGTGGTTAACAGGATCCTACTTTGTATTTAGATAATATAATTATGGCTGCCTTATCGTTTTTATCCTTCCAAACGGAAGATTATAGGCTTCTTGAATGAGGATTATTCAAGAAATTTAACGTATACTTCCACATGCATTAAACTGTTGTACCTTGGGAGGTCAAATTTAATTTAAAACTTGGGACAATTTTTCAGTTACCCAAGTTTACACTATTCTTTAGCACAAAACTTTTAGCTTTCACCTAGGTCATGATTAAATAAATTCTGATTTAATGTATTTTCTTTTTGCTATTTCTCTAAAACAGCCCAGTCTAAAAAGTGATGAAAAACTAATAAAAGATAAATTAACCCACAGAAAGAGCTATGGTATAGTTTGATTCACCTTAATCCTAGGCTACATTATATATCTAAGATTAATTAGATGTAACTGTTTCTCTTCTCTTCATTAAAAGCAAAATCTTTACTATCTCCTTTATAAGCATTAAATTATGTTCTCACAGTGCTGGTGTACAGATTTAACTTTTAAGATTTACATAATTCCTAACAATAAAGAGCATATATTTCTTTCATCTCAAAATCATGTCTTTGTTAAAAAATTAACAGTAAATTCAACTCAAATATATCAAGATAATGTATAGCGGAGAATTATTTTGAATTCATCCAAGTGAAAAATTTTGAAATTTATAATTCCCATAGCAGCTCTAAATTACAAAAACATTGTTCAGGTACACTAAAGCTTGAATTTTGCATATCCAAATGTAAATCAAATTGCAGTGCTTCAAGGAATAGTAACTCCATATCTGATGAGTTATTTTTAAATCAAAATAATGTATTATTAGAAAAAAAGTTTAGAAATAGTCCATTACTGAACTATACAATGAAGCAAGGATGCAAATATTAGAATAAAATTGAAAAATAATCACAGGATATAAATGACCATATTTATTTTTTAAAAGAGCCACAAAAGATTACCTTATATAACTGTTTTGCCCTTTTGTTGACAATAATCATTAATTAATTAGTGCACATTATTAGTACAAATTACGGCATTTATGAAGTGTGTCTAATAAATACTCAATTAGCTAAGCTGGTCAGACTCCAACAATCATTTACAACCTAGTTCATTAATTTAGGAGGCCTGAATGACTAAGCAAGAACCTGCAGGAAGTTGTTACTTTAGTAATTTTCTAAGCATTGGGTGTGCTACATCAGGTCATGGTGACACCTATAGTTCAGATCTACATGATGACTGACAGTTCAGTATTATTATCAAGGCACTTGCTACAGTGTAATATTCTCACTCCATTTCTATACTTGGGAGCTGATTACTTCATAGATTCTATATAGCCAGTGTGATGGTTAATATTAAGTGTCAACTTGATTGAATTGAAGGATGCAAAGTATTGTTCTTGGGTGTGTCTGTGAGGGGGTTGCCAAAGGAGATGAACATTTGAGTCAGTGGACTGGGAGAGGCAGACGCACCTGACTCAGTGTGGGTGGGCACCATCTAATCAACTGCCAGCATGGCTAGAACAAAGCCAACTTGCTGAGTCTTCCAGCCTTCATCTTTCTCCTGTGCTAGATGCTTCCTGCCCTTGAACATCAGACTAGAACATTAGACTCCGAGTTCTTCAGCTTTTGGACTCTTGGACTTATACCAGTGATATGCCAGGGGCTCTCAGGCTTTCAGGCACAGACTGAAGGCTGCACTGTTGGCTTCCTTACTTTTGAGGTTTTGAGACTCAGACTGGCTTCCTTGCTCCTCAGTTTGCAGACAACCTATTGTGGGATTTCACCTTGTGACTGCGTGAGTCAATACTCCTTAATAAACTCCCCTTCATACATACATCTATTAGTTCCATCCTTTACAGAACCCAGACTAATAAAGCCACGTACATGTGGTTCTAGTTTCTAGAAAGAAATATCTCAATTTGCACTGCCAGGCTCATAGTTAAAACTGAGGTTCTTAAAGTCACCCTAAGGAAATGCCACAGAATTTATAAAAGCAGGCTGAAACCCCTTCACAAGAAATGTGGTTAAAAGACCCCTTTAGCAAATGTTAATTAAACCTAGGAGAATAAAGTAAACATAAAAACATTTTCAAATTCGTTATCAAATAAATACAAATTAAATAAATGCAAATTAAATTAATAAATCAATATCAAATAAACGCAAATTAAAACTATAAGGAAATTCAACTGACAAGGAATTAAAAAGAATTCTAATATCCCACACTAAGTCATGAGAGTGCTGGCAGGAGTTGCTGTCACTTCCATAAGGGCAATTTCATAACATGTGTCATAAGACTCAGAATTTTCACTTCTAGTCATATAGTATGAGTAAATAGACAAGTGCAAAAATGTGTAAGTACAAGGATCCCTGTTCATTGCAGGATACCGGAAGCAACATAAAATGTTCACAAATAGGTGTTTCAAACATAAAGAATAGTACAGAAAGAAGGTGTAGACAATTATTTACTGCTACGGTTAAAAAGTCTACTTGCAAGACACCATTTAGGGGTTTAATATAATCCTTCTTTATGCATAATAAATAAAAGTGTGAGAGTGAGAGAAAGCAAGTAAGTGTGTGTGTGTACAGAAAAAAGGGGAAAGACATATATCAAATTGTTAACACATTACCTTTGGGTGCTTATCGTTACATAAATTAATGTAAATTAATAATTGACTATATAATTTATCATACAATTAATCCACATAACTTAATCATATCATTAATCCACATAGCTTAATTAAATATTTATATAATGTGATCATATGGTTACATTACATAATTCAAATGGTTAATTTATATAACTTAATTTACATGATTGATTTGTGTAATTTAATTATATAATTAATTTATGTAATAGCTTAATGCAAATTATATAAATTAAGTGCTTAAATTATAGGCAGTTTTATTTTATATTCTCTGCATTGTCATAACAAGTATGCATAACTCTGAAATCATGGGCAATGTAGACATGAATATAATTTAAAAACCTTAGAATTAGTCTATATTGCTCTAGCTGAATTGAACTTATGATTCTATAAATGTTATGTTCTATCTTGAGATACGGTCTGACCTCCTAAGACAATGGACACAACTAGCAACACCTCGAAAGGTTTAATTTCCTAATGGCTTCAGAACAATGCTTAGATTTAAAACACTGGCCAAATGTCATTCATTCTATGCCTGGGAATCCTCTGACCTGCAATACTAAGGGTAAGAAAAGGCTGAGCCATAATAGCTAATTCCCATGCTAATTCAAACTTTACTTGAGACAGGCCATCTAAAAATCGGTGGGGAAACCTACGGCCAGTTGGTCTAAATAATTAAGGCAAGAAAAAAAGCATTTAAAATTCTCCTTTCAGTTATCAGCTGATAACTTGGCTTAAAATCTTCCTTTGGCATTTTAGTTTGGTAATCATTTTAAGAACTTTGATGTTTAACTTATACGAAGAATTCCTAATGGAGGTCCTCAACACCCTTATCATAAAAATTTTTAAGATCTCTTTCCCTGAGTTCATCATTTGGAAACACAGATAAAAAAAATATATATAAAGTCCTGCTTCAAAGAACTCTCTGTTGAAGTCTCTCTCAGTGAAGAGATGAATGAATACAGGCAGGAAAACCAATAATTATACATAATTGTTTTAAATGTTATAACAGATAACACAAGGTGCCAAAGAGGTAGAGAGTGCCTCTAAGAGAGGGGAATGAAGAGCCGGGTGGGACTACTTAAGCTGAAATTTAAGAGAGTAAGATTTAGTCCAATGGATTAGAGGGAAAAAAGGTATCATTTTTTTACCAGCCTATGAAAGTAAGAAAAAGAAACCATGCGGACAAAGAGAATTCTCAAGGTAGGGTTGTCTAATGAGGTCCCAAGAGCATTCATTCCTTCATTCAAAAGCTTTGAGTACTTCTTTAAGTCAGACACTGTACTAAGAAAGAAGAAATAAAAAATTAAATTAAATTAAAAAAAAAACACTGTGCAAAGAAGAAAAAAATCTTTTTCTGCCTTTAAAGAATAAAAAAGACAAAGTCATAAATAGAAACTTTAATCATGTGATCTCTATCCCCAGATGACTAAGTATTAGGGGCTATGATAGCTCCTAGAAGAGATGTTTAATTTTGAGAGTCTTAGGGAAGACTTCCACTGAAATAAACAGGAATAGGCAATGTAAAATAAAAATATATTAAAAATTGTAAATAATACGATAGAGATTTGTGAATTAAGGCTGGAAAGGTCAAGAGATGCCAGATCACAGACATTTTTGAATGACATGACAAAGACTTTAGATTTCACTCTGCGGTCAGCTGAATAACAAGGAAGGACTTTAAGCAGGGGAAGTAATATCATCAGATCTATATTCAATAAAGATAATTTTGCTATGCGTTGAATGGAATAGAATGAAGCAAAACTGGATAAAGAAAGACTAATCTGGAAAAGGCTTTTGAATAGTCAAAGTAAGAAATGGTGGTGGTGGTTGGAATTAAGGTAGAGGAAGTTGGAATGGAAAGTAGATACCATTCAGTATCAGCCATTTGACTGATATGATAAGAAATAATTAAAATCATTAAGAATGTGGTCATTAATTGTAAGTAGGGGCTGTGGGAGATGAAGACATCTTAGGTGCCACCAGGTTTTTGACATGAGTAATATGGGTGACTAGTGGAGTCAGGCACTGGCATGAGAAACTTGGAAGGTGGGTAGGTGATGAGTTTAATTTTTAAAATGCTGAGTTTGAAGATTCTTAAACTGTCCAATTTGTGGTGTCTAGTAGGCAGTGGATACACAGAACATACATCTAAGCTGAAACACAGATTACGTAAGAACAGAGTTACAAGGCTTCAGGAATTTGGGGGATCTCTGGGATGTGGTCTAACCAACACAAAGGAGTTGATAGAGATTTCCGAGTGTATGGAGTAGATAAAGATGAGGAAACAGAAGGTGTCATTAAATTATACTGTCATTTAAAATACTGAAATAGAAAGTGGAGTTCTATAAAAGGGGCCTTGCAATGAGAGATGTGAGGCAAAAACCAGGATTTCATCGCAGCAGCCAAGAGAGGAGTGCACTTCCAAAAGGAGGGTGTGATTAACCCCGTCTAAGGAGACATTCCACCAGTGAAGTAAAATGAAAGCTGCTTCAATGGAGTCCTGGAGGCACTGACAGATGGCTGTGAGGCTGAAGAAATAACCTGAGGATGGAAAGAAAAGAATATAAACACTTCTGTCTGAGAATCTGGCTTTGGAGGGGAGGAAAAAAGGAGCAAAGGGCGAATGGGGAAACCAGGGAGGTTTTACTTGTATGTTTACCAAATTTTATATGTTTTTCAAGACAGAAAGAAGGTAGTGAGAAAAAGCTAAGTGAAAGGTAAGTCATGCAATGGATTTGTGGTGTCAAGCATTAGCCGGAGGCTCCTTTCCAGTGAGATTTGAATAAAGGAAGAAAGGATGATGAGGACATGTTAGAGTTGTTAGGTATCTGGCAAGAAGTAGAAAGAGCTGCTACCTTTTGGATATTGACTTCTATATGAGTTTCGCATTTTGAAGAAGGTGGAGAAATAAGAAATTTGAGAAGTGTAGAGAAGGGAAGTAGAAACAGCATACAGAACTACTATGGATAACAGGGAAGAGAACTGAACAAAGAAACAGAGTATTTGTTTCCCAGTATTTCATATATGTATACCATGTATGTAGTGTCTGATATGTGAGGGTTCAGTTGGGGATGGAAATCATGCATTTAAGAATATCAGTTGCCACTGTTGAGTTTCTATCTCCAGAAATGCTATCAGTCTGGGCATAGGATTAGACTAGGTGAATAGATCTTTAGACATAGTTTTGCTAGATGGGTCCAATAAAAAAATAAAAAAACAAAGAAGCTGAGCTGCCATTGGCAAATGATGGAACACAGCTAAAAAAGGGAAAGGTAAGACTGAGAGGAAGTTAATAGAGTTAGTTGGACGAATTCAACTGGGCACCAAAGTCCTCAAAAAAGGAGGGAGAATAACGAGAAGTTTGGTAAAGACCAGCAAGAGGGAAGAGAGAGAGGCTGGCCAAAGTAGAGCTTTAAAAGAGAGAATTTTGCACAGGATGAAAAATAAAGCAGCACCAGGGATCTCTTCCTCCTCCAAACCTCTTCACAGTGGCTTTTCCAATTTTTCTACTCTTCTTAAGTTCTCTAATTCCTCTACCTTCTTCCAAAAAGAAATGGAGGCCATCAAGGAGGAATCCCTTAACGTACAATCATACATAATTCACTGATCCTAGCTTCTAGTTGTAAGGAAAAGGGGTATGAACTTATGAGGGGCCCTCCTGAGAAGCTACAGGAAGAAGGATGGCCTCAGGCACAGCCCAATCTTCACCTAAGGCTCAAACCAAAAAGCTGGAGTTTGTCTACTGGTTTGTTTCCCATGTTGCATAGGACAGAAAAGTCTCCCTTGTCCCCTTGGTTTCACAGAGAATTAGAAGAGCAAGGGAATGAGAGAACAGAAATAGATGGATGATCAAAGAGCTTTAGCTATTGAATAGGAACCAAGAATGGACATGAGGTACAGTGGAATGTTACCAAAAATGCCAGTCCCAGCAGCCTTGGGCTGGAATGACAGTGTTTCCAAAAGAGCCCTCCAATAGAAAATATCTGCAATCCAGGTGCATGGTGGGACCTATGCTTCATTTAGAAGTTACCTAGATCTGTGGATTCCAAGAGACCCTTCTACCAAGTGAGGAGGAAGACAAGGAAATGAATTAGATCCCATCAACCTCATGAAGTGTTCAGAAACTGCAACATTTTCTAGGTCATAGAAAAATACAGCATGGGTGATAATGCTCACCAAATATTCCTTTCGCTCCTCTTCACTGCAACCCTTACAGTCACGTATACATGACTAATGTGAGTCCATGAAATGTGAGAGGAAGTGATGTGTGTCACTTTTGGGCTGAGGTAGTAAAAGACCCAAATAGAATTCCCCATTTTCCCTCCTTCCGAGAAATGGAGATTAAAGAGGGAGTGTTTCCAAATAATGTACACACAAGATGGTGGTTCTTCAATCTGACTCCCCAAGTGATTAAATGGAGCAGAGGCCATAACCAGCTGAAGATGGATACAGAGAATAAGAATAAGAAATAAACCTCAGTAGAATTAAGTGGCTCTAATTTCACAGCTATTTGTTTTTTGCAGCATAGCCTAGGCTACAGTTAGTAAATGTAGAAAACTTCCATGTTGGCCAAGAAAATCAAAGCTGTGACAGCTAACAAGAGTGGATGGGGTGGAAAAAAGGACAGAGAACACAGCTTACAGTTTCAAAGAGCCCATTCCTAGAAAATCACACCTCGAATAACAGGTGGATTAAGGATCTCTTTCCCAGAAAGCCAGAGGGTCAAAATAACAGCTTAAGAGGCTCCAGGAACAATGCAGCATGCCCTAAATAACTCATAAAAAAAAAAAAATCATTCATATTTAAACATCTTCTCAAATGCCAGCCCATTTTCTGACACAAACAAGGAAGCAGTTCTCAGTGATACTATCGGTCCAAGATCAAGTGCACTCAAACCACTATTTTCTTGTCTGAGTAGCTTGGGCTACCGCTCAACCAATAATACATCATAATGTTCTTAATTTTCTAAACTGACAAGGCTATATAATAAAAGGTACAAAATGTATATAACCACTCGTCATAGGTAAGTGGCTGGTTTTCTCTCAGTAAAGAATTTAAATACTATAATACTTCAAGAATCAAGCTAGACTTACTTTCTAGGTATTATATTAATGTTAATTGAGAACTTTGATAATTACTTCCTATATAAAGATGAGAATTATCTGATGTCGAATTTCTATCATATTAGTATATACTTTAAGCCACATATGTGGGTTTGAAACCTACATCAATAACACCATATAAGTTCTAAATGAATTGTAGAATATTGTCCAAAAAATTATTTACATATCATTATCCCCACCATAAGCACTGGAAGGAGGTTATTCATTATGCCATATTCTGGTATATTTCCCAGTGAATCTCTATCTCTTGTGAAGTTTCTTCTTATGCAATGCCTGTTCACCAGGGATCTATGAGGTTCACGATAGAAATACTAATAGCAGTTACTTAAGTCTGAGCAGATTTGTGTGTTGCAGATGCTGTGTGTCAGAGTGAAGTATTCTTACACAGTAAAGTACATTTACTTACTTAAGTCCAACTGTTCACTAGTTTTCCAAGGTCAAGGAAAGAAAAAATGAGCTATAAAATGGAAATGGAAAAACTCTATCTGGTCGGCTTTGTGGTTACTGTGTCAATATCTATTTCTTAGAAATTTTCCTGCTAGCCAGGTACAGTGGCTCACACCTGTAATCCAGAGCTTTGGAAAGCCAAGGCAGGAGGAGCCCCCTTGGGCCTAGGACTTCCAGACAAGCCTGGGCAACACAGCAAAACATCATCTCTACATAAATTAAAACACAGCCAGTGTGGTGGCTGTAGTCCCAGCTACTTGGGAGGTTGAGGCAGGATGATCATTTGAGCCCAGGAGGTGGAGGCTACAATGAGGCAAGATTGTACTTGATATGGTTTGGCTGTGTCCCTAACCAAATCTCATCTTGAATTTCCACGTGTTGTGAGAGAGACCCCGTGGGAGATAATTGAATCACGGGGGTGGTTCTTTCCCATGCTGCTCTCGTGATAGTGAGTAACTCTCAAGAGATCTGATAGTTATTATAAGGGGAAGTTTTCCTGCACAAGCCTCTTTGCCTGCTGCCATCTACGTAAGATGTGACTTGCTCCTCCTTGCCTTCCGCCATGATTGTGAGGCTTCCCTAGCCACATTAAACTGTAAATTCAATTAAACCTCTTTCTTTTGGAAATTGCCCAGTCTGTGGTAGTCTTTATCAGCAGTGTGAAAACAGACTAATACAGTAAATTGGTACCAGTTGAGTGGGGGGCTGCTGAAAAGATACCCAAAAATGTGGAAGCGACTTTGGAACTGGGTAACAGGCAGAGGCTGGAACGGTTTGGAGGATTCAGAAGAAGATAGAAAAATGTGGGAAAGTTTGGAACTTCCTAGAGACTTGTTGAGTGGCTTTGACCAAAAACCTGATAGCAATTATGGACAATGAAGTCCAGGCTAAGGTGGTCTGAGATGGAGATGAGAAATTTGTTGGGGACTGGAGCAAAGGTGACTCTTGTTATGGCTCAGCAAAGAGACTGGTAGCATTTTGCCCCTGCCCTAAAGATCTGTGGAGGTTTAAACTTGAGAGAGATGATTTAAGATATCTAGTGGAAGAAATTTCTAAGCAGCAAAGCATTCAAGATGTGACTTGGGTACGGTTAAAGGCATTCGGTTTTATAAGGGAAGCCGAGTATAAAAGTTCAGAAAATTTGCTGCCTGACAATGTGATAGAAAAGAAAAACCCATTTTCTGAGGAGAAATTCAACCTGGCTGCAGAAATTTGCATAAGTAACTAGGAGCCGAATGTTAATTCGCAAGACAATGGGGAAAATGTCTCCAGGGCATGTCAAAGGTCTTCATGGCAGCCCCTCTCATCATAGGCCCAGAGGCCTAGGAGAAAATGGTTTCATGGTCCAGACCCAGGGTCTCTATGCTGTATGCAGCCTAGGGACTCCATGCCCTGCGTCCCAGCCACTCTAGATCTGACTAAAAGGACCCAAGGTATAGCTCGGGCTGTTGCTTCAGAGGGTGGAAGCTCCAAGCCTTGGCAGTTTCCATCTAGTGTTGAGCCTGCAGGTGCACAGAAGTCAAGAATTGAGGTTTGGAAACCTCTGCCTAGATTTTAGAGGATATACGGATATGCCTGCATGCCCAGGCAAACATATGCTTTAGGGGGCAGGGCCCGCCTGGAGAACCTCTGCTAGGGCACTGTGGAAGGGAAATGTGGGGTCTGAGCCCCCACACAGACTCCTTACTAGGGCACCGCCTAGCAGAGTTGTGAGAAGTGGGCCACTGTCCTCCAGACCCCAGAATAATAGATCTGCTGATAGCTTGCACCATGTGCCTGGAAAAGCTGCAGACACTGAACACAAGCCTGTGAAAGCAGCCAGGAGAGGGGCTATACCCTGCAAAGTCACAGGGGTGGAGCTGCCCAAGACCATGGGAACCCATCTCTTGCATCAGTGTAACCTGGATGTGAGACATGGAGTCAAAGGAGATCATTTTGGAGCTTTAAGATTTAACTGTCCTGCTGGATTACGGGCTTGCAGGAGGCCTGTAGCGCCTTCGTTTTGGCCAATGTCTCCCATTTGGAATGACTGTATTTATTCAATGCCTGTACCCGCAATGCATCTAGGAAGCAACTAACTTGCTTTTGATTTTACAGGCTCACAGGTGGAAGGAACTTTCCAAGTCTTGGATGAGACTTTGGACTGTGGACTTTTGAGTTAATGCTGAAATGAGTTAAGACTTTGGGGGACTGTTGGGAAGGCATGATTGGCTTTGAAATGTGAAGACATGAGATTTGGGAGGGGCCCGGGGCAGAATGATTTGGCTGTGTCCCTAACCAAATCTCATCTTGAATTTCCATGTGTTGTGGGAGGGATCCAGTGGGAGGTAACTGAATCATGGGGGCAGGTCTTTTCTCATGCTGTTCTTGTGACAGTAAGGCTCAAGAGGGGAGTTTTCCTGCACAAGCTCTCTTTGCTTGCTGCCATCCATGTAAGACGTGACTTTCTCCTCCTTGCCTTCTGCCATGATTGTGAGGCTTCCCCAGCCACATGGAACTGTAAGTCCAATTAAACCTCTTTCTTTTGTAAATTGCCCAGTCGTATGTATGTCTTTATCAGCAGCGTGAAAACAGACTAACACTGTACTCCAGCTTGGACTACAGAAAGAGACCCTGTGTCTATAAAAATAAAATAAAAAATGTTCCTGCTATTCCATACTATATCATATCTTCCTCAGGATAGTTAATTTGGGAATCACTAAGTTTATCCCTGACTCTAGGGATGGTACACGGAATTTACACCTAAAATAATCAGCTTCTGAAAGCTCCCCTCTCTGGAAATGGAAAAGGAAGAACCGCAGGAGTTGTATGCAGCTGCCTTGCAATCCTATGGGAAACAATGCTAGCTCACAGGAAGTCAAAAGCTGACTGTTGAAAAGAAACCAAGCTCTTGAAGACATTGTTAGACCCCAAAACAATCACCCCAGAAACCCATTTACCACTGAATCTAGAGTTAAATAAGCAAGAAAATCCCCTTTTATTTAATAAAGTCTGAGTTGGGTATTCTGTCATTAGTAAATGAAGGCATCCTGACATGTGCAAATATCAAGACACACAAGCTCTTATGCAGTTTTCCATGCATGGGGACAGTGCCCTGGCATTCTAGAAATCCTGGCTTACTTATTACCACTCTCTAATCAACTACAAATAACATTTTAAAACTAAATGCAAAGAGAATGATTAGGAATATCATAAAATCTACATTTCTTAAAAAAAAAAAAAAAAGGAGATTACAGTGAAGTAGTCTCAAGCAACTGTTTTCTAAGTGGGAAGGCTGAAGCAACAGACCTTAAATCACTTGACCGTCTCCACAAAACAGAACTGAAGCAGAACCAGAAGTCCCCTGACAGCCCTTCAAGCACACCACCTACAAAGACACTGTAATCCCTCATACCCCACACGCTACTTCAGGGAAAGGGACAAGAGGCATCTTGTGACACTTCCTAAGCTCCTGGCTTCACAGTAGCCATCCTGATAATTACTTTTTGAAGTCCACAGTTAAGTGAGTTATGGAAATCATTTCAGATACTGGTTCACCAGTAACATCAGTTTAGCCCTAAATATTGTCATAAGTTCTCTGACAGGCTCATGTGATTTAAGCTGGTGCTCTGTCAAGACTAGACTTAGGCATTTTATCCTTTTTATGACCTATGTATGTTGAAGAGAACATATGAATATACTTTATATATATGAATATATATAAAACCTTCATTATCACATTATTCTCGATCCAGCATTTTTTCAGCCCCTAATTTGCATGTTAATTCAGCATTCTTACACCTTTACAGATTTTCATCTAAGACTACATTTCTATTGTTTTATATAATCAGCCCCCCTAAGATCAACATGTCCACATTTTTTGACAAAGACAAAGGCTACTGATTTCAGGACCATTATTTTCCTTTGCCAAAAGCACAAACCTAAACTGAGAAATAAATCAAGAGAAATTCACCTCTTTTCTATGCTAATTTAGGAGTAGAGTCTATATTTCTTTTCAAACCCAAAGAGAATCAGATATACAGTATGAATGTATCTACTTTCGCTTGCTCAGACTGAGATGAAAGATTAATATTTTCAGGCTGGTAGTCAAAACTATTCATTCAAATATTATTTAATAAAATCCAAGAACCAGCTAAAAAGTCACTTAAGCTAAGAAATCTTCACCACCAGCCTCATGGGAAATTGTGTACAGTTTTCTACTAGAATAGCCTATAAATGCTTACTGAAAATGTCTAAGTTCATATTTTGGTAACTAACATTTTAATTCAATCTGCAGAATAATATATGCTTCTTTAGTGCTAAGATATGAATATTAGAGGCTTTCTTTCTCAAAAGTTCTACATAGTTATACTTTCACAAATAACTATATAATGTTAAAATTATTCTGTATGTGGCATAAAACATACTTTAATGGAGAAGGTAATGTGTAGTGAGTTTATTAGAATTTGTGTTTATTCTTAGTTTAAAAAACTGCACTGATTACAATATAGAAAAAAACAAAATTATGTTGTATATCTCTTACAGCAGAAGAAAAAGAGTAGTTCTAAATTTAGAAAGGAAAAATGAATATACACAGTTAAAACATGTGTCAGTGATGTTAATCAAAGATCAACTATTGCTGAGACCGGCAATATTAAATCCCTGCACAATTGCTCATATTATAATGGGGATTTTAAAAAGAAAATATGATCACATAACATAATGAGGGCAGAAGTCACTCTCATCCTTCATCTTTGTATTCCCAATTCAGGAAGCTGGTATAGTGTCTTCATTATAATTACTATTCAACAAACATTTGTAAAATGAAAGAATAAGGAATGAATGATGAGAAAAATGATAAACATCTCCCTCTGTCTCCTGGGAGTTAATTGCACTACTTTCTTTGAAATTTAATTAATCCTCACTGTCCTTGTAAAATAGCCAAAGGGAAAATATATTTACATTGCTCTGAATATTGATGGAATCTACAAAAAGGGTTAAACAACTTCCTCAAAGTAAATAAAATGTTCACAATCCAGCTAGGATAAAAGGATTTAAATCATTTCCTAGGTAGAGGGCTTTCAATTAGAGCCCCTGCTGCATTAACCATGGGAACTCATCTCACTCTCTTCATGATGGAGCCCTGAGTGTTGCTGCTAATCTGTACTCTACCATTCCAGCGCTTTTAAGGTTCCTTTTCAGCCCTTCCTCCTCCTAATCCACAAATACGGAGACCAAGGCGTTTTTTTGGGTCAGTCCTAATTTCAAGCATTCTGTCCTGCCCTCCCCGAATGTACTCACACTTATTAGACCATATGTTCCTATATTAGTTCAGAAAGGGGAAAAAAAAACATTAATCACACTTGTATATAAGAGATCATAGAAAAACAATTTACTAACCTGTGAAAATACCATTCATTCTCTGTTCACCTGCGGCCCACAGCTAAGCAATCAGTAGGATATAAATGTACCCTATCTTCACTATTCAGTATTCATAAGGATACTACTTATGAATTGGAAATCTGACGTAACATTTACATGACCTAATTTTGAAAATTTAAAATAGTGTAAGGCCCCTAGGCTTAATTTTACAAGGCAAAGATTAAAGGGACACAAACAAGCATATATTCTCTCTCTATGCTATTGGACACTGGTAATTTTTTTTAACTTAAAATATTTGATACTTAAAATGCCAAACTTCTACATTTCTGCAGTAAAAAGGTAGTTATCACATTGAAGACCATTTCTTTCTCTCCAGGAAGTAGAGTTAATATTAGCACATGAACTGAAAATGTTTCAGTGATTATAAAAAAGTCAAAATGAATTCATTAAAATTTAGCTTGGCAAAATGTTAGTTTCACGTCCTTGGTAGAAGTCCTTTTTATTTATATTCAAATGAAGTGAACAACTTACAAGCAAAGGAAATGGCATCAAATATTTGACACCCTTCCTCCCAAGATGTAGTGATTTATCATATTCAAATGAAGTAAACAATTTACAAGCAAAGGAAATGACATCAAATATTTGACACTCTTCCTCCCAAGGTGTAGTGATTTATGTTTTTTGCTCAGATATAAGTTTCTCCACTCAGGAAAAGTGGAGAATGTACCCATATTTGGGAAAACAAGTTTCTAACAGCATAGTTTTGATCAAACAGCAAAACTCTATCCATCCATCTGCCAATATGACAAATGGTCCCATGTGCAATATTCACACTACATTGTAGCCAAACCTGTAAGTCAAAGGATATGAAATAATAGTAACCATACATTAAGCACAGAAGAAAACGAAACAAACAAAAAGGTTTTAAATCATCCAAAAGTATGTCTTATTTTGGATGTTCTATATGTTCTCACATTCCCTCAGGTCTTTTGTGTCATTATGAACACAATTCTAACAAGCTTGATTATTTTATTTCCACTCACATATTACAAGCAACAAGCTGAAAAAGTAGAATAGGGTGTAGGGAGACAGAAAAACAAAGTAGAGATTGGGGCTTGAAGTGTCCCTGACCAGTTGACAACAACCACATGGAATAATAATAATAAAAAAAGAATGTTACCATCCCTCATGCTAATCCTTTTCATTTTAAATAAACAGGATCTAAAAATAATAATAATGCTTAGAAGTCCTAACCACATCAAGAATGCTTCAGATCAGTGACCCAAGGAACCTTCGAGAATGGATGAAATAGACCCAAAGCTGAATTCACCTAATTTTAGGCCAAAAAAAAACCCAAAAAACAAAACAATACCAAAAAAATCTTCAGATACTGGGAGAACAAATCTCAATTTCTCAATTGTATCTCATGAAAACAATTTTTCAAAATAAAACAAGAGATATTTAAGATTCATTACGTTCTTGTCATTTAAAATTTTAAGAAAAATATTTTCTAATGGAATTACATATATTTGTATGATTCTTCTA
>NW_012114933.1:558354-560716 GCF_000951035.1 Colobus angolensis palliatus | reverse complement strand
AATAAAGGGCACGGGTGGATCCAGAGTGCTGAAGGAGGCAGACTGGCCAGCCAAGCAATGAGTGTCTGGTACCCCAATATCCTCTCCCACAGAATGTGAACAGCTTTCCCTTTATGACACTGTTTAAACTTAATTGAAATTATCAAACAGACACTTTCCTCAAACATATAAATCATGAGGCAGTTCATTCAGGCTGTCAGTATGTATAAAGTTGCTCCAGCCACCTTTTTCTAATGGCTTCTCTGTATCTTTTACATAGAGACAATGAGAGATTTGCTTGGGACAATTTGACCGTAATTTAAAAGTAGGAAATGGGAAGTATTTGTATCTTCTTTGCCTAACTCACATTAGTTACTCAAGTAAGCATTTCTCCCATTATTGCATTTTCTTGATTACAAGTTTTATGTTTTCTCTAAAACATGTATCAAAAGAAACTTCCTAAGCACTATGTAGAGGGAAGCCATGACATTTATCTGCCACTGTCAGCAAAAACATGAACTTAGTCCTCAACAGAATATTTCACTTCATTCTAGTGTCACCTCTGCGTCACCTGCACTGGAGTCACCACTTGCCTGTTGGGTAAAACCAGGATGCACCACTGAAATAAAAAGAGGTCAGACAATACAAGAAAAGCCAGTAGAAACTGCCAAATATATCAGAATACACACAGGCTTTCTAAGGATATGGGAGAGTGGCCCAAGTGAGAGAGATCTGCCAAGAGAAAGGCACTTGAGCCCACCCTGAAACAGGATTTTTGACTTCACAGAGAAATTATTTAATTTTCAATAACACAATTCAATTAAAGAAAGGGAAATACAAGGCTAAACAAATAAGAAATGAAGACAAAAACCCAATCTTTCAAATCTAAAGAAAATAATCTGTTTTAAAGACACATGTGAAGATCAGGAACCCAGAACAGGAAAAAGGAAAGGCAATTAATGCTGGCATCTGATAATAACCAAAATATGGAGTCTGGAGAATCACTGGACTCTAAAAATTATAAAGGTTTAGATTTAAACTTTGTACACTGAGGAAAAGAAAACTGCATGCATTTATATTGATCCATGTACACTACTGCTGCTTTTTAACTTTTGTGTATATGTAGGGTAGTTTTTTTAAGTGAAAGCAAATTTATTTAGAAAGTAAAGGAATAAAAAGGTGGCTACTCCATAGGCAGAAAACTAGTGTAGTTTTTTATTAGAAATTATTGTTCAATAATAGTACATGTTACAAATAAATACTATTTTAAACTGAAAAAATTGTAGACTTTCAAATCAGTTAGGGTGGTCACCCAACAAAAGGGCATTTTTTCCCCCTTAGTCTCCTTGTTCATGTTACTCACAAGAATTGGGCTAATGCTATGAATAATAATAACAAACACTGCCTTTTGTCAGGCCCTGTGCTGAACACTGTCTGAATATGTATAGGAAAGGGTTAACTCAGCAGGCCTTGTTTGTTCAGACTCTGTACATTTCCAAGAAAGGCCTTTAGGACTGGTCCTTAGCCAGCTCCTGGAGAATGAGCTCTCAGCTCTTAGAAAATTCTACCTGGTAAGAGTAGTTTTGTATGTTTGAGGTCTTGGGCCACAAAATAGCAGTTTAATCAGATAGTTTATGTTAACAAACGTGATTTATGGCAAACATAGATCTCTAATCTCCTTTTCTCTCTCATATATCTATATAGCTATATTTATCTATCCATATCTATATACCTATCTATATCAAATACGAAGATATGTCTATAGCAATTGTATATACATAGAGAGATAGTATGAAGAGAGACACGGATATTATTCTTCATTTTAGAATATTATCTTGGCATGTTTAAAAGGAAAAGCTTAAGATGTGTTGCAACTGCAGTACGTGTTTCAGGTATGTACATGTTATGTGTATGTGTGAGAGACACACGCAAACACATTTCAAACATGTTTTATGTTTAAGCTCAATATTCAAACACAGAAATATAACATCCATTCTTAATACATTTTATGTAAGTATTGCAGCAGCATTATTAAATATTGTATTTCTATGGTGGTTGAAAATTAGTAGGCAGAGAATTTTTGTAATGGTTCTTAATAATTTTTGTAATAGTAAATAATTTTTGTTTAGTATAGTTTTATAATCTATATACGAATAAAGTTGATAATTCTATTCATATAAAAATGGGATTTACTCTCATGTACTTATCTACATGCTAAAACCACAAGTTATCAATTTTAGTTCTGTGCCAAGGCACTTTTACTGAATAAAAATAATTAGCTAATTTTATATTTTCCTGATTCAAATTTATATGCCTGTGTAACGCACAGGGTTTTTTTTTTTTTTTTTAATTTCTGTAAATCAGAATAACATCTTCAAATATT
>NW_012114933.1:536210-558304 GCF_000951035.1 Colobus angolensis palliatus | reverse complement strand
AGGGTTTTTTTTTTTTTTTTAATTTCTGTAAATCAGAATCTTCAGATGTTGAAAAAATCTTTGCCTTAAGATTTAAAAGGTACCTTTGAAATGCAGCATATCCCAAAATGCAACCCAGAGGCTGGCAATGTCAACATTTTTCTGTTTTAAAAAATCTCTTATGAAAACTATTGCCATACTAAATCTTTTACTTGCTGACGACCTACAGCTGGAAAGGATTCTGTACATATAAGACATCAAATATTGAGGATACTGGAAATTTTAAATTAATGGCACAGAAAGTCAACAAAGGAAGTTCATATGAAATCAAACTAGTACTACGATTACAAGAAAAAAAGTTTAAAATTTTTCTTGGCCCCAGTCTCATCATTTCTGAGCCAAATACAATTCTCATTGAAATCACCTAACTGAAACTGAAATTACCATTCTAGGCTGGCTTTCCCGTAAAGATGGACTGCTCCAAAAAGGAGAATCAAGAAAGAATTTGGCTCACAGTGAATTATTAAAACTTTGTCTTAGTTAACTAAAAATAAAATCTGACTGTTACAGAAATCATTTCAAATTCTGTGATGATAAGAAAGTAATGACCGCTTTTCAGCTGGAGGAACTAACTAACTTTTGTGTGTGTGTGTGCTGCATATCTAGCTGTGGTGCATTTTAGTGAGAAATGATGACTGCATCAGCTTATATCCACGGAGCAGATTTTAGCATTCAGCTTGGGTCTCCCAGTCAACATCTATGAGTCTCTTCTTAAGGAGATCAATGACACAGATACATATAGACTAACAAATGTGATGCCAACAATCAAGAATTCACTCAGTTAAGATTTTGCACACTGATTTCCACATGAGAAACCCAGAATTTACTAGATTCTTGTTCTTGCGAGGCTCCACTCATTTCCCTGAATCACAAAAGCTAGAGTATTGAGATAGAAATACACCTACTCTTAACATGAACCATTTTAAATATATGTATTACCGTGTCCACAGGAGTACGCTTTAAAGCAGGGACTTCACTCTTCAATCTCTCCAATCATGCATTACCCAAAGTAGCATGTGGTTCCCTAAAGCTTAACAACTGACATTGCCTAAAAAAAGGGGTTTGCTTCCCGACTAATGCAGAAAAATTCTGAGAAACGATTTTAAATCTTTCACTAAACTTCTCATTTGGTCACATGGAGGAAAATGATTTCACCAAATAGATACTCTCATTGATTTTTTAATGTAATTTATCAAAGAAATCAAATATTTAGATAAATTCCAGATTTTCCCCACCATGAGCTTCTCCGAAAGTACACTCCATCATAGACTGCTCACTAAGAAGCTCTACTGCACTCAGTGACCGAATTTAAGAGGACATAATGACTACTTCTGCTACACAGAATCATCATTCATCTCTAACACTTCCCTATGAGACGGAAGACGGACTTCTAATCAGGTACCAGAGAAGGCTCTGCCAACTTCAGGGCTTTGATGAATAAGAAAGGTTGAGAGCCCTTATCATAAATGGATTCAGTATAACTGAGTGAGAGAGAGAACCAGAGAAATAAATCCTCATGTAGAAAAGTTAGGGGCATCAAATGCCAAATGCCGGTTAACCAAAGCTTTCTTTGTCATAAAGCAACTTCTATAAAAATTGCTGAAAATAAATTCTTCATGACTCAATATGAATCAGTAATTTCCATTTCTATTACACTGTTGTTTACCCAAAAACTATTTTTAATGAATAAGACTCAGAGTTGCCAAAGTGTTTTCCACAAAACAACTGTTTTGAGATATTTCAGATCTGTAATCAAGTAAGTCTGAAAAACCCAAAATACTTCATTCACCTCTTGGATATGCATAAAGAACACTAATATATAATGTTCTAAAAAGCCAATCATTAAAACTGTTTTATATTGTTTAAGCATTTCCTAGACATATTTGGCTACAAATCTAACATCTACTTTAACAGTTTGGGAAATGCCAACACATAATGTAGGAATACTAGTCTGTCATTTAAGAAACTAGAAAATATTTACGGCCGGGTGCGATGGCTCAAGCCTGTAATCCCAGCACTTTGGGAGGCCGAAACGGGCGGATCACGAGGTCAGAAGATTGAGATCATCCTGGCTAACACAGTGAAACCCCGTCTCTACTAAAAAAAAATACAAAAATCTAGCCGGGTGAAGTGGCGGGCGCCTGTGGTCCCAGCTACTTGGGAGGCTGAGGCAGGAGAATGGCGTAAACCCGGGAGGCGGAGCTTGCAGTGAGCTGAGATCCGGCCACTGCACTCCAGCCTGGGCGACAGAGCGAGACTCCGTCTCACCAAAAAAAAAAAAAAAGAAAATATTTACTATATTCTAGGCAGTTGGCTAGCAGTTGGAGTTCTAGTCTCTAAACAAAATATGGACTTATTTCTCCGACTTTTTTGTTTTAATGTGACATCACTCTTTTAAGCAGCTCTGTGCTTAACAATTTTTTTTTCCTGGTTTGTTTTCCACTTTTGTCTGTATTTTATTCCTTCACAGATGTGAAAGGCTAACAAATGTAAACTAGTTATATTAATCAGCCTCTGCCTCAGTTCTACACTTCAAATACAGTATATATTCTATCAACAATCCTTGAATAATAATAACTTGTACTTGTTTTTTAAACAATAAAACAGGCCGGGCACCATAGCTGGCTCATGCCTGTAATCCCAACACTTTGGAAGGCCAAGGCGGGGGGCTCACCTGAGGTCACTTGAGTTCGAGACCAACCTGGCCAATATGGTGAATTCCTGCCTCTACTAAAAATACAAAAAAATTAGCCGGCTGTGGTGGTGCATGCCTATAATCCCAGTTACTGGAGAGGCTGAGAAGGCAGAATCGCTTGAACCCTGGGGGTGGAGGTTGCAGTGAGCTAAGATCGCACCACTGCACTCCAGCCCGGGTAACAAGAGCAAAAACTCCATCTCAAAAATAAAATAAACAATAAAACAATGATAAAAACACAAATAACTACAGCACTTCAGAGTTAGTTGACAAATCCACCTTTTCAATCTATATTTCAAAATGTTCAGAAAGATACCATCCTAGGGGAAGTCAACCAGCAACAACTTCTCTGCTAATTTTTGTACACAGAAATTTGACCTGACTGCACAAAGGTTTCAATAGATGTCTCCCTCTAAAATTAATATTG
The DNA here is from genome assembly GCF_000951035.1 of Colobus angolensis palliatus. Classification (NCBI taxonomy): domain Eukaryota; kingdom Metazoa; phylum Chordata; class Mammalia; order Primates; family Cercopithecidae; genus Colobus; species Colobus angolensis. Next base: position 555,143 of record NW_012114933.1, on the reverse strand, counting down.
AATAATTTATCATCTTCCATTTAATACCAAGAGGGTATCAGCCACAAACAGAAATATCACTCATATGCAAATAAATAACATTCAAGGCTTTTATCATTGTGGTTATTAATCTGTAATGGACGGACATAAATCTATTTACATTCTCATCCTATCCTCAAATTTTACTATCCTCTCCTCTCATTCTTACTTTGTTCTACTCATATATTGTTACTCTATCCTCCTATGCATAAAACGTTATGTATTCTAATGAACAGAGATGCCATTCGTGGGCAAGGAAAAAATACAATGAACTGCTCTTTGTGATAAGAACCATGATCTTGATATCCAAACCAATCATATTATGTGACACAGATGTTATCAATCAATAAACTTTACACAGCTTTATACTAAATTAATACAAACTGCTGTTGAGTGGACGGTGGATGGTCACTAAGCAAACAGAAGCATGTAGGTGTTAGGAAGCATGCGAAACATGTATCAGTGGACAGGGAAGGCAGCCCTCAAAGGCCATGAATGTAAGTTTTAGGTCTATATGGAAAAAGCTGTGGTCATATTTGAAGGCTTCTGAACAGAGGAATGATTAATTTCATGCTTAAAGAGTTCAGATGTAAATAAACTGGATGGATAAGAAACTCAAAATCAAGAATTTTAAGACACTGGGTTAAGGTGATTGATCTAAGTCAAAGCCAACAGGGCATGGGCTAAATGTTGACATGGGGTGGGATGAAGAGGCCAAAAATGTTTCAAAGTAGAGGTTGGTGGAGCTTCAGGAATGAGAAGAGGAAGACTTGACCTGAAATCTGAAACTGTAATCCCCATACCTGGCTCAAAAGATGTGACACTGACTAGGAAAAGGTGGGAGAGAGAAGCTTCTTTTAAAGAGGTAATAAGGGATTGTTTTGATGTGCTGGGTTGAGGTGAAAATGACAAATATTCAGGTGGAAATGTCCAGCATTCAAGTAGGGTAACTTGGAACAGAAAGCCCAAATTATGTCATGGTGATATGAGGATAATAAGTCTTATTAATAAAAACACATCTAACTAGTCTTTCCTGGGGAACATGAAAGATGGAATTTCAGAAATTTAGAGAATGAAAAAGGAAAGATTACAAGGCAATAAGTTGACTAAAATAGACTAAAATAAACTAATCAGTGGCAGCTATCTTAAAGCAAGCTATCATCTTCTACAGCACAATCTACCCAAATGCAAATCTGGGCAGAGAATTACAAAATCATTTTAGGATTGATAAAATTTCAGCTATATGTCTGCTTAAAAATGCTACAGAGAGAAATTATGAGAAATTTAGATGGATTGGCCAAATATTTGCATAAGGATTCCACAGCCAATGTACATACTTTTCCAACTATTATGGTTAGCACTGGGCTTAGGCACTACTTTTGCCAACCAGTAGATTTTCAGTATGGCCCCTGGCAGACGTCCCATTAGGAATCTCTCCCCATTCCCAAACATTCCCAACTATTCTAGTCATGCCAATTCAACCAATGTCCCTTAAGCCTTACATAAACAATTACTTACACTGAAATGTATCCTATGGCTCTTACTAACTGTGACTTACTTAAATCACCCAAACCTCTGTTTTTCCTGCTATAAAATGTGAAGTAGCTGACAAAATGCCTATTTGTATTTTTTGGAAACACAGGATAAGGCAAGGCCAGCAAAGAAAACAGCAGAGACAATGCTTAATAAATATCACTAGTAGGATCACCTTAATCCATGAAGAAAATAGAGTTTAAATTTTTTAATACAAAAAAACTCAATAAAGGTATACTTATGTTAAATTGGTGGTTATTTTTGGTCAGTGGTTTTAAAACTCAACAATGAAACTGTTTTCAAAAAAAGTTGTTACACATAACAGAAAAAAGCCGCTGCAATTTTAAAAAAGATATGAAGACCCAGATTCTCGCTCACTCATTCAGCTCCCTTCACACTCCTTCCCCACAGCTACCCCAGTTCCTGAGGCAGGTTCCCAGGGCGCCAAGGAACACACTTTTAAAAAATCAATATTCTAAATATAAAATAAGTGATGTAAAAGTATGGTGAGAAAGTCCCTATTGCCAAGAGAAACATGTTAATTAAAAAAAAAAAATCACTCTTTTCATTGTGACATCTTGAAGAACACGGAATTGCTTCAAAATAACTGTATATGCCAAGATTTCTGGAGTGGGCACGTTTGACCTTCTTTCATAATGAAAATTGACAAACCTTTTTAAGGGGATAGTATTGCTTCTTTATCCTCCCCCTCCTCACCCCTGCACACACATACACTTCTCCTTTCTGGGGAGCTCCAAAGAAAACAAAGGCCCTTTAGCAATCAAGTAGATTGTCTCTCTTGATGGCATCCCACGAGTTATGGAATTACACACTGGGGGCCCACGTGGATTAGGGCCCCTAGAAAGTTTTCTTGATCACCAGAGTGCTGTCGATTTTTTTAACTGAATTAATTACTCTTGGAGTCCAAACTCTCCAGTGTGCCACAGTCCTCATCACTCCCTAGTATCTGAAATACTGCATTATCTGTCCCCTAAAAGTATTTGAACACGTGACCCAGAGAAGAGGACTTATAACTTGACTAGGCAACTTCCGTCACGCTGGATTCGTATGAAATTCCATCGCTAGTCACATCACCAGATTGGGGACCCTGAAGTGTTTGAGTATTCACATCTGGTCATTTAGGCTAGGAAATTCCTTCTTGTCTGCCAGATCTATTAGCATTCATTTTGTAAGTCATTCAACACCTACTTACTGAGAAGGAATACTGGGCTAGACAGCGTGCTAGGGGCTGGGGAAACTGCAATGCATAGGAGAGAATTCCCATCATCAAGAGGCTCACAGTCAAACAGACATAAATAGGCAATTACAATATACTGTAACAACATAGTTTTAGAAACACCTAGCAGAATTATACAGATGAAGATGCCAGGAAAGGCTTCTCAGAGAATCTGGCTTAGCAACTATCTCAACAAAGGGGGCTGAGCAGGGATGGGCCGAAGGAGAGGATGGAAAGTAGATTGTGGGTGAGTTTTCCAGGCAGCATGTGCAAAGCAAGGCCCATGAGAAAGAGGAAGGAGCCTGTGCTTTGAGGAATATTCCATTACTATTATCAGTGTCACACTTGCTATTTATCTAGACAGAAGCTCCTGAAACAAAAAGGATACACTTCAAAAGATGCCAATATATCCGTGGCCGTACAAAAGAGTGTCTAGTCATATAATAAAGGGTGTACATATGCAGGCAACTCACAACATCCTGCCAAATTTAATATTAAATTTCTAATTTCATTATAATTTCTAATAAAACATTAGACTTATTATTATAGAGAGTCATACTCCTTGATTGGGAAACTCTCAATAAACATTCTTTAGTCTCACATATTTTCTAAAGGAAAGAAATTAATGTTATATTCTTGGGTGAAAAAAAAAGTGGTCTCAAAAGAGTTGGGGATGCATACATATTTTATATGCATATAGACTCATAAAAATCCAAAAGAATAAATTTTAATATGTTAACAGAAGTCATGTATTTTTTACTTTCTTCTTTTTGGCATATCTCTTTTTCTAACTTTTTTATTTTTCCCCAAAAATAATTCTTATTTGTGTACTTTTAAAACCTCACAGTAATATTTTCACAATACATGCCTGGCTGAAAGTTCATACTCAGAATGCCAGAGCAGTCCATGGCCAGGCCCACTGGGCTCCCCTTGCTCTCTCCTTGGCTTTGGTAACCACTGGCTCCAGGGACTCAGCCTGCTTTCCTATCCATCCTCAGTAGCTATCACCATGCAGCTTACCCCTTCTGTTTCTTCTGCCACTAACTCCATGTCTGACTGCAAGTGAAAGGAACAGAAGCCCAAACCTTTGGGTTTTAAGGAGTTTATTGCTAATCAGTAAAACAAAAAGAGACAGGAGATAAGCATGACAAAGTCATGACTTTGCCTAAATGACTTTTGCCTAAACTTCCAAATTGTGTACAATTGAAGCCTCTGCTTTATAGTTCTTAGCACACCTCTCAAATAAGAAGGCAGTACTGGGAAGGCTCTGAACCTGTGGCAGAACCACTGATAGCTGTGGAGCTATTCCAAGGAGTCTGGGAATCAGGGGGATTATCAAGATCATTGTTAGAATAAATTAATCTTACCATATATATAGCACAAGTTTTCAAGCTTATGTAAATGCTACTAATAACTAAGTAATTGCACCTTGTTTTTCTTTAAACTGTAACTCTCAAGTATGATTCTACATAATTTTTTGATGGTAAAGTGTCTGCATGCTCAAAAAGCTTGAGAACATTAATGGAGAAGAAGGAGGTCTCGGGCGTGTGACAGAACACGTTTACATGGCAGCTTCATTTAATTGGCAGAAGTGACTATGGGTCTTCAACTCTCTGAGCTTCAGTTTGCACATCCAAAAGCAAGGCTATAATTCCATGAACCTTTCTACCTCAAGTCCACAAGGCAAAATAGCAAGATATTAACTGCCACTCTGATGACTACCAAATAAAAGGACAATTTATTAGGCCACTTGCCAGTATGGACACAATCGCCTCTTGGCATTTCTTATTATCCACAGAAAAATTAAAAGTATACATGTAGAACAAAATGATTGTATTATTTTTTTTTTAATAGCAACATGTAAGATCAATATTTGTCTTTAAAGATACTGCGTAACTCATTCTTGGAAAATGTCAAAAAGAAAATGGTACAGTACGTTTTATCTACAACTTGAATTAAAAATTATTCTTGAAATATGTTCTTAATGGTTAGATGAAATGGTAATTAAATACAAATAGAGATAATCATATACTCTCTCTCCATAAGGCTCCCAACTCCTTCAGTGAAGTCTAGTTCACCTAAAGTGACACTATTAATTCAATATTATAAGTTGATAAGCACATTAAATCAAAATACAGCAAGATTATTTTAAGAGTCTGACTGAAATGTCAGGATGAGAAATAGATTAATAAATATTGGTTTCTAATGTTGGTAATGAAAACAAATATGTTATTTTCAGAAAATAAATGGTATTCCCCATTATATACAAATTATAAAGGGATTATCTACAGTTACTACACTGTAACAACTTTTTATATATTGTATTATAGAACAAGCTTTTGAGATAACAAAGCAACACATCAGCAGTTTAATCAATTGTCTTTCTCTTTTAACAGGCTGGTCTACATTAGATTAGATATAAAAGGCCCAGGTATACTTGCGATCGATCTTAGCCAAATGGCTAAGAAACATCCAGGTACATTTAAATCAGTGACAAAAGGAAACACTATCCCTTAATAAAATTACATAAAATAGGAAACATCTCTTACTTTAAGAGCAACCATGGTACTTGTTCCTATGGTGAAAACTGATGTTATCTTGATTAGTTAATTATTCATCCCAACACCTGGCCTTGCTCCCTTTTCCACCTCTAGCTATGTTAACACTAGAGTTCAATAATTTGCTGATAAAGAATCTTAACTGCAGTATCTAACAGATCTTAGTGATTAAGCATATGACTTACCCTTTGATTGCACAGATAAGTAAACTGAGGCCAAAAGAACTAAGGTATCTTATTAAAAATTAGAAAGCTAGTTAGTTGAAAAGCCCACCTGTCCTTCCTGCCCACGTCTCACCAGAAAAACAGCAATGGCGAAAAGTCAGCTCTGTTTTTAATGGGCCACTTTGTGTATTTTAACTGTTAAAATAATGGAAGAGGATATTAGTCATATACGAAGATCCTTTAGATATCATGTGTAGGACCAGCGTTAATTTAATCAACCAGGTCTCCTCTCATTGAATTATTAATTCATAATTACAAAGATGACATTACAGTAAATTAAGAAATACCGTAATTTCATTCTCTCCCAAAAAGTATACACTGAACTTTGGTGATTCACTGTTATATTTTCAACTAGTAAATCAATGTGTCAATTCTGGGGTTTAGGCGTATTGTATATACTCGAATGATATTCATTTTAATTAAATTTGTTTTGAGATGTAGAATGTAATACAGATCCTACGTGTTTTTAAAAGTTCACATCAATTTCAAGCTTTTAAAAATGTATGTACACAAGAAAGCTTCTTTTGCAATTTATATGTTTATAAATGTTTCCATTAGCTAAGATCTATTTTGGAATGTGATCAAACAATATTGAATTTGACGTTAAGTCTTAACAGCAGGGCTGGTCTAAGGAATTCCCTCTAAGCTATGTCTGATACTTCTCATATGTGGCTACTGCTCTTTTAAACTACTGTGTCCCTAAAGGGCTAAAAGGAAGAAAATCCTAACTTAACAAGTTAAGGCAGCAAGGCATAGTATTTGAATGGCTACCTTTCATTTTAACTCTACTTCCTAAATTCAAAATTGGATTTGGGTTTGTTTCAAGTTGTTCACAATTTACTAACGAAATATGCATCTCTCATTCTTCCCCCAAAAGAAAGAAGTCATCCACTCCAGCTACATATAAGTCTCCAATTTCTTTCTTACAACTAAACGTGAAAACCGAAATACCACTCATTGAAAAAAAAATGTATAGAGAATTGGCAGGCTGCATGTTTACGTGAACCTTCAGAAAACATGGAAACAAGCAGCCCCAACTCACCAGGAAAATCAACACTTGTGATCAAACTATTTTGTGACATTTTATGTATTTTATACATTTTACTTCATATCCAGTATTCCAGTTTTGCACCGGCTTGCCTTATCAACCCCAAATCGCCTAAGAGTAATCTAGTACTGTAGCAGAACAGTTTCAACGCTCATTGCCTGTGGCGTGGTCTTCCAAACAGCTGAATCAAACATTGATTCCCCTCCCCCCGCTATTTAAAACTGAGGGACGTCAGGCTTCGGTTGTGGGTAAAGAAAATCCACAATAATCAAACAAACAAGCAACCAAAATACCCGAACACGGAACACGCTAAGAACAAAGGAAACACAAGCGTGTGAACAGGAAATGAAGCAACTCTATACACATAAATACCTTCTGGAGCCGCCAACGTAGGTAAAAGTAAAGGTGGAGTCTGAGTATCTGAAATCTGAAACAGAAAGTCCTGTTAAAAGCTACCCATGGAGTGGATTTGTTTTAACCCCGACCATGACTTGGGCCCCCTATTTGGTGGAGTCAGGGGAGGCCTGGCCGGGCGGGGGGCGAGGGCTGGAGGGCGGCTAGGTACCCTCTCCGCGCCGCGTCCCAGGGGATGCGGCGGGCCCCCGACTGGGTGCAGCTGGAGGCCGCCCCCCGCAACAAGTGCCGGGTGCCATGGCAACGGCGGGAATTTCCCGGTCAGGGAGGCCGGAAGCAGCACCCGCCGGGCTCACGGCAGCGAAAGCAAAATCCGATCTGTCTCACGGGCGAGCAAAATGGACGAAAGGCGACCCCCAGGAAGGGGCGCTGGGTGCCTTGGGAATCCGAGGAATCCCTTCTCTTTGCCAGTCGGAAGGGACTAGAGGGCGCCGAAGGGGCCGAAGATCGGCCGAGCGCTGCCCCCAGGGGTCGAGGGCGCCGGGCGCAGCTGACTAGCGCAGCGCAGCGCAGCGCAGCGGGCTCCCTTCCCAGCCGCCGCCGCTCAGCCCATTGCGCAAACCCGGCGGATCCAACCAACCCCGCTCTGCCGCTGCTGCTGGAACCCAGGAGGCGTGCTTGGAGGTTTCGGGCACTACGCGGGACTGGAAATACCACGTACTGTCCTTTCGCCTAGACCCCCGCTCGGGCCACGCGGGTTCTGCCCTCAAAGCTGGTGGCTGCTCCAGACTTGAGGGTGGGGGGAGGGGAAGGGGAAAGGCTGGCGCCCCCTCCCCCTTTTAGCTCCCGCGGTCGTTGCAGCAGCTGTTGCCAAATGAACCCCAGAATGGGGACGTGCAACGCTCCACCCCACCCCCAGCCACACACGTCGCGGTCAGAAAACTGGGAAGGGGGCGCTGGGTCCAAGGTTCTGGAAAAGCAAGAACTCACCTGCAAACAGGCAGTCCTTCTCAGCTCTGGACTTCTGGATCACGACGTCGATATCCTTCTGAATTCGCTCTTGCCTTGAACACATCCCCATTAAATAAATCCCTGGAAAAGAAGCAGCCGCTATTTCCACCCCACCCCCTCCTCGCACGCTTCCAGCTTTCGTAAATATTCAGTTAAAAATGAAACCTCTGGCCGAAGCAGGGGCTGAAGGCGAAGTGGTTTCGGAAGTGATCCTGGGTGAGAGAAGAGGAGGAGGTGAAGGAGGAGGAGGAGGAGGGGGAGGTCGGCTTTGCATTCCCAGATGTGACCGCCCAGCTGCTGCTCGCCGCTGCTGGATTCCAATTTCCTCCCCTTCTGACAATGGATGGTGATGACACTGAGTCTCACTTTCTCCCTCCCCCGCCCGGACCAACGGCCGTGGGGGACCGAGGGTGCAGGGAACGGCCGGAGAGCGATCACCGGCGGGCGCCGGCGAGGGGCGAGCCCCGCTCCGGCTCACGCGCGCACACCCCTCACGGCCCGCACGCCGGCCTTCCACACCCGCGCACACTCGCGCCCGCGGGCGGCGGCGGCCGTGCCCAGGCTGCTGCAGCGCCGCCCGCCCGCCGCAGACCCTCCTTGCCCGCCGCCTAGTCACCCGGCCCGGCTGTGGGCCGCCAGGGCTCGCAGAGTATCAGCCATCCCGGGCGGGAGCCGCGTCTCCCCACCCCGACCTCCACTCGTGCTGAGAGCTGAGCGGCAGTGTAGGTAGTGAAGACTCCCTGGGGCTCCCAGCCTTCCCTCTCCGCACCCCTCCCCCCATCACTTTTATGAATTCGACTCCACTTTCTAAAGGAATTATGAGTCATGTGGCAAACCCAAACCGGAGTGGCTGGGAAGGGAAAAGGGGGGAAAAGAAAATATTGAAAAATTAAAAAAATAGTAAGACGAAAAAATCTTTCATTGTTGCCACGTCACATAACACGGAAAAAGCCTTGAAATTACTCCAGACGTTCACCCTCCCTTTCCCTCAGTGCCTGAGTCTTTTTCCTCCAGATGGAAGTAGTTCAGCTCCTTTGGGGCGCCGTTTACGAAACACAGCCCCTTTTGAGGGACTTCCGCCTCTTGAAAAGACTCACCAGTTCTCCCTTCCTAGGTGTTTCTGTTCGTGAGAAATTGTCAGAATCAACTGGCACGTTCCGGGGTCTTCCGAAAAGATGGAAACCTGTTTGGCTTGATTTTAAAAACCACCTCCTTTGACAGTCAGTGAAGGGAGGGCTACAATCCAGATGCTCAGAAATGAGATACAGATCTGATTCTCACTTTCTGTTCTGCCTAAGGACACCTCAGGCTGACGTAGCTGCCCCACCTCTATATTGGCTTATGCCCTAGGAGAGGTCTCCAGCAGGCACTTCTCTTGTTGATCTTTTCTCCACTGAGAAGGCTCCCGCCAGTAGACCGTGACTCGTTTAGCTTTGCATTCTCAGTGCCATGTACAGCGCCTGGAATACAGGAGGGTGACCTAAATGTTGGCTGAATGCATGAATGGTCATTTCTTGCAGCCTCTTTTCATTACTCTGTCTCATCAGCTTTCTTATCAGCATAAGGGCCCAAGAGTTGCCAAACTGTTTCAGACCCTTAATAATCAATTTCGTTCTGATTCTGACCGTGACAACACATTGTTCAGCACGGTAGGAATGACTGCCATCCCTGAAGGAGTCTTAAGATTTTGTATAATCAAAGATTCTATGTTCTAACTCCTTTATCTTTCAGGAAAGAAATTATAAAATAGTTTCGTTGTCCAGCCATATTCACTGTGAGTTATAAAAGGAAACATTCTTCTGCATTATCGAGATCCACTGCAGCCTTTGATGTAGTAAAGCCACAGTCACAACAGGCTATATCTCCTGCTCAGTCCTCTCCTGAAATGCCTCCTGTTTAGAGTAGGACAGGTTCAAGCCCTTAGTCCTGACTGGATATGTTGCTTTGTGTAGGTCCTTTGGCTGCCAAAAACGCTTTCTTCTCTTCCACATCACCACTGAGAATCATGAGTATTTCTTCTTCCATTACGTGCTCTAACTTCTCTAAAAGTCTGAAAGTCTATTAACTCACAAGAATTTATTTTATAGTTATCTAGCCACAAGGCTTGCATCTTCCAAGTAGAACCCTTACTACAAATAAATGTGAAATAGTTTTAAAGCTACCACATTTTTTTTTGTCTGGATCAGCTCTTAGTTTACTACTCACTCCTTAAAATAGGCCTTCTTGTGACTTGTCCGATATTTGATTTTTTTTTTAAGCTTCACGGGCTGCCCTGTTTTGGTTAAACAAAGCTAACCTCACCCTATTCATGCCCTTAAGGTGTGATGTATTTAATAAATATTTTTAAATTTAAAGGAGTAAGATTAAAAAATAAAAACTGACCTATCTAGTGTGTATTTCTGCAAGATAAATTTCTTTAATAAAAACTATACCAACCTAGATCCTTCCAAGGATCTTCCAGGCTAGATCCTTATGGAACAATTTGCTCCAAGTAAGTCAGCCCATATCCAGGATCCTTTCTTTACCTTGCCCCATCTCCAAATATTTAAGTGTTTATATTACATGTGCTCAACATACTTCCTTTATCAAAAACTATATGCACCTTTGAGATGAAACAGTCCCTCCTTAAACACTCATGAGCATACAATATACACATGCATTCAGGAACATGGCACATAAGAAACCCTTCACCAATTTGTTAAATAAATAAAATCAATATTCACAGTGAGGGAGAACTCAGGTGGTATCCCAAACTAAATTGAAGATAATAATCTACATGTTGAATGATAGACTCTACTGAAAAAATTCCACCAGTTTAGAATAATGATTCTAAGCCAACAGATGGAATTTATTAGCGAAAAACAGAAATTTTTTGCCTATGCCAAAAGACCCAACTGTGGAAGTGTAAGGTAATAGACATGAGGCATTAGGTTTAATAATGTGATATAAGTATTAATAACTAACATTTATCCAGAACTTATTATTAACATTTATGTAGAACTTATCCAGAATTCATTAACATTTATCCAGAACTGCTAGAAACTGCTCTAAAAGCTTTACATATGGTAACTCATTTAATATTCACAATAACTGCATATACTAGCTGTTATTTTTCTCATTTTGCAAAAGAGAAAACAGGAACAAAGGGATTAATTCATCTAAGATGAGACATGGACTACAAGAAACTTTTTTCTCTCTCTAAATCTTTCAGCAACTGAATTAAACTTAAAGGAATAAATGGGTACAGAAGCCACACTAGGAAGTAAACCAGCCCCGCCAATGGCTGCAGGCCAGGAGTGAAGCCAAGAAGCCCTATGATGGATTCTGAGGAGGGCTGAAGCCTATGGACTCTAAAAATAGCCTCTGCTAGTGGCAGTTATATTTCCCTTTCTTGCATTCAACTTCCTTTCCCAAATGACCCAGCCATTAGTACAGTCTTAAGAAAAGTAAAAGCTTGACCTCTGCTATTCCATGGTTATTAAGAAGAGGATAAGAGGCAGGATTAGCAAAGAGGGGAACAGCCTTCTTTGCCAAATGCATAATACTGTCATCAGTGGTAAATAGTTGGGCTGTGGAAACAGCATTGGGACAGTTTGCTTTTGTGGCAGAACCAGTGAAGGAGGGACAGAGTAGGGCTGAGGCATTGCTGTGAGAAGACACCACAAAGGGCCTTTAAATAAGGGTGAGGAAGTGGGATTTCATCTGAGAAAAATGGAGAGCCACTGGAAGGAAGATGATCTGAAAAGTTCTTTCTGATTATTAGACTGGTATAGCTTCCCCTTGTGGTGGTTCTGTAATGGAAAGAATGCCTGCTAAGGACCCAACTACCTTCTAAGTAGAGGGACTTCTGCAATTCTTTCCTTATAAAGCCGCTAGGCTGGCGTGGCAGCTCATGCCTCTAATCCCAGCACTTTGGGAGGTTGAGGTGGGAGGGTTGCTTGAGGTCAGGAGTTCAAAACCAGCCTTGCTAACGTTAGAAGACCCCTGTCTCTACAAAAAATAAAAGTAAAAAAAAAGTAGCTGGTTGTGTGGGTGAATACCTGTAGTCCTAGCTACTTGGGAGGATCCCTGGGGCACTGGAATTTGAGGCTGCAGTGTACTATAACTACACCAGTGCACTCTAGTTAAGGTGATAGAGCCAGACCCTGTTTCTTAAAAAAAAAAAAAAAAAAAAAAAAAAAAAACTGCCTTTGGAAACTAATCCTACTTTTCTGACCTCATCTGATAGGTCTACTATGAGAAACCAAAGTCAACTTTGAATAAACTTGACAAGCTGAAGGAGAATTTTAGGTGATGTGTGGTGGAATTTGTCCCACTTTGGTTCTTACCATACCCCCGTTAAGTTTCTAAGGTCAAATGTGACAGCACAGCAGTGATGCTAAAGTTTTATGGCATCTAGCATCTTAACTAACCTAAGTAATACTAAAGCTACAGCATGAAACCTTAACTCTTCTTTCTAGTTCCAAATTTCACTTTAATTTAGATCCATTTTTCCTATAAAATTTTAATTCCCCTTTCTACCTAGAAGCATCCTAGACCATAATTAGATGAGATGCCTCACTGTGCCATGCAAGCAAACTCATTCTTAGCTTGTACTCACTCATATTAATTCCTTCTTTTGAATACCTCTTTTGCTTTTTCTTAGAAAGTACATAAATACTATATGAATATATTCGCAGTGCAAATGGTTTAAGACATATATTAGAACATAAAGTAAAATGTGAAAATTCTTACCTATCCTGACCCCTAACTCCACTCTTCGTCCCAGAGGTAACTAGTGTTAATAATTATGTGGAAATGTCTTGCGTTATTGCATTCTCATATTTTCACACAGATGTACATATGTTGACAGATTTATGCATATAAATTCTAATTTAGGCTGGGCATGGTAGCTCATGCCTGTAATCCCAGCGCTTTGGGAGGCCAAAGTGGGTGGATTGCTTGAGGTCAGGAGTGCGAGACCAGCCTGGGCAACATGGTAAAACCTCGTTTCTGCTAAAAGTACAAAAATTAGCCGGATTTGGTGGCATATACCTGTAATCCCAGCTACTCAGGAGGCTGGAGCATAAGAACCGCTTGAACCCAGGAGGCAGAGGTTGCAGTGAGCCAAGATTGGGCCACTGCACTCCAGCCTGGGTGACACAGTGACTCTGTCTCAAAATATAATAATAACTTAATGGCACCACATAATATATATTGTTTTACAACTTGATTTGTTTTTTGAGATGGAGTCTTGCTGTGCCACCAGGCTGGAGTGCAGTGGCATGATCTCGGCTCACTGCAACCTCCACCTCCCTGGTTCAAGCAATTCCCTTGCCTCAGCCTCCCAAGTAGTTGGTACTACAGGCGTGCACCACCACACCCAGCTAATTTTTTGTATTTTAGTAGAAACGGGGTTTCACCACATTGGCCAGGATGGTCTCCATCTCCTGACCTCGTGATCCACCCCACTCAGCCTCCCAAAGTGCTGGGCTTACAGGCATGAGCCACTGCGCCTGGGCCACAACTTAATTTTTCTACTTGTCTTGAAGAGCTTTCTTTCTTTGTCATGGAAAGAGATCTAGCTCATTCTGTTTAGCCACTGCAGAGAATGATATTGAATGAATGCACTATAATAAGTGTTAACCACACTTCTACAGTCATGATGGCTTTTGCGAAATGTTTTGTGATTAAAACAATTTACAACAAATGCACAACTTTATGCACAGTTTCAGCAGTTTCTTTGGGAAGTGAATTGACTGGATCACAGGGAGTTGGCAATTTAAAAATTTGATAGATACAAGCCAATTGCTCTCAAAATTACTTTATCATTTTAAACTCCATTGTTTTTGAGAATACCTAATTCCCTACAACATTCCCCGACAGTATATAGAACTTGTCTTTATTTTTTTTTTTTCTTGCCAGCTAGGTATAAAGTATTCATCTTGTTTTTATCTGTAGTTCCCTAATTATTAGTGATACTGAGCATTTTGTCAAGTCAGTTTGTATAGTCTCTGTATGAATGCCTGTCATTTCCTCTATTTTTTAATTGAATTTTTTTGTTTGTATTATTTATTTGTAGGAAGTTTTTATATATTCTAGATAGCAATTCATTTTCTGTTATAGATACTCTTTAATTACACAAAAACCTTAAATTTTTATTTGTTAGAAAATAAAAAATACACTTTGGGAGGCTGAGGCGGGCAAATCACCTGAGTTCAGGAGTTCGAGACCAGCCTGGTCAACATGACAAAACCCCGTCTTTACTAAAAATACAACAATTAGCTGGGCATGGTGGTATGCCCTTGTAGTCCCCAGTTACTCAGGAGGCTGAGGCAGGAGAATCACTTGAATCCGGGAGATGGAGGTTGCAGTGAACCGAGATCACGCCACTGCACTCCAGCCTGGGTGACGCAGCGAGACTCCGTCTCAAAAAAAAAAAAGAAAAAAGGAAAAGAAAAAGAAAAAAATTTAAGCCAACTCCAGACCAAATGCTACCTTCTTCAAAAAAAATCTGTCTTGATTTTTCCAACTCGCTAATCTTCCCTCATCCTTAAACTCCCCATTTCTAGACTATAAGTTCCTTGCATGCAGGAACTGTTTTTACTGATCTTTGTAACCATGGAAGAGGTTATCATAGAGACTATCTTAACACACGAATGGTCCCCAACTTATGATAGCTCGACTTTAGATTGTATAACTTTACAGTGGTGTCAAAGCAATACACATTCAGTGGAAACCTTACTTCAAGTGCCCACACAATCATTCTGTTTTTCATTTTCAATACAGTATTCAAAAATTACATGATATATTCAACACTCAATTATAAAATAGGCTTTGTGCTAGATAATTTTGCCCAACTATAGGCAAAGGTAAGTATTTTGAGCACATTTAAGGTAGGCTAGGCTAAACAACGATGCTCAGTACGTTTATATATTAAATGCATTTTCTCTTTTGATATTTTCAACTTATGAGTTGACTGGGACATGACCCTATCATAAGTTAAGGAGCATTTGTAATGCACAAGGGGGGGGTCTTAGTTATTGTCTTTTATTGCTGTAGTTTTTAAATTCCTTGAGATTTGAATTCTGCCTGCTACTTCTTTGTTTTCACTGCCCCTAAATAGCCCACAGAATAACGTTTAGTAGGTTGGAGTCACACAATATACATGCATTGATTGATTGATTTTATTTTGCACTCACTTTCAAAGTTTCATGTTTTCTTTATAAAAGAGAAGCATTTCCCCAAGAGTGTTTTATAGGATATTAATTTCATATTATGTAATGAGGTTTTCTCCCAAAATGGATCTAGGTCCAAGTAAGTTTGGAGGAAAACAGATTAAATAAAGTTAAATAACTTTTCCTCTTAATAATTTTAAACCTGTAATATGCCTACTATGACATTTCAAAATGTTGTTTTTGTTTTTTGAGACAAGGTCTCCTACTGTCACCCAGGCTGGAGTGCAGTGGCACAATCACGGCTCACTGCAGCCCCTACCTCCTGGGTTCAAGTCATCTTCCCACCTCAGCCTCCCAAACAGCTACAGGCACAAGCCATCACACCCAGTTAAAAAAAAAAAATTTGTAGAGACAGGGTCCAACTATGTTGCCCAGGCTGTTCTCAAACTCCTGGGCTCAAGTGATCCTCCTGCCTTTGCTTCCCAAAGGGCTGGGATTACAGGTGTGGCCACTGTGCCTGGCCCCACAAAGTTTTAATTGACTTTTGAGTTTGTTCGGTTGGTTGGTTGATTTTTGCAGTGCTTTCTTAGGAATAGGATTCCATGTAATTTCAAAAATATGTTTTTAAAATTCAGGTAAAAACTTCTGTATTATTTTTCTCATTTGTGATATTAATTGTCAAACAATTTTAACACTCATCTCAAGAAAGGCTTGTGGTGACTGGGATTTGGAGTAAAACAGACTCAACTTCTGACTTTTACTGGAGTGAAACAGACTGCAGCTCCTAGATATGTGAACTTGGGCAAGCTACACAATTTCTTACTACATAAAATCTCAGTTTTCTCATCTGAAGAATGAGGAGAACATGGGTTTCTCTCTCTTTATAGTTGTAGAAGAGAATAAAATGAGATAAACACAGGCAAAAAAAAATCTAAGTTGCTGAATAAGAATTATTTATTATTAAGGAGCTACTTTTATTCTCTCCTCATCCTTCTATACAATTGATTAATTCATCCTTTGTTTCCCCAGTTTAGCTGGTAGTTTTCTATCACTTTTTTTTGGATTCATTTGTCTCAAGTAAATGGTAAGTCCCTGCATAGGGACTTCCTCTTATTTCTATTTGTAAACCCCATGGGCTTGGTGTCATCTGGGAATGCAGACAGATTTAAGGCAGAGAGAGAAGCTTGAAGGAATAGTAGAACAAGTCCCTCCTGGGAGGTACATTTTCTTATTGGCAGTCACAATCCAGTCTTGCCTTCTTGAGGCCTCATCCAGGGTCACTGTATTTGTCAGAAAACATTTGGTTGCATGACAGAACTGTAACTCAAACCAGCAAAGACAAGATACAGTTTATTGACTGGTACAACGGCAAAGCATGCTTAGATGACCTAGCCGACAAAGCAAGAGCTGGAGGTCCCAGGGACTCGGAATTGAACAGGGAACTCAACCAGAACTTTCTCTTTTCCATTTCTGTTTGGCAGTTTTTTGTTTTGTTTTGTTTTTTGAGACAGAGCCTTGCTCTGTCACCAGGCTGGAGTGCAGTAGCACAATCTCAGCTGACTGCAACCTCTGCCTCCCCGCTTCAAGCGATTCTCCTGCCTCAGCCTCCCGAGTAGCTGGGAGTACAGGCACGTGCCACCATGCCCAGCTAATTTTTGTATTGTTAGCAGAGATCGGGTTTTACCGTGTTGGCCAGGATGATCTCAATCTCTTGATCTTGTGATCCACCTGCCTCGACCTCCCAAAGTGCTGGGATTACAGGCGTGAGCCACCCTGCCTGGTTGGCAATTTCTTTTAAGTAACAGGAAAAATTGTCCTGTGGTAATCCCAGATCTGTGACATACCAGTTTAGTAAACTCAGAGGGGGAAGGATAACTTTTTTTTCTCCGTACTCTAAATATTAATCTCAGGATAAAAATGATACCATTCACTACCCACATTGGATCAAGGGCCCATCTTTGGGACAAGCACTGTTGCCAAGTGGATGAGATAGTAAGATTTGCTGAGCCCAAGTCAAGTACCTATTCATGTGTTGAGGGGCAGCATGTGGGAAAGGTGAAGGCAATATCTCTCACTGGTCTACTGCTAGTCTGATCAAAAGTCCTTTGCTACACCAGTTCACTGCATTTCCCTAGGCTGGATCTGGCATAATCACTCATCTTTTTGAGGGTGAATCATATTTTTTTAAAAAAAGGATGATTTTGTTCCTCACAGTTTGGATTTCTTCTAATTTTACTCTCTCAGTGCAATAATTACAGTTGCAGGCTATGCTCCATGTTGGTGCCCCTCCTCTGTTCTTAGCCCAGTTATAGCACTTACCACATTTACTGTTTGTCTGCCTTTGTAAGAGGCTAAGCAAATGTGCTTGAAGCCTGAGTAATTTGCTGTCTTCAACAGTGTTTCTCCCAGACGTAAGCTAATGTGTGAAACACAGAGAGCACCCAATACGTACTTGTTAAAAGAAAGAAAGATCAAAACCTTCCAAGGTGCAAAACAGAACACAGACAAGAGGCGTAGAACACAGATTGAATTGGAGATGGAGGTTTGGGGGTGTCAGAGATGCTGAGTGTGGAAGGAAGAGTAGGCGTGGAGAAAGTAAAGAACATTCTAGATAGTGGGGAGGCATAGAGACAGTGGTGCGCTGGAACTGGCTCACATAAAAATGCAAGAACACTTGTGCACTTCTCTTCCCAACTTCACTCTCAGGGATTTCACATTGGTAGGTGGATGTCAGCCATGGTGGGAGTATTTACACCACAGAAATTGGAACCACCACAAAGCACTGCTTCTGTTCTGTTGCCAGAGTGCTGACCATTAAATATTTGCCATGCCACCATATAAAAGCACAAAGGGGACAGGAATATTGCTATAGATGAGGCTATAAAGGTATCTGGAAATCAAGTCATGGAGGAACTTAAATTTTAAGCACAGGCTGGGTGCAGTGGCTCACCCCTGTAATCCTAGCACTTTGGGAGGCCGAGGCGGGTGGATCACCTGAAGTCAGGAGTTCGAGATGAGCCTGGCTAACATAGCGAAAACCCATCTCTACTTAAAATACAAAAATTAGCTGGGCATGGTGGTGCGCCTGTAGTCCCAGTTCCTCGGGAGGCTGAGGCGGGAGAATCACTTGAACTTAGGAGGCAGAGGTTGCAGTAAGCTGAGATCGTGCCTCTGCACTCCAGCCTGAGCGACAGAGCTTTCTCAAAAGAAAAAAGAAATTAAGCACAGTCCTCTGAATTTCTTAGCCACTGAAAGATTTTGAAAGGGAAGGCATGACATGACTTGATCAGTATCTGCTGGCTAGCATTCTTCAACAATAGTTTTGCATGGCAAACTTGGCAGAAGGTGGCATAAATAGTCACTTTATATTAAATGCTTGCAGTTCTAGGGAAGTTATTACCTGTCCTAGCAAATCAATCTTATCCTACAGTTTACCCTAGAACTGTGCCAGGCCCAATCTAAGTAAGCTTGATTCCATCAGGGCCAGGTGTGGCCACAACAGCAGCACCACTTTAAATCTGTGCCAGTAGCTCATATATTTTATATAGTACAAGTTTATTTCCTCATACCACTTGGCACACCAGCCTCCATAATGTTGACATTAGCAAGCTTCCAACAAAATGGTTGACAGCCCTAGCCGTATTTTTTCCTTTTCTGTCTAGGTTATTTTAGGTGTGGACCTGCTTAATACCAGAGGCATGAACTAAATAGGTTTTCATATTGCTTCCAAATCTATGAATATATACAGAGAAAAGTTTATTCATGAAAGAGAGAAGGAAGGAAGGAAGGGAGG
>NW_012114933.1:528971-536055 GCF_000951035.1 Colobus angolensis palliatus | reverse complement strand
AGAGAAGACCAAGAAAGAGAGAGAGAGAAAGAAAAAGAAAGAAAGAAAGAAGAAAAGAAAGAGAAAGAAAGAAAGAAAAAGAAAGAAGAAAGAAAGAAAGAAAGAAAGAAAGAAAGAAAGAAAGAAAGAAAGAAAGAAAGAAAGAAAGAAAGAAAGAAAGAAAGAAAGTTATAATGCTTTTGAACAGTATATGCCTCACCTGTTTGCAAAAGGAGAAGTGTTCTTCCCAGGATTGTTGAGATGCTAACTCTTAAAATGGTAAAAGGAACAGCAGCACATGCAAGTTGGATGAATTGAGGAACTGCATTGGAGCACTCTTTTCAAAGTCACTTTGTTGTTTTCCATTTAGAGTTTTGCTTTTATGGAAACCTGAAGTGTTATCAATATACAGGCTCTTGAAAACTTCTTTTTTTTTTTTTTTGAGACGGAGTCTCACTCTGTTGCCCAGGCTGGAGTGCAGTGGCCGGATCCCAGCTCACTGCAAGTTCCGCCTCCCGGGTTCACGCCATTCTCCTGCCTCAGCCTCCCAAGTAGCTGGGACTACAGGCGCCCACCACCACGCCCGGCTAGTTTTTTGTATTTTTTTGGTAGAGATGGGGTTTCACCGTGTTAGCCAGGAGAAAACTTCTTACTTGACACTACAGCAGTTAAAGTGCCTTCTTTCCCCAGTTGCTAATCTCAGTTGCCTTGAATCTGGCTCTCTTCGCTTGGGGTCTTTGGCCTTTTGACTGCCCCACATAAGGAATCTGTGTTTAAAATGATTTCTCTAGCTGCTTAAACTTCTTATAGATTACTAAGAAAAAAATGTAATAGAACCAGGAATTACAATGAACATTTCTATTGCTAGTTACTACCACAGAAAAACATTTGCAGGAAAACCTGGTGAATGTAAACCCATTAGAAATGTATTTTTCTTCCCCCTTCTTATGCAAGTGAGTGATCCATGAAAGAAACTGTCATAGGGCAAATTTGTGCAAACCAAAATGTAGTTACATTAAATTAATAATATACAATTACTTCAAGAATTTACAAAACAGGCTGGGCGCGGTGGCTCACACCTGTAATCCCAACACTTTGGGAGGCCAAGGCAGGCAGATCACATGAGGTCAGGAATTCAAGACCAGCCTGGCCAACATGGTGAAACCTCATCTCTACAAAAATACAAAAATTAGCTGGGCATGGTGGCATGTAATCCCAGCTACTTGGGAGTCTGAGGTGGGAGAATCGCTTGAACCTGGGAGGCAGATGTTGCAGTCAGCCGAGATCGCACCATTGCACCCCAGCCTAAGCAACAAAGTGAAACTCTGAAAAAAAAAAAAAAAAAAGAATTTACAAAACAAACTTACCATAATGTTTGTATTGAAATAGAATAGATTATATTATTCTTCAAAAATCCTCTTTCCCACTAATCTGCATAGGAGAGGTGTACTTCTTATTGTTACTGGATGTGAGACCATCTTTGACTTTGTGCTGGGTGGAGTGTGCATTGCTGCCCCTTACCTTCGAGCTGCCCCTTACCTTTGACTTGTTTTGATAAATAGGCTGTTTGCAGGTATAAAACAAGTAGAAGGTTGAAATGTGCTCATATGGTTGGACTTGCTTTCTTGTATTTCTGCTATTGCTATGAGAAAAAAAAAACCCATAATTTAGGTAATCTGGTTGTTTCCAGAAAAATGACAGACATTCAGGGCAGACCTGGATTCAACTTGCAACTTGGAGACAAGTCCATCTTATTCCAGCCTCCATCAGGCACTGACACATGAATGAGAGGAAATGATTGTTGATTTTAAGTCACTGAGTTTGGAGTAGATTTGTTACTTAGCATTATTGTGGTAATTGCTAACCAAGAGAAATCAATAAAAATGATGCAAAGAGCTCGCTGAAAACTTGCTGCTATGATTAGACAATTTTTTTCTGGGAAAGAAGACCCTTGTACAAAAATCACCAACTTTATGCCTGCGAAAATGCCTTCATGCTTTCATGGTGGTGCTTTTTGTCATGCTCAGCTTGTGCCTTGTAAGCTGAAGGTGGAATCTGCAAACAAACTTTTGTAAAGTCAAATTCTTGAAATCTGAATGCATAGTGTATCTAGAAATTATACCAAAATGTTAAGAGTGATTATCTCTGGATAATAGCATTAGAAATATTTTTATTTCCTTTTTTCTTATTTGTAATATTTCAATAATAACATAGATTACTGGAATAATTTTTAACATTTTAGTTTATTTTAAAAGGAACAAATTTAGCCTGATTTCCAAATTATAGATTTCAAAATTGTCACCTATTTTTCCATGCTGGGAATTTCAAAACTCATAGCAATGACCAAGAAAGAGAGAGTTAATATTGTTATACTTTGGCTGGGTGCTGTGGTTCATGCCTGTAATCTCAGCACTTTCGGAGGCCGAGACGGGTGGATCACTTGAGGTCAAGAGTTCAAGAGCAGTCTGGCCAATGTGGTGAACCCCATCTCTACTAAAAATACAAAAATTAGCCAGGCGTGGTGGCGCATGCCTGTAGTCCCAGCTACTTGGGAGGCTGAGATGGGAGAATTGCTTCAACCTGGGAGGCAGAGGTTGCAGTGAGCCGAGATCGCACCATTGCACTCCAGCCTAGTTAAAAAAAAAAAAAAATTATTATACTTCAAGAAACACAGTATTTATTCTACTTTTACTCTATTTTTAATAAAATAAAAAAAAAAATATATTTTAAAATAAACTTCTGTAAAATTCTATTTTGAGGGGCACATTTAGATATTATTTATCTGACATTGGAGAAAAAGTCTGTAAATCATAGGGTATGTTTTACCAGGGTTTGAGGGCAGGATTTTGTCTTCTTTATAAACCTGCGCTCAACTCCCCACTCGTCACACACACACACACACCCTTTTATCCAGTATCATTTGAGGGATGTCATTTTCCACCCCTATGGACACAGACAGGGATCACTTGTGATCCTCAGGCACAATGCTGCCTGTGGTTCTGCACAGGGTAAATTTGCACAGGTCACAGAGGGGAATTTTAGTGAGCACCACCCCTGGGGTTAGGCAACATACTCTGCTTATGCAAAAAAACAATGGGAGTGCTGATCAGACTCAGCTCTCTTGGGCCCCCAGCAATACCTCTCTTGCTGCAGGTCTTTGATGCAACATTCCTCATTCCTATCAGAGTGGCTCTTTCTAGGTCTTAAATTTCTTTCCACTTTGAATATCTACCCTCTCCTTCATTTTGATCCCAGAGGATTTTGGATTTGGGTTTGTTTTGTTAATTTTTTTTTATAAGAAGAAGATGAGGTGACAGTCTACTCTGCTTCTAAATACCTTAAGTCTAGAATCCTCTTTATTTCCTCAGGACTTAGAACTTTAGAAACTACAGCCAGAAAACATTTTTTCTCTGCTTTATCTTGTCACACCCCTCTCCAGTGGCAATGAGCACAGAGTGGTCTAGAAAGTACGTGAAAGCATTGGATGAGAAAAAGAGAGAATAAAAAGTAAAATAAATTAATAGCAATATACAGAGGTAAACAGAGATATATGTTTAATAAATTAATGGGCATATTATCCCCTCATAATTACTTTTCTGTACTAGTTTTTAGAAGATCATATTTAGCTTTCCTCTTCTAGAAAGGATAACCTTCCGTCCACTAGCCTGCTGTTTCCCTGGCTAGAAAAGACTATGGGACTACTGGTATTAACTATTTTAGAGAATGTGCAGTCAATATTAAAGAAACTATTATCAAATGATACTTGTTAAAGCATGGTAAGTGCAGGCTGGGCATGGTGGCTCTCACCTGAAATCCCAACACTTGGGGAGGCCGAGGCAGGCAGATCACCTGAGGTCAGCAGTTTGAGACCAGCCTGGCCAATGTAGTCAAACCCTGTCTCTACTAAAAATGCAAAAATTGGCTGGGCGTGGTGACGGATGCCTGTAATCCCAGCTACTCAGGAGGCTGAGGCAGGAGAATTTCTTGAACCCAGGAGACAGAAGTTGCAGTAAGCCACCGAGATCACGCCACTCCACTCCAGTCTGGGCAACAAAGCAAGACTCCGTTTCAAAAAAGAAAAGCATGGTAAGTGCTGTAGTTTGGATGTTTGTCCCCTCCAAACCTCATGTTGAAATTTTATCCCTAATGTTGGAGGTGGGCCCCAATGAGAGATGTTTGAGTCATGGGGGTGGATCCTTCATGAGTAGAGTAATGTACTCTCTGGACGGAGATGGAGAGTGAGTTCTCACTCTATTAGTTCCCACAATAGCAGGTTGTTAAAAGGAAGCTGGCCCCTCCTCCTCTTTCTCTTTCTTGCTTCCTCTCTCACCATGTGATCTCTGCATACTCCAGCTCCCCTTCACCTTCCACCATGAGTGAAGCAGCACATGAGACTTTCACCAGAAGCAGATGCTTGGGCCATGCTTCCTGTACAGCCTGCAGAACTGTAAGCAAAATAAACCTCTTTTATTTATAAGTTATTCAGCATCATGTATTTCTTTATAGCAACACATAACAGACTAAGACAATAAGGAAAACTTTATTCAGGACCATTGCCATAGGTATAGGGAACACGGCAATGGCGTCTTGCATTGGGCTCAACTCCAAATATGGCATGGGCAAGTGGGAATTTATAATCAAGAAGCAGTATAGGGGTCAATGGGTAGAAAATTACCAAGAGAATGAGGAGCAAGAGGGAGATTCTGGCTAAACCAACCTAATAGGGTTCTTGCTGAAGATAGGCCTGGGTCATCAGACATCACCCAGGGTATGATGAAGGATGAGAAGCCTGATCAGATATGGAGGATGATCAGATATTGGAGATGGGGGGTTCTTGCTAAACTGACTCAGAAAGGTTTTTGGTTAAAGTTGGATTTTGCAACTGACTAAAGTTTGGCCAAGCAAGGAATCTTTGTTAGTACTACTTCTTGTTTAAGGAAAGAAGAGACATTCATCTTTCCTTCAAACAATATAAGTCTCTTTTCTTGTTTGATCACCTTTTATTTATTAAGGACCAGTTGAATCATCTGTTGGGACTTGGTAGCAGAGGATATTTCCTGGATAGTGTGAGCTATCAGGCCTTTAATGTGGGAAGATTAGTTTCTATAAAAATAAAATTAAAAAAAGATTAATAGTTGGAATGAAGTATAAAGACAGTTTCTGAGCCCAGAGGGCAGCTGATCAATAAGATTTCTAGATACTGGGCTTGTAATATCTTCAGTTGGAGTGAGAAGAGGCATTGGATTGTTTGCAGTTTGAATACCATAAAGATTGGCCACACACAAGCTGTTGTGGTAATTTTTCTGAAGCTTGGATCAAGTCATCCAGTTTCAGTTTGAAGGACTTCAAGAAAAGAAAAGTTTATGATTTTAGTGATTCAAAGCCAGAATAGCAGGAAAAAAATGAAATATTAATTTGGAGTGTTGTAGCTAAATATTGTAGTAAACTAGAAAAACTTCAGGATCTATTGCAGATTACAGGTAGATAATAAAATCTCAGGGAAAAACAAAAACAAAAAACAGAGCTAGAATCTAATATTGGATGCACTACAGTTTTCTCCTGAAGCATAGCTTTTCTCTCTATAGTCACTCTCATTTCTGTCAAAGATAATCAAAGTCAGATTGATTTGTTTGCTAAATAAGTTTAATCTCATTAAACTTGTACTGGTTATGCACACAAGTTCAGTAAGAGTAGCGCTTGACCATTTAGGCTCTTTTAAAGATTGCTTTTGTCAGATAAGGTATCTCGGATTAAACTTTTTGTTTTTGTTTTTTTAGACGGAGTCTCCTTCTGTCGCTCAGGCTGGAGTACCGTGGTGCTATCTTGGCTCACTGCAACCTCCGCCTCCTGGGTTCAAGCGATTTTTTTGCTCAGCCTCCCAAGTAGCTGGGGTTACAGGCGTGTGCCACAATGCTTAGCTCATTTTTTTGTATTTTTACTAGAGACGGGGTTTTCACCATATTCGTCAGGCTGGTCTTGAACTCCTGACCTCATGATCCACCTGACTTGGCCTCCCAAAATGCTGGAATTACAGGCGTGAGCCACTGTGCCCAGTCAGATTAAACTTTTAAAAGCCACTTGAGGCTGGGATACAAGCCCAAAACTTGTCATTAGTCTGTACCTGTAATATTTATAGATTTAAACAAATTTCTCTCTTCTTGAGGTCCCTAAAATATCCCAAGATTTCCAGACCTGCCAAGAAGTGACATTCCTTACTTACCTGTAAGTCTGGGAACCCTAGAGCTAGTTTTTCCAAGATGGTACTTTATTGGTTCCATAAAGTCAACCTTAGTCCAATAAAGTCTTCTGGTCATATCTGAAAACATGATGTTTCAGTCAAAGCCTTGTTGATATAACCTGTGTTTCCTGTTTATCCTGTTACAAAGACAACAGATTCTTATTAAACTTGTGCAAATAAATACATTGCCATAAAAATAAGAATATTCACAAATAGTTTCCAAATTCTGGAGGGATAAGTTAGGGAGAAAAAGTAAAGTAAATGTTTCCATTTTGCACAAAAGTATTCTTTACTGAATTCATGTAAGCTAGAGATAGCTTAAAAAAAAGTGTTCTCAAATCTGGAAAACAAAACATTTAAAGAACTGCAATGTTTCAAACAAAAAGTCATTTTAAAAATTATTCTCATCAGTTCATTCAGTACCATGTAATTAAATCTTGTTTTGCTTGATCTTGGGTTAGTAGTTACATGAACCCATCAGTTTTATTAGAGTTCTAGACATTCTTACCAGTCCAATGGTATGATGTTAAAGTTGTTCAGAAACCTGTATTCCAGAATACTCATAAGAGCATTTTCTATAAATCTCCTTGAAGAAGAAGCCATTTTGGACTGTAGGACTGTAGCTAATTTCAAATGCTTTTAGAGAACAATTAAATTAAAACAATAACTGTCTACAGATGACAAGGACTTAAAATGTCCGTGGTTAAAAAATCTAATGAGAGTTCATTACAATGATGCAATTTATAAGAAACTTTGGTTAGCATGGCATACAGCATTTTAATATAATAACCAAAATTATGACTGATAACATACTAGATTTCTAGGAATCTCATACAATTTTTGTACACTTATCTCAATAATATACCC